>NC_045958.1:78825997-79191802 GCF_010909765.2 Amblyraja radiata
AAGGAAAATGAAAGGCAAAATATTATTTAAATTGAGAAATGTTGATATAGAAAGCAACCCAGTTGTTGTTGTACACCAGTCACTAAAAGCATGCAAGCAATCAATGTAGAAAGTGGTACAGTGCCAATAGACAATAGGTGCAGGAGTAGGCCATTTGGCCCTTCATAGAAACATAGAAATTAGGTGCAGGAGTAGGCCATTCGGCCCTTCGAGCCTGCACCGCCATTCAATATGATCATGGCTGATCATCCAACTCAGTATCCTGTACCTGCATTCTCTCCATACCCTCTGATCCCCTTAGCCACAAGGGCCACATCTAACTCCCTTCGAGCCAGCACCGCCATTCTATGTGATCATGGGTGATCATCCCCAATCAGTACCCCGTTCCTGCCTTCTCCCCATATCCCCTGACTCCGCCACCTTTAAGAGCCCTACCTAGCACTCCCTTGAAAGTATCCAGAGAACCGGCCTCACCCACCCTCTGAGGCAGAGAATTCCACAGACTCGTAACTCTCTGTGTGAAAAAGTTCTCCGTTCTAAATGGCTTACCCCTTATTCTTAAACTGTGGTCCCTGGTTCTAGACTCCCCCAACATCGGGAACATGTTTCCTGCCTCTAGAGTGTCCAAACCCTTAATAATCTTATATGTTTCAATAAGATCCTCTCTCATCCTTCTAAACTCCACAGTATACAAGCCCAGCCGCTCCAATCTCTCAGCATATGACAGTCCCGCCATCCCGGGAATTAACCTTGTAAACCTACGCTGCATTTTAATAAATGTTGGTTTCACCATGTAGAAATTACAGCAATGTTTATACATAGTCCCCCCATTTCATGGCACCATAATGTTTGGGACACAGCAATGACATGTAAATGAAAGTAATTATGTTTAGTATTTTATTGCATATCTTTTGCATGCAATGACTGCTTGAAGTCTGCGATTCGTGGACATCACCAGTTGCTGAGTGCCTTCTCTGGTGATGCTTTGCCAGGCCTGTATTGCAGCCATCTTTAGCTTATGCTTGTTTTGGAGGCTAGTCCCATTCAGTTTTCTCTCCAGCATATCAAATACATGCTCAAATACATGCTCAGATCGGGTGATTGACTTGGCCACTCAAGAATTGACGATTTTTTAGCTTTGAAAAACTCCTTTGTTACTCTCAGCAGTATGTTTGGGATCATTGTCTTGCTGTAGAATTAACCGGCCAATGAGTTTTGTGGGATTTGTTTGAACTTGAGCGGATAGGATGTGTCTGTACACTTCAGAATTCGTTATGCTACTACCATCAGCAGTTGTATCATCAATGAAGATAAGTGAGCCAGTACCTTCAGCAGCCATACATGCCCAGGCCATAACACCCCCACCACCGTGTTTCGCAGATGAGGTGGTATGCTTTGGATCTTGGGCAGTTTCTTCTCTCCGCCATACTTTGTTCTTGCCATCACTCTGATACATGTTAATCTTCATCTCATCTGTCCACAAGACCTTTTTCCAGAACTGTGGTTGCTCTTTTAAGTACTTCTTGGCAAACTGTAACCTGGCCATCCGTTTTTGCAGCTAACCAGTGGTTTGCATCTTGCAGTGTAGCCTCTGTATTTCTGTTTATGAAGTCTTCTGCGGACAGTGGTCATTGACAAATCCACACCTGACTCCTGAAGAGTGTTCCTGATCTGTTGGACAGTTGATTAGGGATTTTGCTTTATTATAAAGATCATTCTTCTGTCATCAGCTGTGGATGTCTTCCTTGGCCTGCCATTCCCTTCTTTGGCCCAACTTTGGTCCTCATGTTGATAAACAGCAATAAAAGTTTCCAAAGGTGATGTAAAGATGGAGGATATATTAGGTGCTGAGAGCTCTCTTATACCTGCACACCTGAGCAATTACAAACACCTTTGAAGTCATGTGTCCCAAACATTATGGTGTCCTGAAATGGGGGGGGACAGGGGGGGGGGGGGGGGACAATGGATAAACACTGCTGTAATTTCTACATGGTGAAACCAAAATGTATAAAAATACCCTTTGATTAATTCTGACAATGTGCTCTTTAACCACAAGTGATTTTTTTCTATTACAAACCTCACATTATGGAGTACAGAGGCAAATAAATAAATGATGGGTCTTTGTCCCATCATTATGGAGGACACTGTATGTTGACCTTTATTGGATGAAATGTTGAACTGACATTCATTCAACAATTATATGTCTCTGGCGAGACAATGCTAAGGTGTGTCTTTATCACTTGAGAAAGTATATACTGATATAGCAGCAGAACCTCACCTGAATAACTTGTGATGTGGGACTGTTGTGTATGGAAAGACTGGGTCAACTTGGCCTGTACGCAAAAATGTTTTGAAGAATGGAGGTGGGGGGATCTCGTTGCAATATACAAAATTCTGACAATAGATTGGATGTGGTGGTGGTGGGGGGGGGGGGTTACCGTGACTAGGATGTCCAGAATAAGATGGCACAAACTCAGGTTAGGACTAAGAGGAGGAGTAATTTCTTCACTGGGCACATTTGCTATCAAGGGCCATGAAATTAACTAAAATGATTCTAGGTTAAGAGGTTTAACATGGATAGAATAGAGAAACTAGAATTGATCCCTTGGAACAGAAAGAGGTGAAAATCGAATAGCCACAGACAGTGAAAATCTTAAAGACTGAAACTGCTGGAAATACGTGGCAGATTAGGCATCATGTGTGGAAAGAGAAATATTTAATGTTTCAGGTCCGAGAACATTGGTCAGAGTAGGAGAAAAATGATACAAATTAGATTTTAACTGGAGAATGGGAGTGGGGATGGGTAGAATAAAGGAAATGTAAAGAGAGTCAAGTGAAGTGTTTAATTGTCATATGCACCAGGAACAGAACAATGACATTTTTATTTGCTGTAGCTTTATAGACAATTTAATGCAACAACACAACAAATACATACACAATAATCCATAAAATTGTCTATAACTTGCCTGTTTTACGAGGTTATCAGTCCATGATAGTGCAAGCAACATATACAGTGCAATCTTTTAAAAGCCCACTGCAGTTTGTTTTAATGAGGTAGGGTTGTGCAGTGTGATTCCAGAGTTTGATGGTTGAGGAGAAGAAGCTGTGCTTGAACCAATAGGTAACAGTTCATAAGTTCTAGGAGCAGAATCAGGCCATTCGGCCCATCAGGTCTGCTCCGCCATTCATTCATGGCTGATCTACCTTTCCCTCTCAACCCCTACTCCTGCTTTCTACCCATACCGTCTGGCACGAGTACTAATCAAGAATCTGTCAAAATATCCGCCTTAAAAACACCCGCCTTAAAATATCAATTGACTTGGCCTCCACGCCCATATGTGGCAATGAATTTCACAGATTCACCACCCTCTGACCAAAGAAATTCCTTCTCATCTCCTTTCTAAAGGTACGTCCTTTTATTCTGAGAAAATTGCTTTTGGTCTTAGACTCTCCCACTAGGGGAAACATCCCCACATTCATTCTATCCAAGCCTTTCACTATTCGTTAAGTTTCAATGAGGTCCCCCCTCATCATTCTAAACTCCAGCGAGTACAGGCCTAGAGCCTTCAAACACTCATCATATGTTAACCCAATAATTCCTTGGATCATTCTCGTAAACCTCCTCTGGGCCCTCTCCAGCACATTTCTTCCTCAGATATGGGGCCCAAAACTGTTCACAATACTCCAAAGGCTGTCTGACCAGTGCCCTATAAAGCCTCAACATGACATTCCTGTTTTTGTATTCTAACCATCTAAAAATAAATGCTAGCATTGCGTTTGCCTTCCTTACTACTGATTTGACTTACAAATTAACTTTTTCGGGTATCCTGCACAAGCACTCCTAAGTCCCCTTGCACCTCTGATTTCTAAATTCTCTCCCTATATTCTACACCTTTAATCCTACAACCAAAATGCATGACACAACATTTTGCTACGCTGTTCCATCTGCCACTTCTCGGCCCAATCTCTCCTAGGCCTTCTGCAGAGTCCCTGCTTTCTCTGCACCACTTGCCCCTTCACCTATCTTCGTATCATCTGCAAACTTGGCCACAAAGCCTTCAATTTCCTCATCCCTATCATTGATGTACACTGTGAAGAGTAGCGGCCCCAGCACCAACCCCTGTGGAACACTGCTAGTCACTGGCAGCCGACCAGAAAAAGCCCCTTATATTGCCACTCTTTGCCCTCTGCCATCCAGCCAACCTGCTATCCATGCTAGTATCTGCCCTCTAATACCAGGTGTCGTCATCTTCTTAAGCAGCCTCGCGTGTGGCAATTTATCAAACTCCTTCTGAAAATCCAGGTAACCATATCCACTGACTCCTTTGTCTATCCTGGTATTTACCTCCTTAAAGAACTCCCAACAGGTTCCTCAGGCAAGACCTCCCTTCTATAAAACCATGGATGAGAGCAAATGCTTCATTTAACAGTAGGAGATGCAACTACAATCAGATTGTGTTTCTTTGCCTCGGCAATCTGTTGTTAATTACAAGCCCGTGGGACATGCCCAGCAGGCTATACAATACTAATCGAAAAAACATGTCAAATTGCTTACAGGCAGAGGTGTCCAATTCTGATAAAGACTGAAAGAAAGAACGAGTACCTGAAGTCAGGGAATTCAATGTCGAGTCCAAAGGCTGCAGAATGCCCAGATGAAAGATGGGGTAAAATTCCTTTAGATTGCATTGTGCTTGTTGTAATAGTGTAGTTGGTTAGAGACAGAAAAATCAGAATGAGAGTGGGATGGTGAAATGAAGTAGCTGGCACCCAGAGCAGTTGCTTCTGTGGACTGAAAGCAGGTCTCCACAGAGTGAACATCAGTATCTGTTTGGTTTCTTCAGTATCAGTGTGGAAGAGGCCATGCTGCAAAGTTTGAATGTAGTGTAGATGGGATGTCCTCAAGAATTCAGAGTACCTGTGATAAACGGGAGAGCAAGTGTTGAAGATGAAGATAGAGGTATTTAGGTATAGACAATAGACTGAGAAACTATCATTGGATTCTGTGGGTTTGTAGAAGAAAATATTTGGTTTGCATATATACTAAACAAAATCCATTGTTTTCATGGCCAAATTCTGCCACAAAACATGTATATACCCATGAATCATTGGCATAATGCAGCTTGATGACTGAAGTTGGGATAACAGTGTCAAATGGGTCCAATCCACAGGATATTTAATGAGGCAAAGTGATGCTCTATTGAGCGTTGAGCTATTATAGATGCTTGAGAATCTCAACACATCTGTCCTGAGTTTAGATGTTATGGAACAATTAGTTTCATGCCTTCATTAAAGATTGTGTGCCATCATTAAAGAGTACCAGAATCATGGCTTTTTGAGTGTAAGTGGATTTTAAATTCTCCTTCACTTCATGAACTCATTCTATTTCGTTGTGACTTGCCACGCAATCAACTGTCTGACTGAAACGTCACCAATCCATGTTCTCCAGAGATGCTGCCTGACCCAAGTACTTTTTACTTGTTTTGTAAACCAGCATCTATAGTTCCTTGTGCCTACATTTGACTGCAGCGGTGTTGGGTGAAGACTTCCTTTTAGCATATTTTGAGAATGAGCACAATAAAACAAAATAGCAGCTCTGTTTGAGGTTATATACACCATATATTATTTTGTTTTTTTAATTGTTAACACTCTGTGGTGTAAAGTATATGGTCCCCATTTTACTGTTCACCATTTCACTTGAAGGACAGAAAGTGTGAAGTTCAGTTTTCAGATCAGTCGAGCTGATAAAATTGGCTCACTGGCTTTTAAACAGATTCAATGGTCAGTGGAGCAAAATTTATTGCGATCATTATTCTGCTTCATGTAATAATCCTCCAAACAACAGTGTTGTAGTTCTAACTATTTCCTTACTTTGCTTCCAACCTTCAAAGACTGTTTCAGATAAGGCAGTAAGGTAGGTAATGTTTAACCTGTTTTAATTAACATAAGTACTAATGCAAATAATGATTTAACTTAGATCACTTTTACAGTCTCCCTCCCAGGTTGGTGGGGTTTAGGCTGTGTCATGCGTTTATAGTCATCACATGATGTGGTGTACGCTGTTGTAATGCTGACAGATGAGCTCAGCATGAAAAACAACTTTTGTTTCACCACCAAGGAGGGTAGATGAAATGTTTATAGAATGTTTAAGTCTTGCTTGTTGCAGTTAATTGGCAGTTGGATGAAAAGGTTTTAATTTCACTACAATTTTAAGTATACACCAAACATTCTGAGGCAGTCTTGAGTTTCATACATTGTTGTGGACTTTGGCCTACTTTGTCATTCCTGATTTTTGAAGGGAGTGTTCATGAGCTTTGTGCACTGATTAGCATAATGATTTAATCCTTCCTTTTGTATGAAATAGAACTTTATTGAATTAACAGTGGAACAGTTTGCTTTAACCCCTGATCAAAATTGAAACATTTAAACTCTCAGTATATTACATTCGTCAATAAAATACTGTTTTTGCTCTCTCTCTATTGATATAGCATGTTCAACTGCAATGCCTGAAAAGGGAGGCATCACCATTTATTTTTAGTGCTCAGCACGGTCCTATAGGTGGAGACGCCCCTCAAAATAAAGGAAGGGATTCCACGCCAGTGGGCCACATGAGTGGCTAGGGCGGGGATAAATTTGTGAAATTTGAGCAATATATGTAGACTGTATTGAATATTTTGTACAGCCTCTGAAAATGTCAGATGAATTTTTTGCACGGTTCATGTATTGCATATATTTATTACCTGAATAAAGTCTATTTTGAAATTTAAAAAAATAGAATAAAATAAACACTAATGAAATTATCTGATTGTGGTGTTGAATATAAGTTTTGGTCAGGATGTCCTGAGAACTATCTTGCTTTTTTTCTTCGAGATCTTGTGTTGTGGACAGCTAAATTCAATTATTGATAAATATATCTTTCAATGTAACATTTCTAAAAATGTTACAGCTGGATTTTGTAAAGTCAGAAGCGGGTTTGAAACTCATAAGCTATTCAGAGTAGGGGGTGCTATCAATCAAGGAGTGGCTGGAGTTTGTACTGGAATATTTTACTTTCAAGTGTGAAACTTGCTTCTCCATAGTTGTTTGTTTGGTTAAACCCTTTTGCTATTTATTTACATTGGTGACCTTCTAGTGAAACATTGTTGAAGAAAATGGTTACTGTAGTTTAGTCACCGCACAAACAAAAATAAAATTGATTATTTTTTGTTCTATTTAAAATTGCTTATCAGCTGCTGAAGAGAATTTTCACGCTGTTTAAAATCCTAATAAGTGATCACAATTACCGGTGGAAATTGCAGACTGCTGCACTTCTGTTTGAAGTTCTTTGCAACGGATCATCAGATTTGCTTTAGATGGGTTTTTATGCAGACCATTTATTACATATAACATACAGAATTCTTATCCTTATTTTCAAACTTCATTTTTTTCTCAGTAACCTGATGTGCTCAAATCTCAGATTCCCTCTGTAAAGAGCTGCACCTCTCCATCCCTCTCCTGTAAGATGCTCGTTAAAAATTTCCTCCTTTATCAAGATTTTGATCACCTTCCTGAACATGTCCAGATGTGGCTCATGTCAGATTTTATTGCATAATATCTATTTATTACTAAAATACTCTTGTTTGCTTGTATGTCTGCATGTCCGTGATTTGTCTGTGAGTGTGATCCTGAAATTACGCCAAAACGGTACACGATAGCGCTACAATTTTCACCCACCTTGCTCACCATTGTCCTGTGGTGTGCTGTATTAAGTTTCGTTCAGATTGATGGTATATTTTACAAGTTATTGACATTTTAAACTTAAAAAAAAATGTAAACAGCACCACCACTTGCCGTCTTTACTTGACTGGCATCACAAAGGCCACCTAACAGGTCCTCAACAGCAGTTGCGGCCTTTGCACAATTTCAGACCGCCATCTGTTCTTCCTTCCTCACAACAGCTCCACGGGTAAGTTTCTTCCATTTTACTGCTGCTCCAGGCCTGCTGGGAAGGAGAGGAGCAGCACCGGGCGTGCGGGGAGGGAGAGCGCAGGGAGGGAGAGGAGCGGGATCCGGGACAAGGAGTTGTAGCCGGTGTGGGGTCCGGGGGCAGAGAGAGGCCGCCCGCGCTAGCGACCCGCCCGCGGGGAGGGAGAACATGGGGATGGAGAGGAGCGGCACCCGACACAGCCTCGGCCTCTCCCTCCCCCGGCTCCACGCCGCTCAGCCCATCCCCCCCCAATAGCCCCCGCCTCAAATACAACTTAATCACTAACGTGGTGGAGAAAACGGGGCCGGCGGTGCTTTACAGCAAGATCCTGGGGAGTTGAGGAAGGAGTGTGGGGGGATTGATGGAGAGGAGGGGGTAGGGAGGGAGAGGAGGGGGGAGAGGTAGGGTGGGGATAGATGGAGAGGGCAGTGGGGGAGGTGAAGAGGTAGAGTGGGGGGGTTGGGATAGGAGGGAGATCAGGAGTGGGGGAGCAGGGGGATAGAGGGAGAGGGGGGTGTAGGGAGGGGACAGGGGTTATAGACAATACAAAGACATTAGGTGCAGGAGTAGGCCATTCGGCCCTTCGAGCCAGCACCACCATTCAAAGTGATCATGGCTGATCATCCCCAATCATTACCCCGTTCCTGCCTTCTCCCCATATCCCCTGACTGCTATCTTTAAGAGCCCCATCTCGCTCTCTCTTGAAAGTATCCAGAAAACCGACCTCCACCTGAGGCAGAGAATTCCACAGACACAACTGAGAAAAAGTGTTTCCTCGTCTCCGTTCTAAATGGCTTGCCCCTTATTCTTAAACTGTAATCTCAGGTTCTGGACTCTCCCAACATCGGGAACATGTTTCCTGCCTATAGCGTGTCCAAACCCTTAATAATCTTATACGTTTCAATAAGATCTCTTCTCATCCTTCTAAACTCCAGAGTATACAAGCCCAGCCGCTCCATTCTCTCAGCATATGACAGTCCCGCCATCCCGGAGATTAACCTTGTAAACCTACGTTGCACTCCCTCAATAGCTAGAATGTCCTTCCTCAAATTAGGGGACCAAAACTGCACACAATACTCCAGGTGTGGTCTCACAAGGACCCTATACAACCGCAGAAGGACCTCGTTGCTCCTATACTCAACTCCTCGTGTTATAAAGGCCAACATGCCATTCACTTTCTTCACTGCCTGCTGTACCTGCATGCTTATTTGGAGGGACAGAGGGAGGGAGTGACTGAAGGTAGGGAAAAGGAGAGGGAGGGAGAGGTGAGGGAGGGTTTGATGGAGGGGAGTTTTAGGAGAGGGGAAAGAAGAGGGAGGGTGAAGGGGAGGGGAGTTATTTATTTTTAGTTAGTTAAAGTGTTTTTGTTTCTGGAGTTCTAGACTTTTTTATGTGGGGGGTGGGGGGGGGAAGGGGGAAACTACCTTTCAGGGTCCCTACCTGGTCGGAGAGGCAGCTTTTCTCCGGGCTGCAGCTTCGACCCGTCCTCGCGGCCTACCAGCGGGCCTGGAGCGGCGTTTCCTGTCGGGCACTGCCCAGAACCACGGCTTCGGCAGCGGCACAGCGCTGGAGCGCTATCGTGGAGCGGGCGATGCCTTGCCTGGGTCGCCGCGCTGGAGCTCCGGTGAGCTGAAGACCGCCGAGTAAACCATCGCGGAGCTGCGGGTTTGAGGAGCGGCCAGCTGCGGGCGGCGGCGCTGACTTTACACCGGGAGCCTGGGATCTCTAGATGAGATCGCCAGTAGTGGAGCTCCAACCGGCGCGGCCTTGTTGGCTTCGGAAGCCGCGGCCTCCAGTACGGAAGCGGCCGTTCCAGGTGTCCCAAGCCGCTGCGAGGATTCTCCCGACGCCGGAGCAACATCACCCGGCGAGAACGGCCTGGAACATCGGGCCTCGTAGAGGCAACTGTGGAGGCCTCAATGGGCCCGACTATGGGTGAACTGGGGTTGGGGACTGGACTTTGTGCCTTCCCTCATGGTGGGAGCCATTGTGGGGGGATGTTCTTTATGTTTAAACCTCTTATTAATGTTATGTCTGTATTCTTTCTTTATGCGCTGCACTGGCAAGAAGCATTTCACTACACCTAGGTGTATGTGACTAATAAATAACCTTTGAACCTTTGAAGTTTTGCAGAATGAAGGGGAATTTAGGATGGGGTAGGAAGAGGGATGGTGAGGTATAGGGATGGAGAGGTAATGGAAATATTAAACGCAAAGTTATTAACTTTAACTTATTAAATTCTGCCGTCAGCCGAACATGCGCAGTTGGGGGCTCTGGTTCAGTGGTGGAATATTGCGTTGGGAGACCAGGCCTCCTGTGTAACAGTTGGGTCCCACTTGGTCTAATATCTGATAAATGTCTTGGATTTCAAATCGCCAACAATACTTGTAGAGTACAAGACTTCCAAAAAAATGAAGACTTGCTCTCCTTCATGACTTTGATACAGGATGCCCGCTTTCTCATCCAACCAACAGAGAGGCTTTGGCTGGGAATCTTTTCAGGAAGCAGCTGGTCACTTAATCCGGTTGCAGGGTTTGTGGATTTAAGAGTTCTACACTGTATGGCAACTGGGAATACTGTAGGCGGTGGCTGTCTCTGGGTGGGGTTGACATTCACCATGCCACCCTCTGTCTGTTTTCTTCCCTGCATCCCCTTTTGTTGTTGAATCCAGTCTTTGGAATCTTGTTTAGAGTACTCGGCTCTGTCCCTTGGCAACCCAGAGACTGGTTTCTGGGCTCACTCATTGTATTGATCCTGGTTGCTCAAGTCAGTCATTGGACTGTGACCTCCAGCCTGATTACAAAGCTGCGCTGTGTTCACAGGCCAGCCCAATGTCTATGGGTCCAATCTTTGCAACTGGAGAACAGATCCAGGTCCTTGCGCAGAGAAACCAATAGAGTATAATAATGGTTGGCAGTGGTCTATCGATTTCATGCTGGAAGAGGCTACCATACTGGTTGGTGCAGGTCTATCATTTCAAAAGACAGAGTCCTGGTGGTACTGTAATACTGTCACCTTAACAGTGGAGAACAGTGATGGTAGGTCTGTTGTCCTTTTAATGAGCTTGCCTGAAGAATTGATACAGCTGCAATGCACTGGAAGGTTCTGGGAATTTTCATCCATGCTGCAGACTCTGCCCTGAAAAAGCAGGAACGGGGTACTGATTCAGGATTATTAGCCATGATCATATTGAATGGTGGTGCTGGCTCGAAGGGCTGAATGGCCTCCTCCTGCACCAATTTTCTATGTTTCTATTCTTGTTGGGGGCATGTACGTGAACCTGAATGATGGACAGATGTTGCGGGCAGACACAAAATGCTGGATTAACTCAGGGCAACATCTCTGGAGAGAAGGAATGGGTGACGTTTCGGGTCGAGACTCTTCTTCAGGCATGCTGCCTGTCCCGCTAAGTTACTCCAGCATTTTGTGTCTACCTTCAATTTAAACCAGCGTCTGCAGTTCTTTCCTACACATATTGTAGTACCATGATTATCAGTACACAAGAAGAAAAGGAGTGAAAAGGGTTTATCCTCTGTGGGGAAGGTGTAATCAGCTAGCTTTATAAAGAATATTTCATTTGTTTTTGCTCCCCAATTGTCTGTAGTTTACTGACATTTTGTTTCCTGCATTCAATATATTTTACTTGGTTATTATAACATAAAAGGAGACCATTTGGCACTTTTGAGTAATGACAGCTCTTACCGCAATCCTCTAAATACTTTGCTCTCACCCATTTTCCTGCAATTTGTGCAGTGAATGCAATTTCACCTACTTTGAGGACAGCAGTGTTTCAGGAATAGATAGAAACAAGGAAGTGCAGATGCTGGTTTACAAAAAAACCCGACAAAGTGCTGGAGTAACTCGGCAAGTTAAGAAAAGTCTTGACCCAAAACATCACCTATTCATGTTCTCTGGGGATGCTGCCTGCCCTGTTGAAAACTGATCACCAAACTCGGTAACCTGGGCATCGACCCCTCCCTCTGCAACTGGATACTGGACTTTCTAACCAACAGACCCCAGTCTGTTAGGTTAGACAAGCACACCTCTTCAACCCTGAGCCCCCTCCTCTACTCCCTCTTCACCTATGACTGCACACCTGTAAATGGTACTAACACCATCATCAAGTATGCAGATGATACAACGGTGATTGGCCTCATCAGCAACAACGATGAGTCGGCCTACAGGGAGGAGGTCCAGCACTTAGCAGCATGGTGCGCTGACAACAACCTGGCCCTTAACTCCAAGAAGACCAAGGAGCTCATTGTAGACTTCAGGAAGTCCAGAGGCGGCACGCACACCCCCATCCACATTAACGGGACGGAGGTGGAACGTGTTTCTAGCTTCAGGTTCCTGGGAGTCAACATCTCCGATGACCTCTCTTGGACCCACAATACCTCAACTCTGATCAAGAAGGCTCACCAGCGTCTCTTCTTCCTGAGGAGACTGAAGAAGGTCCATCTGTCTCCTCAGATCCTGGTGAACTTCTACCGCTGCACCATCGAGAGCATCCTTACCAACTGCATCACAGTATGGTATGGCAACTGCTCTGTCTCCGACCGGAAGGCATTGCAGAGGGTGGTGAAAATTGCCCAACGCATCACCGGTTCCTCGCTCCCCTCCATTGAGTCTGTCCAAAGCAAGCGTTGTCTGCGGAGGGCGCTCAGCATCGCCAAGGACTGCTCTCACCCCAACCATGGACTGTTTACCCTCCTACCATCCGGGAGGCGCTACAGGTCTCTCCGTTGCCGAACCAGCAGGTCCAGGAACAGCTTCTTCCCGGCGGCTGTCACTCTACTCAACAACGTACCTCGGTGACTGCCAATCACCCCCCCCCCCCCCGGACACTTATTATTATTTATTCAAATAATTTGCTATGTCGCTCTTCCAGGGAGATGCTAAATGCATTTCGTTGTCTCTGTACTGTACACTGACAATGACAATTAAAATTGAATCTGAATCTGATCTGAAGATGTAAAGAATCTGCAGTTCCTTATTTCTATCTATTCCTGACACCATCTGTTATCGAGTGGTACTTGTCATTGCCAGGCCAGAATAACACTTGTTCACAATCTGTTGGATGTTACTGCAAAGTTGGCATTGCTGATTTATATCTTTCATAATATTCAAAGTGCTACAAAGTACAAGTTGTTGATGACGCAACATTAAATGCAAACAGTTAATATTGTACAGGAGATAAAATTAAATATCAGGCAAAGGTCTGAATACACATGTGGCTTCCATAGTTCAGTATGGGTCTTGGTGCGGTCATTGAATCAGTATGTTCCTTTGAACAAATATCAAGATGTTTCTTTGCACATTACCCTCCCTCAATCTGGGACTATTGAAATTCCAGAATCCTTGTTCCCTCTTATCAAACTTGGGTTATGGCTCCTATCCTCCTGCTAACTATGTCTGGCTTTGAACCAATTTAAATTATTGTAATGAGATCACTTCTGTGACTCTTGAGGCACTCTGCCACATTCTGGGAATGCCACTGAGACATGACAAACTTCTGTTGAAAATGGAAGGAGTGTATATCTTTTGTAAGGAGTTCTATTTGTAATTCATTATCTTCTCTACCTTGTCCAATTAAGAAAATAAATTCTGATATGAGGGAGTAGGTGGCGGTGGGGGGGGGGAGGAGGGGTCGGGGGTGTCTGGAGGCTGCTGCTGTAATCACTCTTACCAAGAAAGTAGACTGTACAAAGTGGCGAAGGTATGCCACTTTGTGTACTTTGGCTACTTTGTACAGTCTACTTTCTTGGTAAGAGTGATTACATCTTCAGATGTATTGTTGACAGCCACTACCGTAAGACTTGGATGTGGAGCAGATGAAAACAAGTCAAGGAAGTCATAATGGTTAGAATCCTATGGGGAAATACTAGTTTTGGATTAAAAGGACGTTAAGGCAGGTAAATAATGTAATACTTAATGAGCATATCTACACAGAAAGCTTTAGCAGGAATTGCCTTGCTTGAGTAATAATTCTGTGGAATCTGTTGATAAATGCTGTATATTTTGAACATATGTAAACAACCAAAAGCATTCTACAGAAACTTATATCTGTGTGCTGGAAGTGCTAATCGTTTATTTTCCAGGGACTAAGTTGATTTTATTGATATAGGTTTATTATTGTCATGTGTACCAAGATACACTGAAAACTTTGTTTTATGCACTATCTAGGCAAAGCATTCCATACAAGAGAACATAAAGTTGTGCAAAAGGGAAAAGAAACAGAGTGAATATTTTAGTGTCATCGTTAATGGAGAAAGTGCAAGGGCCACAATGAGGTAGATCTGGAGATCGTCTATTCAAGTGTCTGATAATAGTGATGAAGTAGCCTAGTTTAGTTTAGTTTGGAGAAACAGCACGGAAACAGGCCCTTCGGTCCACCGAGTCCGCGCCGATCAGCGATCCCTGTACACTAACACTATCCTACACACTAGGGTCAACTTACAATTTTTTTTTAACCTAAGCCACTTAACCTGTGTGTGAGTACAGACAACACCAGTAGTCAGGATCGAACCTGGGTCTCTGGCAATGTAAGGCAGCAACTCTACTGCTGCGCCACTGTGCAGCCCACAGACATAAAGTGCTGGATTAACTCAGCGGATCAGGCACAGGATCGAACCTGGGTCTCTGCCACTGTGAGGCAACTGCTTTACCGGCTGCGCCACTGTGCCGTCCTGTTCTTGAATCTGGTGGTAGGCTTTCAAGTTTTTTTGTGCCTTCTGCATGACAGGAGAATGGAGAAGAGAGAATGTGGTCTTTTATTAGGATGGCTGCTTTCCCTAGGCTGGGTAATGTATAGATGGAATCAGTTATGGGAAGGCTGGTTTGCATGTTGGACTGGGTTGCGTTCACAACTCTCTGCATTTCTTGCAGTTTTGGGCATAGTTACCATACTAAGTTGTGATGCATCTGGATAGAATGCTTTCAATGATGCATGTGTAACTACTCCTAAAAGTTGTTGGAGACAGGCTGAATTTCCTTAGCCTTCTGAGGAAGTATCGGTGATGGTGTGCTTTCTTGACTGTAGCGTCAATGTGGTTGGATCAGGATAAATTATTGGTGAATTTTGCAATGAGGAACTTGAAACTATTGATCGTCTACATTTCAGCACAATTGATACAGACTAGAACGTGGACTCCAGCACGCTTCCTGAATTTTTATAAGATCATAAGTGATAGGAGGAATTAGGCCATTAGGCCCATTAAGTCTGCTCCACCATTCTATCATGGCTGATCTATCTCTCCCTCCTAACCCCAATCTCCTGTCTTCTCCCCATAGCCTCTGACACCTGTACTAATCTAGAAATTTGAAGACCAGCTACTTTGGTTTGCTGATATTGAGGGAGAGGTTGTCTTGACACCATGCTACTAAACTCTCTTGTCTGTCATGTATGTTTAAGAAGGAACTGCAGATGCTGGAAAATCGAAGATAGACAAAAATGCTGGAGAAACTCAGCGGGTGAGGCAGCATCTATGGAGCGAAGGAAATAGGCAACATTTCGGGTCGAAACCCTTCTTCAGACTGTGAGGGTGGAGGGTGGGGGGGAGGAAGAGAGGTAGAGGCAGAGGGCTGAGGGAGAGCTGAGAAGGGGAGGAGAAAGTAAGGACTACCTGAAATTAGAGAAGTCAATGTTCATACCGCTGGGGTGCAAACTGCCCAAGCGAAATATGAGGTACTGCTCCTCCAATTTATGGTGGTCCTCACTCTGGTCATGGAGGAGGCCCAGGACAGAAAGGTCGGATTCGGCATGGGAGGGGGAGTTGAAGTGCTGAGCCACCGGGAGATCAGGTTGGTTTTGTGAACCGAGCGAAGGTATTCGGCGAAGCGATTGCCAAGCCTGCGCTTGATCTCACCGATGTAGAGCAACTGACATCTAGAGCAGCGGATGCAATAGATGAGGTTAGAGGAGGTGCAGGTGAGCCTCTGCCGCACCTGGAAAGACTGCTTGGGTCCTTGAATGGAGTCAAGGGGGGAGGTAAAGCGACAAATGTAGCATGTATGAACATTGACCTCTAATTTCAGGTAGTCGTTACTTTCTCCTCCCCTTCTCGGCTCTCCCTCAACCCTCTCGCTCTACCTCTTCCTTTCTTCCTCCCCCCCCCCCCCCCCACCCTCACATCAGTCTGAAGAAGGGTTTTGACTCGAAACGTTGCCTATTTCCTTCGCTCCATAGATGCAGCCTCACCCGCTGAGTTTCTCCAGCATTTTTGTCCATCTGTCTGTCATGTATCAGAACCAGAATCACACTTCATTCGCCAAGTATGTTTTGCAACATACGTGGAATTTCATTGGCCAGGTCAGTCATACAATTAAAAGCAACAGATCACTAAAAAAATACCCATATTTTAACATGAACATCCACCACAGTGACTCCTACACATTCCTCATTGTGATGGAAGGCAAAATAAAGTTCAAGTTTCGTCTTTCGTCTTGTCATTGTTTTAGATCTTGCCCACTATGGTGATGTCAATTCAAACTTGTCAATGGAGTTAGAGCAGCATTTAGCCACACAGTCACAAATGTATAGGAAGTATAGCAAGGGCTGAGAAAACAGCCTTGCAGGTGTTGAGAATTATTGTGGAACCTGCTTTGTTGCCTATCTTCACTGATTGCGGACTATGGGTCAGGGAGTCAAGGTTTATTCAAAACAATGTAATCTTTGCATCAACTTTAACCAAAATCATATGCAATGTAATAATTTTGTTTCAAAATGCACAAGCAATTTCCAATGAGTTTCTTCTTTTATCTCCCACTAGGAAACTTGCAGGTCGCACACTTTTCATTACCGGTGCCAGTCGTGGCATTGGTAAAGCAATTGCCTTGAAGGCAGCTAAAGATGGTGCCAATATTGTGATTGCCGCTAAAACTGCAGAGGCACACCCCAAACTACCAGGCACAATATACACAGCAGCAGAGGAAAGTAAGTATGTGCATTACTTGGGTTTTAAAGGGAGAAAGGGAAAATTAAAGGAAGAAATAGAATATAGTTCAAATCATGCTTGAACGGTATATCTCATCAATGAGATGTTAGCTGGACTGATGTGCCAAATTCTGGATACTGCAATTCAGTAAAACAATGTGATGGTCTTAAACTGTAAAGAACAGTTTCTTAGACGCAACTGCAGACGAGGGACATTATAAGGAGTAGTTGGATAGTGCAGGATGACCTTTCTAGGAAAAGAGAGCTAATGTTGTACCACTGCTATCTGATGTAGGGAGTGGGTTGATGCTGAAGTTAAATGGGTTTATACCCAATTAAATATTCAGATGGGCATACATTTGAATGCAAAGAAGCTGAAAGCCTAACACAGAGTTAAATTATGGAGCAGAATGGCTAAGAAATCCATGAATGGTTTAAAAAAAAAAATCTTCTGTCAAACTTGCTTGCTGAATATAGTCAGATATTCAGTGTAATCAAATCAAATTTGTAGTCTGTTTACACAGTAATATACTGCTTCACAGATGATTAATTGTATAAAATTTCATACGTGGGGCAACAGTTGGGGTTAGGTTAGAGATTCAGCGCGGAAACGACCTTCGGCCCACTGAGTCCACACCGACCGGCGATCCCCACACTTTAACAATATCCTATGCACACATTGGGGACAATTTACATTTATACCAAGCCAATTAACCTACAAACCTGCTCATCTTTGGAGTGTGGGAGGAAACTGATGATCTTGGAGAAAACCCATGCAGGTCACGGGGAGACGTACAAACTCCGTATGACAGCACCCGTAGTCAGGATCAAACCCGGCCCTCTGTTGCTGTAAGGCAGCAATTCAACAGCGGCGCCACCGTGTCGGATCTTGGTCAAGGATGCCAGCTTGAGGAAGAGGTGCCAATGATGGATTAGTTAAAATCATGAGTTCAGGATTGCAGGATTTGGAGATATTAAGAAGATTGAACATGTGAAGGATGTTGGTGAATTGGGTACAAAGTGGTGGGGCATTAGAAGTGTTGGCAAATGAGGATGGGAGTTTTGAAATAAAGCTATTGTCCAAATTTGATCTAACATTTAGAGATAAATCGTTGATTTAAAATGAAGCATATGGAAAATAACTGATTATGAATACAACTGATTAGTTTAATAAAAGCTTAGAATGAAAATGTGTAGGAAGGAACTGCAGAAGCTGGTTTAAACCAAAGATAGACACAAAATGCTGGAGTAAGTCAGCGGGACAGGCAGCATCTGGATAGAAGGAATGGGTGATGTTTCGGATTGAGACCCTTTAGACTGATGAAAATGTTGTTCAAGTTATTCAGCTCCATCCGAATGAATATTTATTTTTAAATCTTCAATGACGGACCATAAATTACTTCCAATGCTGTGAAAAGATCACACCATACATTAAAAAACACTGTATATATGTTCACTGCATGTCACCTGTCTGAAAACCAATTCACACTTTGCTTCTTGTTATCTTCAGGCAATTGAAGTAATCTTTCTGTTACACTTGCATTGTCAGAATTGCCCAACCAATTTAGTTGCAGCTTGCTTCTGTCCAAATCCCACCAAGCAATTTTAAAATATTTTTTAGCCATTCCTTGTTTTAAGCAGTTCATTTTCTTGACCTTAGAGAATCAACAGGCGACTCCTGACTACTCAAGGGAAATTAGAAGGGTCTCAACCCAATACGTCACCCATTCCTTCTATCCAAAAAGGCTCTCTGTCGGATGAGTTACTCCAGCATTTTGTGTCAATCTTCGGTGTAAACCAGCATCTCCAATTCCTTCCTTCACTTTTAATATCACAGCTATTTTATATTAAAGTCAGTGCTTTTTTTGTGATGGAGCACGTCAGTATGGTATAATGGCACCTCCAAAAAGATATGTCATTATTTTGTTTTCTGGCCATCTGATACGTACAGTCCATTCAGGAAGTATTCAGACCCCTTCACTTTTTCCACATTTTGTTACGTTACAGCCTTATTCTAAAATGGATTAAATTCTTTTTTTTTTTATCATCACACAATACCTCATAATAAAAAAGTGAAAACAGGTGTTTGGAAAAGTTTGCAAAGTAAATAAAAAGAAATAACTGAAATATCACATTTACATAAGTATTCAGACCCTTTACTCAGTACTTTGTTGAGGCACCTTTGGCAGCGATTACAGCCTCAAGTCTTCTTGGGCATGACGCAATCAGCTTGGCACACCTGTATTTGGGTAATTTCTCCCATTCTTCTCTGCAGATATTCTCAAGCTCTGTCAGGTTGGATGGGGAGTGTCGATGCACAGCTATTTTCAGGTCCCTCCAGAGATGTTTGATCGTGTTCAAGTCCGGGCTCTGGCTGGATCACTCAAGGACCTTCACAGACTTGTCACAAAGCCACTCCTGCGTTGTCTTGGCTGTGTGCTTAGGGTCGTCGTCCTGTTGGAAGGTGAACCTCCACCCCAGTCTGAGGTCCAGAATGCTCTGGAGTAGGTTTTCATTAAGGATCTCTCTGTACTTTGCTTTGTTCATCTTTCCCTCGATCCTGACTAGTCTCCCAGTTCCTGCCGCTGAAAAACATCCCCACAGCATGATGCTGCCACCACCATGCTTCACCATAGGTATGGTATTGGCCAAGTGATGAGCAGTGCCTGGTTTCCTTCAGACATGATGCTTGGCATTCAGGCCAAGGAGTTCAATCTTGGTTTCATCAGACCAGAGCACCAGAGAAAACAACCCTTTTGGCAAACTCCAAGCATGCTGTCATGTGCCTTTTACTGAGGAGTGGTTTCCGTCCGGCCACTCTACCATAAATGCCCGATTGGTGGAGTGATGCAGATATAGTTGTCCTTCCGAAGGGTTCTTCCATCTCCACAGAGGAACTCTGGAGCTCTGTCAGAGTGACCATCGGGTTCTTGGTCAACTCCCTGACCAAGGCCCTTCTACCCCGATTGCTCAGTTTGGCCGGGCGGCCAGCTCTATGAAGGGTCCTGGTGGTTCCAAAGTTCTTCCATTTAAGAATGATGGAGGCCACTGTCCTCTTCGGGATCTGCAATGCTGCAGACATTGTTTTATATCCTTACCCAGATCTGTGTCTTGACACAATCCTGTCTCGGAGATCTACGGACAATTCCTTTGTCTTCGTGGCTTGGTTTGTGCTTTGACATGCGCTGTCAACCGTGGGACCTTATTTATACAGGTGTGTGCCTTTCCAAATCATGTACAATCAATTTAATTTACCACTGGTGGACTCCAAACATGTTGTAGAAACATCTCAAGGGTAATCAATTGAAACAGGATGAACCTAAGCTCAATTTTGAGTGTCATGACAAAGGGTCTGAACACTCATGTAAATGTGATATTTCAGTTATTTATTTTTAATTACTTTGCAAAAATCTCTCAACATCTGTTTTTGTTTCTTCATTCTGGGGTATTGTGTGTAGATTGATGATTAAAAAAAAAAGAATTTAATCCATTTTAAAACAAGGCTGTAACGTAACAAAATGTGGAAAAAGTGAAGGGGTCTGAATACTTTCTGAATGCATTTTATTTATTTATTGTGTGTGCCGGAACTTTTAATGTCAACAAGTAAAGCACTGATTAATGTATTTGTCCCTCAATCAAGTGCAATTCCATGAAGAATTGCCAGATTGCAAGAGGTAACTAGCGTATGGAGCCATTTGGATGAAGTGTCTCAGCCCAAAATGTTGACTACCCATTTTCCTCTATTGATGCTCCCTGACATGTAGAGTTCATCTGGCAGCTTCCTTTGGTTTTGCTACAGACTTGAGCATCTGCATTCTCTTTCTTGTAGCACCTTGTTCCTTACTTTGCCTTCACCACTTTATCTGCAGTGCTGTTACCTTTGAGGATCCTTCGACTTGTACTCCATGGTTCCTCTCATCTTCAATATTCCCCAAGGTTCTACTATTCATTCTGTAATGTGTCAATTCTTAGTATTTGCATTCTGAGATGTTCTGGAATGCAAAATTCAATTGTGTTATTCCAGGTGGCGACTGGGAGAGAAAAGAAGGTGGAATTGTGTGCCACTGAATGGATGCTTTTGTCAAGTGCCTTTCTCTTGACTTCCCCTTTGTAAAAGCCATGTGTTCATCACTACGGTCATGGTGGTTGAATTATCCTGCAGGTTGAAGTGGATGTGAACAATAATAAGTATATGGTAATTGATACATATTTATTCCAAAGTCATACAGAAATATAGAGCAGTTATCAATGTACTTTGAATGATTTGATGATCAAATCCTACCTTCTGTAAAAGGCCTCGCAATTAAATTTTATTCAAAACTGAAAAGGCACAAACTGCCTGCATGCCCAAATTCCTTGTTTGGTTTTGTAACTCCTCTGGTACATTCCATAAAACCATTATGGAAAATAATATTTTACATGCACTTCCCTTAATATCTCCACCTGTTGAAAACCAACAGACTCACTTTGACTTGCACTTTGCATAATTCAGTATAACTACACCTCAGAAGGATGGGGAATGAAGGAATGTTTCGAAACTTCCAGCATCATGTTGCTACTGCTACAGAAATATATAAAAGGATGCTTGTGACATTTCATTCTTATATTAATGGAGAAACTAATCAAGCCCATGAAGAAGAAAAGTAGATCATGCTTGAGCATAATGTTCTGTAATTTTTGCACAATAATATATGCACATTTAAAATAAAAACCATTCTTTGGGGAATAAGTGTGAATAGTTTATTGTCACCTTGGTCTCACCATTACATGGTCTGTCTGACTTCCATTTCTTGATCTCTCTGCCTCCATCTCAAGGGGTAAGTTAGCACCAAATTCTCACTTAAAGTCCACATCTATCCACAGCTTTTTCAACTATACTTTCATTCACTCTACCTTATGTAAGCACATAATTCCATTCTCATGTTCCTTGTCACTTTTGATGAATCTTCTTTCCACGAAGACAGCTCAGATATATTTTCCTCTGTCATGTGTAGGAAGGAACTGCAGATGGTGGTTTAAACTGAAGGTAGATACAAAAAGCTGGAGTAACTCAGTGGTTAGACAGCATCTCTGGTGAAAAGGAATATGATGTTTCGGGTAGAGACCTTTCTTCAGAGTCTGAAGAAGGGTTTTGACCCAAAACGTCACATATTCCTTTTCTCCAGAGATGCTGTCTGACCCGCTGAGTTACTCCAGCTTTTTGAGTCTAGCTTGACAGAGCCCTGAAAGGGGTCTCATCTATTTCTCACACCTCTGCTCTTACCCACTTCCCGATAGAGCAATTATGGAGTTTCAAACATCCACCCCACAAGCCTCCATGTTTAACAAATTATACTTTGCAATTTCCATTGTTTTCATCAAGATTCTACCAACAGACACATCTTTTTCTCAAACAGTTTTTTTCCAGTGTGGCAGCAATTTGTTCAATCTAGTGCATTTTGTTTGCTGGTCTCCTGTGCATTGAAAAACAAACAAATGGTGATTGGGTGACTGCTTTGTACCTTTTTCTGCAGGAATAGTCCTTGAGCTTCCAGATACCTGTCAATTTAATTAATCGTTTTGCCCACCCATCCTGATCTCTCTTGGTGCATCATCCCCTGTTCCAATGAAGTCCTGAGTAAGATTGAGAAATAGCACTGCATCCTCCACATGGACACATTACAGCCTTCAAGATCTGATGCTTAATTCCACAATTTCAGATAACCTGCTATCTTTAATTTCCATGTAGATATTAACTCAGTTTTCTCCATTCACTGCCATTGCCTTATTCAACTCTGCCATGAATTTCCCAGCATTTGCAAGTCACTTTAATTGTTTATCTAAAGGTAGTCCTTCATTTATCAACCTGATAGCTTCAACAGTTTACGCCGTGGCAATCAGGTTGGTGGATATACAGTAAATCAAGGCAACAAGGAGTTGATGGCTTCCCATACACTTTCTATGTGGCAGAGCAAGTACACAATGCTGCAGCAATCTTTTGTCTTGGAAATATCTGCTTAAATCTTATCATGGTTGTTGAAGATTCTCACACTTTCTATATTTTCAGATGATGATCTGTACCAGTACAGTTACTTAGTTGTATGTTAAAGCAGTTACAAAGATGAACTGGAGATTTTCTGCGTAGATAGACCTTTCACCAGCAAAGCCTACTCCGCAAATCTTTAGCATTGTCATTTAAAAAAATGTATAAGCTAATAAATAAAGGCTGTTAAGGAAATTAAAGATTGCACACACAGTTCCTGCTTGGTTTTCATTGTTTTTTTAATAGATTTGTTCACCATTTTAGGCATGCATATCCATAGTGGCAGTCCCAGAAGACTGAGTACAACACAAGCAAGTTGCTTTGTCTTTTGTTGTGCCATAACTTTGGAAATAATCTATAAACGTGACGTTAAATCTTTGGCTTCCACCAATGATTTGGTGACTGCGTGTCACTGTCTAGTGATGGATTATTCAGCCAAACCTGTCTTGTGGCTGTGTCCTGCTGCATTTTCTAATAGGGTGATGAAGACACTAAAATTAGCCAGTTGCCAAAGGTTTTCCACTAAACATGATCAAATATTCGCTGCTCTGAATGAGAATACGTCTGGATTTGTTCACACATAGCTTTGTTTTTCTGCCTCCTTCACCATCAGTTGAACATTAAGTTCAGGTTTTAAATGAAGAAGTAATTTGAGAGAGGAGCTGCAGAATTGTTGATAGATGCTGTTGTTATTCTATCTTGGTTCTTCAGTGAAAGGTAGTCGTGGAGATTAAACAACGATCTGGGTTTAACTTTTCTTCATCGGCTTTTGTTCTGCAGCTTACATTGGAGTGAAAGCCTCATTGGTTTGGCTGTAGACTCCTGTAACTAAAGCAGTTTATTGGTGTGTTTCACACATGATTGCAGATTCTAGTTTCAAAGTGGTTCTACTGAAATAGTTCACTATGACCTTGGCATTCTGATCCTGGTACTGTCTATTACATTGTATGAAGGAGGCTCTTAGCATTTGTGTGATCCTTGGAGGAAGTATTTTTCTTGAACTGGTTTGGAGAGAGAATGTTCTTTAATTTGCTTTCTTGCATACTTGGATTGGGGGATGATGGGGTGACACATAGTAATATGGTTAGGACTTGGTACTGCAAACAATGTTTCACTAGATCATATTGTGATATTCAGTGCAACACTGGATTGGCTGGGATTTTAAAATACATTTGGAGGCAGTACTCCAACAGATATTCTAGTCAGGAGCTGTAAAATATATTTTTAATCTAGTCAATCACAGTCATTAATATTTGAATTTGAATGACACTCTTTAAAAGTAGGATTATATTAGGTAAAGATTGCTAATTTATTTTACATATTATAATACATTAAATGAGTTCCCAGAACTGATCGTCTCATAATAGGTTTCTTTTGCAAGCTTGGCAAGTCACTTGCAACAAGGGAACACTGACCTGCACTGCTCAAGCAGAAAGTTTGAGCAAGGGAGGGAAACTCCCAGAACATTAACTTAAAATAAACTCAAATAAATCCAGGGGAAAGATCATAACCTAGAGAATGATGAAAATGTGAAATGTGATGCTGTTGTGAATTGCGTTTTTAGGAGAAAGTTAATAAATATACAGGGAGATATAGAAATAGATAAGGATACATAAAGGTAGAGGTGATGTTGGGATGGAAGATGGCTCTTGGGCAGTTTATACACCAGCATAGACCTTGGATTGAATGACATGCTTCCATGTATTTTATGTATTCTGTCTTTAATTCAGGTGTGTATATTAACTATCAAATATATCCCCTTAAACCTTATACAGTCACCTTCTTTGTTCATTCAAAGTCAACATTTTAAAATGTTTATATCTCATTTTATTAATCTGAAATGATCGTGACCAGCTTCTTGATATGCCTTGTAGTGGCTTGGTGCCGTTCAGTGATTTTGTTTTTAGGCATTTCTGAGGGTAGTTAAATCAACCAACCTCTGATGCAACCTGGAATTAAACCGGTTTCTGTTTAAATCAGACACCTGGCTGATGGGGGAGGTCCAAAATTCAGTTTCATACTTGACAGTGTAGTGCAAAGTATATCCAGCCGCTATTTTTTAACCAGACTGGAACTTCAATCATCAATCTTTTATTCTTGCCTTTGCTAGAGTCGCTTTGTTGTAGTCTTATAAATAACTGCTATGTTTTTTTAATGGAATGTGCTTCTTGGCAGCAAGGTTTAAGGCCATTTAACTCTGTTGGCACCTGAGGAATTGTTGCTTGGTTAGATATGCTGCAAAATATGCACTAATGTACAAATGTGATTAGGGTGGTTGGTGATTTGGCATGTCATTTTGAGAACCAGGTTTGATTTTTTTTTTAGTGGATTTTGTTTGTTTTTATTGTCTTGGAATCAAAGCAAAAATGCCTTGAATAAGGAAAATAATATTTTATTGCAGTTTGTTTCCCCTGCCAGGATGAAGTGGTTCTGTATCCTGATGAGACTTTTTCTGATAATCTGGATTTTACTATTTTGTCTATTTGTTTATTTTGATCTTTTTTTTGTCTTGATTTGTCTATTTATGAAGTTGTCTGCTTAAATTAGTATAAATCCCACAGGCATATCATTTATTAACCATTATGGGTTTGGAGGTTTCTGTGTCTGGTTAACCTTCACTTATTACTCCTGGATTCATAATTGAGTGAAAATCAAAAAAAGAGGGCTCTGACCCGAAACACCATCTGTCTAGACGTGCAGAGTTCCTCCAGCAGTCTTTTTGCTGGAACTTTTATGAACTGGTCTTCAGTAAATCATGGAATTTAGACTTTGAAAACAATCTGCATTGATTTAAACTTAATAGCAAGGAACAAATAGATGATAAAGCAGTAGAAATATCTGATGCGTATTTAACAGAAAATAAATACCCACAAAGAGCTTGGGCAGGTGTAATCATGTCATAAATGGATTCTGAGAGAATGCAGATTATGTTTGTTGTGTTGAAAAAAGGCTATATCAAAAATTTGAATGAATTGGTAAGAGAGACTAGGGTGTTCAGGGAGAAAATTCTGAAATGTGGCCTATTTTTCAAGTAGGCCGCAATTATTTTGTGACTGAAGAATTGATACATTTGAACAAAACATTAAGTATTTTAAGGATTATAGAAGATCCGGTTGGATACCGAAGTATTTTTGCATGATTACATTTTCCGTAAGTAGATGTTAACTTGCAGAAATATTTTATTCGGATTTGCACGATTTGTCCATTGTAAATTAATGCACTTACAGTGCCCTTCATAATGTTTGGGACAAAGAGCCATGATTTATTTATTTGCCTCTGTACTCCACAATTTGATATTTGTAATAGATAAATCACAAGTGCACATTGTCAGATTTAATTAAAGACCATTTTTATACATTTTGGTTTCACCATGTAGAAATTACAGCTGTGTTTATACATAGTCCCCCCCCCCCCCCCCCCCCCCATTTCAGGGCACCATAATGTTTGGCTTCACATGTGTTTGTAATTGCTCAGGTGTGTTTAATTGGCTCCTTAATGCAGATATAAGAGAGCTCTCAGCACCTAGTCTTTCCTCCAGTCTTACCATCACCTTTGGAAACTTTTATTGCTGTTTCTTGACACATAGAATTATTTTTCCTCAAATGTTTACCATGGTCACATTCCCTGAGTTCCTCTAGTTTAGGGAATATTGTGCACAGTTCATCGAAGATAATGTTATTTGTTCAGTGTGCAGGTAAGTGTTCTTTCCAAGCTCAATGCTACGAAAGCAGACGTTACTTAACTCTTTCCTTACAGTGGGGTCAAGCCATCCAAAACTGCCACACCAGCTTCTGCGATAGATCTATTTCATTTTGGCAGTGAATTATTGTATTTGAAGCCAGAGAGAGCATAAATCCAAATGCGTGTATAATATCATGTGTATAATTGGTGTTTTAAATTGAGAATTCATGGTATTCAGACGGCTGTGCAGAATGCATGATCTGTTATCTCAGACCCAGAGATATCTGAAGACCCAGAGCAGCAGCAAGCCCACGGTATCAAAGGGCAGATAATAGGATTGTCAGCAGGTTGGCCGAATGGCAGAAGGCAAAGATTGGCAATAAAAGGGGCCTTTTCCGGATGGCTTCCAGTGACTAGCAGAGTTCTGCAGGGGTCGGTGCTGGGGCCGTTACTCTTCACATTGTATATGATTTGGATGAGGGAATTGAAGGCTTCGTGGCCAAGGTTGCAGATGATACGAAAATAGATGGAGGGGCAGGTATTGTAGAGAAAGCAGGGACTCTGCAGAAGGACTTGGACAGGTGGGGAGAGTGGGCAGAGAAGTGGCAGATGGAATATAGTGTCATGCATTTTGGTAGTAGGAATAAAGGTGTAGACTATTTTCTATATGAGGAGAGAATCCAGAAATCGGATGCAAAGGGACTTGGGAGTGCTGATGCAGGATTACCAAAAACGTTAATTTGCAAGTCAAATCGGTAGCAAGGAAGGCAAACACAAGCTAGTATTTATTTCAAGAGGGGTATAATACAAAAACAGGGATGTAATTCTGAGGCTCAATAAGGTTCTGGGCAGGCCGCATTTGGACTACCGTGAGCAATTTTGGGCACCATATCTGAAGAAGGATGTGCTGGCTCTGGAGACTGTCCAGAGGAGGTTTATAAGAATGATCCCAGGAATGAGTAGGTTAACATATGATGAGCGTTTGAAGGGACTGAGCCTGTACTCGCTGGAGTTTAGAAGGATGAAGGGAGACTTCATTGAAACTTACCGAATAGCGAAAGGCTTGGATAGAGTGGATGTGGAGAGGATGTTTCCACTAGTGGGAGAGTCTAGGACTAGAGGTCATAGCATCAGAATTAAAGGACATTCCTTTAGGAAGGAGATGAGGAGGAATTTCTTTAGTCAAAGGGTGGTGCATCTGTGGAATTCTTTGCCATAGAAGGCTGAGGAGGCCAAGTCAGTGAATATTTTTAAGGCAGAGATAGATAGATTCTTGATTAATATGGGTGTTAGGGGTTATGGGGAAAAGACAGGAGAATGGGGTTAGGAGGGGAAGATAGATCAGTCATGATTGAATGATGGAGCAGACGTGATGGGCAGAAAGGTCTAATTCTGCTCATATCACATGACCTTATGATCGCACATGAAGGTGTTTAAAACAGCTTGTCGTATGTAGGAGCGCAAAACCAGGATGGCACTGCCTGTGTCATTGGACCTTGCTTGATTTTACAAAAGCATTTATTTCATTTAGTACCTCCCATGCATCATTCTTGCTTGTGCATTTTGATGCACTGAAAACAAGACATCAAAGGGGATGAAGATCATTGAAAATGTAGAATAGATCATTGTTAGGCAGTCACATCTTATCTCTGTGTCTTCCTCTCCTCTGACTCTCAGTTTGAAGATGGGTCTTAACTGAAAAAATCACCCATTCCTTCTATCCAGAGATGCTGCCTATCCCGTTGAGTTACTCCAGCATTTTGTGTCTATCTTCAGTATAAACCCGCATCTGCAGTTCTTTCCTACACAAAGCTTTTCAATGTTCCTCGGTACATGTGACAATGAAAAACCCAAACCTGTTTAAAGTTTTCTGACAAAGAAAATGTAATTGTGTTGGAGATTTCACAACATTGGAAATCTAGTCGCTGCAGTAATGCAAGAAATGTGGCTGTCAATTTGCACAAACAGCAGCATGTTACAAACTGAAATATCTGGTTGTTTTGTTGGTTGTGGGATAAATTTTGGTCAGTGAATAAACTCTGACAAATGGCAAACTGCTTTTTTTTGCTGTCTTTTATCATGGTGAGGGGAGAAATTTGGTATCCTTTGTCGCCAGCACTGATGTGTGTGTGTGTGAGTATCAGCTGCAAGATGTACCTGCCTGAACATGATCTCTCCATTTATTCAATGGATCTGAATGTGCAGATGTTAGTGCAACTGAAGAAGAAGTTTGAAAAAGGGTCTTGACCCAAAAAGTCACCTATTCACACAATACACAATACACAATACAATTTATTTGTCACTTGAACCTCATAGAGGCTCAAATGAAATGTTGTTTCTGCAGTCATACACACATGAAAACAAAAGACCCAAGACACAACACAATTTACACAGACATCCATCACAGCGCATCTCCTCCTCGCTGTGATGGAAGGCAAAAAAACTTATCGCTCCCCTGCACTCCCCATTCCCCTCCCGATGTCAGAGTCAAAGCCCCCGGCGGGCGATGGCAATTGTCCCGCGGCCATTAACGCCGCGCCGGGCGATGCAAGGCCACGCTCCGGGTCTTGTTGTTGGAGCCCCCGGCGGGCGCTAGCAAAGTCCCGCAGCCGTTGAAGCCACGCCGGGCGGTGATGTAAGGCCCCGCTCCAGGTCATCCTCGACCCCGCTACTCGGGCGGGAGAAGTCGCCGTTGCAGAAGCCTCGAAAAGCGGTCTCCCGATATTACTGTCTGCCAGACCTGCGGTAAGCCTCCGAATCTCCGGGGGTCGGGTCACAGCAGCGCGCCACCACAGCTCCAACCGCTCCGAACTCGGCCAGCTCCATGATGGTGAGTAAGTCCGCAGCTCCGTGACTGGAGCCCCAGGACGTTCCTGCTGGAGGCCGCTCCACGTTGCAGCCCCAACGACAACGGAGACCCGACAGGGAAAAGGTCGGGTTGTCCGTGCAGGGGAAAGATTTTAAAAGTTACACACACACACACACGCACACGCGCACGCGCACACACACACACACACACACACACACACACACACACACACACACACACACACACACACACACACACACACACACACACACACACACACACACACACACACACACACACACACACCAAAAACACTTTTAAAACCACATTAAAACGGGACAAAGATAACAAAAAAACAAACGGTCTGCAGAGGCCGCCGCCACTATTCCTTCGCTCTATAGATGCTGCCTCAATTCGCTGAGTTTCTCTACCATTTTTGTCTACCTTCGTGCAACTGACAGTCAGTAAGCTTGCACTTATTGAGCACTTGAGATCGAAATGTAAATGTCTCTCCCTTGAAATTATGCTGCCAAACCAGTTTCTCTGGTGATCATACTGGCGAGGTTTTAGGTCAGGGTGTGAATAGATTGACATGATTATTGAATTCTTATTGCTTGAGAAAGTTTCTTGCCTGCAACAAGTTATTAATAAAATGTGTTTCTTACCTCTAGTGTTTATCGTTGATCAAATGTGGGATCAAATACGAGGCTACTGTGAAATGCGCAGATTGAAATACTCCAGACTACTATGAAATATTCCATCTCTCGCTAGATATTTCATCAGCAATTAGGTGTATAATGCACAAGTGCATGCCTTTGTACCCTATTTCAATTAGACCAAATGAGAAGCTTTGAAAAAATGTTGGCTCAACATGATCCTCCCTTGAAAAATACGGGAATGTTCATAATTTGAGTGTCCTTGGGTGTTCCTTTTTGACACCTTGTTTTTCCTGTTTGCTCTTCATATCCATCCTGTCTTGTTGTATTTCTGTTCTTTTTGTTACAGTGCAACAAGAATTTGCTACATTGCTGTAAGATTTAGATATTTGTGTGTCCCTTCCTCTGGCTGGACCTTTCACCTCCCTCACTCAAAATAAAGAATATCTGTGGAGTTGGGATTTTGTTTGTTTTTGTGAATTGTGTGTGTCTCTGCAAGAAAACCTCATGCTAATCCTGGAAAGTGTGGGTTTTCAATCTTAACCTGAAACGTCGCTATCCATGTCTTCCAGACATGCTGCCTGACATGCTGAGTAACTCCAGTACTTTTTTTTTGGTAAACCAACATCTACTGAAGAAGGGTCTCAACCCGAAACAACACCCATTCCTTCTCTCCAGAGATGCTGCCTGTTCCGCTGAGTTACTCCAGCTTTTTGTGTCTATCTACAGTTCTTTGAGTCTTCATTCTTTTCTTGTTTTTTCTCTTCTCAATAATACCGTCCTTTCTAGTTTTGCAACCATCTGCAAACCTTCAGCTCTTTTAAAAAAAAAAAATTTCGATGAAGCCTGAGTTCAGTCACTCTGACAATGCCTTTGGTTCCCAGTTCTCTCCTTGAAACTCCATCCCTTTTTTTTCCCATCTCCTTCAGGAAAAAGGTAAAAGAGCCTGAAAACTCTGGCCACCAAGTTCAAGAACTGCTTTTAAACTACCAAGCAAAACCCTACCCAGAAGACTAACCTCAGCAACTATTATCTTCATTGGATTTTGCGTTTGGTTGCACTATGAACTTCGGGTTTGCACTATTTGGTCACCTAGTGTTACGGTTATTGATTTATTATTGATTTTTATGTATTTATGTGTTTTATTTACAGATCTGTTAAGCTGCATCAAGTAAGAATCTCATTGTTCTATTCCCAGTACATTTGGCAATTAAACATTCTTGACTCTGAAGCCTACTTCATCAACCAATATTCATCATCATCAATTAATATTCTTGCTATCGTACATTGTCAATTTTTGTTTTGAAAAATGATTTCTGTGAAGAGCTTCTAACGGATAGAATATAAAGGTAGATATTGTTCTTAAAGTGCTCATGGAGCTAGAAACACTCAACTTCTAGATCAATGATAATAGAGAACTTGCAACACTCTCCCCAGTATTGGATCAGATCCCAAAGCTTGATCAATAGGTATTCCGTCAATTTGATTTCCTTGGTTTAATTTGGCTGAATTGCTGACCGTTTTGTGTTACTTTCAACTGACTTGGCGTCGTGCATGTTGCCGAAAATCAATGAACTTGGCATACGCACAGGTACAGAGGGAGAATGTCTCAAGTTCTGAAGTCATCGTTCAAGCGACAACAGTTACCTAATGTTATCAGTTATCAGTTATTATTTTAAGGATCATGTGCTTCCGCGTCTGCTCTATTTTTCCCTTCCAGGTTATGAACATTGTCAGTGGAGGCATGAAGTAGTTGATTTGGGCTCAGGGTAATTTGCACAGTTATGTGTTTGCATCAGAATTGGACCATAGATTCTCAGTTATGGAGTAGATACTTCAGGCTACAAGAACAATTAAAGTAGCCCTGCATATGCAAATATCTGTAAATTGATTGGCAAGATAGGTGAACTATCATGGGTGTTTTTTTGGAGCAACACCCCGAGCCTAGAAAGTATGATCACATCTACCAGGCTCCGTAGGGCAGGCTGCATCACCTGCATGGTAATATCAAATTCCTGAAATGACCTTTCTGTGAGCCCCATTGTGGCAACAAACAATTCTGCAGGTCATCCTGGAAACGTCAAAGCATCCTCACTGACCTGTGAGCATCGCACAGAGGAGAGGAGTATCCAAGATGTTACTGAGCCACCTGGGTCTTTTTGATAAGAACACGAGGGAGCCACATAAACAGCAGACAAAATTTAAGCTCCTTCCCATTTGGACATCTCACATAAGATGGTTTAGCCATCTCAAAAGCCACAGATTGCTCATAAAAAAAGTAAATAAAAATCTGCAAACACTGGAAATCCAAAATAAAAATCCAAAAGTCAGACGTTTTCAGGAGGTCAGACAACATCCACGGAGAGAGAAACGGGGTTGATGTTTCAGATCAATTACCTTTAATCAGTTCTAATGAAAGATTATGGACATGAAGCATTACTCTTTCCACATGAATATTTTGCTTCCTGCAAAATAATATTTGACTCAGGGCTTTCTTGTAACGGAGGCCCATCCTACTTCTAATACACCATACATAAATATATGTATATGGTGTATAATAACTCTTGGTCCCTTATCTGCATATAGTTCAATGGGGCATGCTCTCAACAAGTATGAGTGACTGACAATTCATGGCAGCACCTGTTATTAACAGTGATGGTGTTCAACTTGGAACATTGCTATCAATTTAATGGGTGGATTGTCCATTTGTTTTCAATCAAGCTTGAATGGGGGAGGTAGTTTATGCTTGTTACTTGGATCAGCTTAGAACTCTACGGGACAGCAACAATGAGACCACAATGCTTGTGCCAACTATGATGTCAAATTGTACAAACCTTATCTATCTGCCTGTATGTGATAACCCTCCATACCCTTCATGTTCATGCGCCTGTCTAAATGCCACTATCATGTCTGCTTTCACCAAGATGGCATAAAGGCTGAGATATACGCTTGCTAGTTATTCAGAAAGTGACGGCCACACCATTATGTTAGCCTGTAACGATTTTTTTTAACCTTAACCAAAAATTAATTAGTCCCTAACAATATTTGATTCTGGACATCAAAACCGTCTTTTTAATTTCAATGTTTTTGACTTACTCATTTCAACACATCTCAAACATTCAGCTGCCATCAATCTATTTTTAGCTCACATTTTTTATTTAGGTACAGCCGCAAGGAAAATATAAATGACGAACCAGGTCAACCATTTTGATATAATTGTTCATGCTCTCAATACAGTTAGAAATTTTGCTTCTAACAAGTTCCAAAGCTTTGAGTTTGGGACCAGATCTATGATGGTTTGCCAATGTCTCACCTCCACGACCCTGGGTTTGGAAGTCAAGAGGTCACCAAAGCGCAAGGGCTGCAATGAGGGAGATTGGGACCACACCCTAGTTTATGGGAGAACTGTCCAGTAGTCTAACAATAGTGGGGAAGAAGCTGTTCCTAAATCTGGTGGTATGTACTTTCAAGCTTTTATATCTTTTGCCCAATGAGAGAGGGGAGAAGAGGGAATAACCGGGTTGAACCTATTTTGACAGAATAACTGAAAGGCATTACATGAATATTGAAAGACTTCAGAGCTCTGAGGTGCAGTGGGAAGTGGGAGTCCCAGTACGTGATTTGCAGAATGCTAGTTTGCAGGTGGCAATTAATTGGGAAAGTTGACATGTTTGTAACTTCCACCAATAATAGAAAACCTGTTGCAGTGATTATGAAAAGATGAAATATTTTTATTTTTGGGACAATTGTTGGCCAGTAATGAAGATTTACCAAGTTACTGAAAATGGAACGGGCTTCGCTTTCTCCTCCAGTCTTTGTTTTGGGGGAGATTTGGTTTTAATTCCAAAAATAAACTTTATTCCGTATTTAAAAAATATATGAAACAAGATTGTGATATTCTTCTGATATTCTCAGCACATATGCATTAATTCGTGATATTCAGTAGTGTTCACTACTATCCTTAAACCAAGCATCCTTGCCTCCTTTGTGGCACTCTGGGATGATATCCTTTGCCTTGTTAAGTCCCCACTGCGCCTCAATGTTCTGCAGCGGAGGACCCTAGACTAGAGTCCTGCCCCACAGAGCCTTGCCGTTGGCTGCACCAAGTTTTGTTGCGTCCCTCAGCACGTACTCCTGCGGTCTGACATATGCTAGTTGGCACCATTCCCTGATGGACATCTCATTTTGCTGGGAGGCCAACAGGTTTTGGGCAGACCTGAGTGTCTTTCACTGTTGATGATCTTTCAGAAGCACTTGATGTCCTGCTCCGAATGTGTCCCCGGGAATAGCCTAAAATCAGAGAGTCCTCTGTTGCACAGCTGTTCAGTATGAGCCTTGACAAGGACCCTTGCATCATTTTCCAGACCCTGTTAGCAAATCCACACTCTGCGAAGAGGTGGGCAACCGTCTCTTCACAGCAGCCGTCCCAAGGGCAGCATGCGTTGGCAACAAAATTCCCGTGGTGCAGGAAGGATCTGACTGAGGGTTCCTCTCGACACCAGCCAAGCAAGGACTTTGTGCTTATTGGTGTGCTCTGGTGATGAGGCATTTTGCCAGACAAGCTGGGCAGTCTGCTCAGGGAATCAGGCCACAGGATCCATTGAGTCCTTGTCTTGTAGTGCCTGCCACTACCCAATGGAATTGTGGTCAAAGCTGCTAATCCCAAAGAATCTTTCCACAAAGGACAGGTGGTGTGGCAATGTGTAGCTAACTGGCACATTGCGCGCCATCGGTGCCATGCCTATCCTTCAACACTGAGGACAGGTAGAACCTCAGCACATAGTGACACTTATTTCCCACGTGCTTTAGCTCTACGCACAGCCAAAGTCCATCAGGGTGAGGGTGAAGTTGGGCATGCCTTTGCCCCTGTTGTATTCCGATTTGTGCATCGTGGCCCATAGACTTGGCCCATCGTTTATCCCCGGCTGAACTCTAAGATGTCCTGGGTGATCGCCAAGGCAGAGCAGAGGGGACGGGCCCCTTCTGCGCCAAGTACAGCATCCCTAGGAACCTCACACTAGATGACATTTTTTTCCAATTATTGAGAGGGAAAGCTGTTTCCACAGTACCTATTTTTGTTTGACCGTGGCCATTTGCTCCAGTCAATTCTTGTTGCATGTCTCAGCCCCTCCGAACCAGATTCCGACCACCTTTAGGAAGTCAGACCTGATGGTGAAGGGGACAGAAGATCGGCTGGGCCAGTTGCTGAAGAGCATGGCCACGCTTTTCCTGCGATTGACTGAGGACTCTGGTTGCCGATGCTGATCAATTTGCAGACCGACTGTGGATCCGAGGGAATGATGGCGACATCGGCCATGTAAGGGGTTGTTTCGATCTCAGTGCTCCCACTGCCTGACAATGTCACTCCTCTGAAGCTCTTGTCTTTCCTAATGGATTCAGCAATGGGTTCCACGCAGCACACAAACAAGACAGGGGAGAGTGGGCTCCAGACCTGACGGGGAAGCTATCTATTTCCCATCAATTGATTTGGACTGCACTACAGATATCAATGGAGAACAGTTGGATCCAGTTCCTGATTCCCTCCCCAAGGCCCATTTTGAAGACCACGTCCATCATGTATGTGTACGATAACCTTGGATAGAAACATATAAACATAGAAAATAGGTGCAGGAGTAGGCTATTCGGCCCTTCGAGCCAGCACCACCATTCAATATGATCGTGGCTGATCATCCAGAATCAGTACCTTGTTCCTGCTTTCTCCCCATATCCCTTGATTCTGTTAGCCCAAATAACTTTATCTAACTCGCACTTGAAAACATCCAGTGAATTGGCCTTCACTGCCTTCTGTGGCAGAGAATTCCACAGACTCACAACTCTCTGGCTGAAAACGTTTTTCCTCATCTCAGTCCTAAATGGGCTACCCCTTATTCTTAGGGATCAGGAGAATGCCCTGATCAAGAGATCTGGGATATTTGTAAAAACTACTACCGATTTATCATTATCAATTTGGCTGAGCTATCAGTACAGTGAAGCCTAGGGCAACATGGGCAGGAATTTCTGCATTTAATGGGCATGTGTTGTAAATTGCTGTCTATTTTACTCTTGAGTGAGTGCTAATGGCCAAAAGAAAAGAGCAGGCTTGCCTATTTTCTATTATCTTGGAAAAGGAAGATTGCACAATCTAATGTTGTACTATCTTTGGACAATTAGCAACAAGTTGCATTTATATATTGCCTTTAATGCAGTAAGATATCCCAAGCCACTTAACAAGAGCATAATCAATCACTATTTGACAGTGAGGCCTTAAGGATAGCTCAGGACATTGGCAAGTAATTTTCTTGCCCATGAATGTAAAATCAAACAGCTGGAAAATGTCAGTGGATCAAAAAGCATCATGAAACAAAGGGATGGTCGACATTTGGATGGCTTCTGTCTCACTCCATCTCATTTCTATTTACTGCTCATCTTTAGACTTTAGAGATACAGCTTGGAAACAGGCCCTTTGGCGGTCTGAGTCCACGCAGATCGCGATCCCCCACACACTAGCTCTAACCTACACACTAGGGACAATTTACAATTTTTTTTTTTACTGAAGTCAATTAAGTTACCAACCTGCACATCTTTGGTATGTGTGAGGAACCTAGAGCATCCGGAGAAAACCCACTCGGTCACGGTGAGAATGTGCAAACTCCATACAGACAGCACCCTTAGTCAGGATCGAACCTGGGTCTCTGGTGTTGTAAGGCAGCAACTCTACCACTGTGCCAATGTGCTGTGCCACTCCTCCTGCTACACTCTGTCCCGATGCAGCATTTTGACACAATCCTCCAATATTCCTCTCCCTTCACATGTGCTACTTGACAAGTTGAACTCTTATGGCAATTTGTTTTTTTTGTTACAGATTCCGGCATCTGCCCTTCCCATCTCTTGTTTCCCCGTAGCCTATGAATCTTTTGTGTCTCGCGGCACGGATGAGAACCAGCAGCAGTTCTTCTGCTAACCTTCCTTTAGATCTCAGAAATGTTCAATATATTGGTGTCCTTTCAATTAAGGCCTCTTGCGCATTCTTGGATTTCAATGTCTCACTCAACCTTTAGTTACTCAGGCCTATCGCTCTGGAATTTCTGACCTAATCATCTTGCTCCACTCTTTTTTAAGTTTTTAAGATGTTCCTAAAAACTCATCCGTTCAACTAAATTTATGATCATATGCCCAGGCTTTTCCTCATGTGCCCATTGTCACTAACTGATTTAATTCACTATTTCTTTGTGTCCAGGGATTTTACATTGCATTAAAAGCAATACATAAATGCAACTTGTTGAAATTTAGTACTGAACTAGCCTGGAGAAGCAACCATGATAATAATTTCAACTCAGAACAATAGAGTACAATTCAACTCGGTACAATAGAGCACCTGTTAATATGGGGGTATCTGACTTTTGAAAGGTTTGTATTCATGAAGGGTACAACTTGAACTAGATAATGGAAAGATCAGAAGGAGTGAGGTGGTATAAAATTAAATAACTGCACAGCATTTTCGTATGACATTAATCTTTTTCTTGATTTTGTAAATTGAAATTTCAAAGGGAAAGATCCATCTATGATCACAGTTGATGAAACTTGCTAGGAGATGGATTTTTTAAGAACTCATTCTGCATAGCCTGGAGGTATTACTCATCGTGATGCAACCAGGAAAAAAAATGTAATTCTATAATTCTTTGAGCAGTCATGGAATTTATTTCAATCTTGTTTCTATGGTATCTGTTGATGGAGTATGGCTCCCTAGGTTTTCATTTGGTTTTGTATAAATTTTATTGTTTTTCCCCCTGGAAAATAATTGGACCACAAATTTCTTTAGAGTGTGGCACACTGCCACTTAAAGAAAAGTTCATTGAGGAATTATTCGGCAAACAACCTTGTATTTCAAGTTAAACATTTTGAAAGACATTTTACAGTGTTGCAACGCAGCAGTTCCAAGTGGGTTTAAAAGTGACTTGTTTCTCTTGTGTTCCTTTTCTGGGTTTGTTGAACCTCTGGATGCCATTGTTTAAGTTGTTGTGGGCATCTGCTAATTTGATCCAACTGACATTTGTCGACTTTCCTGCCCTTTTCATCCAAGCCTACTGTTCCTCTATTGCTGCATGGAATGCAATGCTCAGCTGTAAGTACAAATGTCCATTTTGTCTGAAACCCTGCATCCAGGCTCCTGGTTATTACTTCACTTTTCCTTAGAACCTTGAATTGCTGTGGAGATGCTACAGCAGGATACACGCTGATATTTTACGCCGTGGGGGGTTTCTGGTCCATTCTTCTCCAATTTGGACCATTGGTTTGAGCAAATATTGATGAGTTGTTATCTGCAGCTCAGCTTCTTCCACCACTATGCCTTCAACTTTAACTATGAATTACATACTATGTCTTTCCTCGCCAATTTGGTCAGGGCATGTATTTTCCAATGTACACCATGCTGATTGTAAGTTATAACAATACGCTAGATTATCTCCACTTGCTCGTTTATGGGTACGTTGCAGACTGTGTAGTGCTGTGAGTGGGCAAATAATTTAGTTTAGAGGTACAGCATGGAAACAGGCCCTTCGGCTTATTGAGTTTGCACCAACCAACGATCACCTGTTCATTAGTTCTATGTTATCCTGCTTTCAAATCCACTCCCGACACATTTGGAGCAATTATTTCTATAGAGGATAATCAACCTACAAACTCTTGTTTAGGAAGGAACTGCAGATCCTGGTTTATACTGAAGATAGCCACAGTGCTGGAGTAACTCAGCAGGTCAGGCAGCATCTCAGAATTCTGTCAGTCTGAAGAAAGGTTCCAACCTGAAATGTCACCCATTCTTTTTCTTATTACTTTAGCACAGGGGTCTCCAAACGATGGCCCGCGGGCCACATCCGGCCCGCCACGAGATTTTATCCGGTCCGCCACGAGATTTTATCCGGCCCGCCACGAGATTTTATCCGGCCCGCAGCAAGCTCTTAACACGTTCTGTGCCGTGGGCTGTAAGCGAGTTCGGTATTCCGACTGAGCATGCCCAGGTCACTTGAGTTCGGTATTCCGACTGAGCATGCCCAGGTCACTTGAGTTCGGTATTCCGACTGAGCATGCCCAGGTCACTTGAGTTCGGTATTCCGACTGCGCATGCCCAGGTCACTTTTTCTCACAGAGAGTGGTGAGTCTGTGGAATTCTCTGCCTCAGAGGGTGGTGGAGGCAGGTTCTCTGGATGCTTTCAAGAGAGAGCTAGATGGGCTCATAAAAATAGAGGAGTCGGGGGATATGGGGAGAAGGCAGGAACGGGGTACTGATTGGGGATGATCAGCCATGATCACATTGAATGGCGATGCAGGCGCGAAGGGCCAAATGGCCTACTCCTGCACCTATTGTCTATTGTCATCAGGCACTCGCCATAAACATTGTCGGGAGTGGATCTGCTGTTATCAGACCTTTGTTTCAACCGGTGAGTGAGCGAGATCGTGCTGCTGCTTGGGGTGGGGTCCGTGATCGGAGTCGGGCCCGGGTCTCCGTGCTGCGGGCGCTGTTGAGTTGCTGCTGGGCCCTCCACGTCCCCTCCTGGGTGCCCCATCCCTGTCCGGGGGCGGCCGGCGGTGTCGTCCCCGGGCTTGCAACCGGCGCGTGAAGGAGGCGTTGGCTCCAGCTCGGCTCTCTGGGAGATCGCTGGTCGGCGCTGACCCAACTCCCTGTATAGTCCCTGGTGGACTCTTCGAGAGTGATGTCAGATAAGGAAACAGGGGGAGTGAAATGTAAAGCCAGAGAGGTATATAAATGGAAGAGGACAGGGGAGAGGCAAAAGGGCGGAATAAAGGTGAGATGATCCAGTCCCTCATTTCCCTTTTATCCCACTCATTCCCCCCTGCAACACGTTTCACCTATATCCCTCTCTCATCACCTGTCCTTCCCTAGACAGATTCTGCCTCACCCACTGAGTTCTTCCTGTATTTGGTGCTTTGACCTTAAACTTTCTTAAAAATTAAGAGAACTGAATGACATTTTCAGTTATTATAGATTGAAGCATTCTGAAACAAATATGAAACAATCTTACTTGGATGACCTGAAATTAAAGCATATAATTAGTTAGTTAGCTAATTACAAAATTCAATTACTAGATCTAAACATCTATCCATTTCTTAAGAAAAGGTTAACATTTTTTAATAGCCTAAGTGTCCAAATAACATTCACACAAGAATTCACAATATAACATGATTTTTAAATCTCATTGTCATGAATTTATAGACCAAATTGAAGGAATTTAGTCTATAATTCCCGTAAATTAATGGCCATTTTAATCATCTTGCGAGTGGGTTTTTGTGGAACGCGATCGATTGGAACTTTGTGGTTTGCGGTGAATTTAAACCTCATATCGGCAGGAAAAACACTGCCGGTTCGTATATTTACATAATGACATTTTCGCTGATGAAATTTTGATTAAAGTAATCCTAAGAAGCAAGTTTATATGTAAAATAAATGACTTACCTTATGTTTTGTCCCTACGTGAGATCCGTCCCATTGTTGGCGTTGACGGCGTTAGAAGTCGCCTTTTTATTTTACTCCAGCCATTAAATTGTCCCGCATTTAAAAAAGAAAATTCAGAGAACGGCAGTCGGAACGATTATTCAGCATCAGGTAGAAGCCTGAGAAAATATATCTTGGACAGGCAGGAGAAAACGGCATTTTAATCCCGCCCCCACCCCCCTCAAAGGCGCAAAAGTTGCGCACACGGCCAGTGACAGAACTGCAGCGCCGCTGAAGGTAAGTTTTCTAACATACCTTCACGGTAACATACCTATTCTATCCACAATTCTTTTATCTTAGACACTTTTATCTTGGATTAAGATCCAGCACAAAAGCAATTAAGCACACATGGTGTGGCATGATGGCACAGCGGTAGAGTCGCTGCCTTACACCAGGTGCTGTCTGTACAGTTTGTACGTTCTCCCTGTGACCCCATGAGTTTCCTCCCACACACTCCTCCCAATTTGTAGGTCAATTGGCTTTGGTAAAATTTATAAATTGTCCCTAGTATACAGGGTGATCGCTGTTCAGTGCGAACTCGGTGGGCTGAAGGGCCTGTTTACATGCTGTTTTTCTAAAGTCCAGAGTTTAAACCAGGAACTGCAGATGCAGGTTTACAAAGAAAGGACACAAAGTGCTGGAGTAGCCCAGCAGATCAGGCAGCACCTCTGGAGTACATGGATAGACATTATAGAATCGGGGTTTTACATATTCTGTTGTGCTGCTGCACGTAAGAATTTCATTGTTCCATTTGGGATATATGACAATAAAACACTTGTGATTCTTGACTCTTATTTTAGCTCATCAATGCATTTGGGCAGTAACATAAAATTCTTAATGAATTATTCACTTGAGTGAAGTGATTGAGGAGTCAAACGAGCGACCGCTGCCAGGTCGTATGGTTTTCTCTAGTAAGCTCTCTTTATTTTTTCCTACAGTCTGCAAAAATGTGCCAAATATATAATGTGGCCCTCATCCTGAAAAGTGTGGAGGCCCCTGCTCTAGCACTTTCAATCAACAAACCCTTGTGTCTTTGGGAAGTGGGAGGAAAGTGGAGCACCCTGAGGGAACCCACGTGGTCAGAGGAACAAGGTGCAAACTCCACATGGACAACACTCGAGGTCAGGATTGATCAACGGCTTCACCAGCTGCACAACAGTGCTGCCCTGGACTGTCATATGACCAGCATATGACACTGTTGTCGTCACTTGTATGGCAGGCGACTGACATGGAGACCCTTTGTGCTGTTTCTCTGTTGGATCTGTTTTCAGGGTGGGAGTGCTGGTATGATGAAGCCATTCTGCATTCCAGTAAAAGATGTGGCTGAGAAATGTCGCCATGGTGTCATTTGCGTGGTAGGAAGTGTGAGTGTGAAAAATCTTTAGATGGTGTTTTGAAAAAAATTAGGCTTGCATTTTATTTCTGTGTGTGTGTGTGTAGATTGTTGAGAGTACAGGGGGGGCTGCGCTGCTGAGTATTGGGCCGGCCGCAAGTGCTTAGAGGGGGCCACCTGCATGTGAAATTATGCCCTCTAGAGCTGGATACTTACACTGTTGAAAACATCCAATTAACTTCCACCCTGTCAATTCCTCTTTAAAAAGTTGTGTGTTTCAATCAGTTTTGCAACTCTGAGGAATAATGACTGAACTTGTACAACATTTCTTATTATAGTAACTGCTTTATCTAAAAATCAACAATGGGAGTATTCTTTCACTGTTTTCAATGTAACTATCGTTCACAGCATTGTAACACATCAGTTCCATAGACAAAGTCCATTGTCCACAATGGGGTAGAGGTGAATTGCTCAGTACCCTAGCTCATGGAAGGACCGTTCGGAAACCTGATAACAGAGGGATAGGAGCTGTTGCTGAATCTGAGAGTACGTGCTTTCAAGCATCTGTACCTTTTTGCTGGACAGGAGCAGGGAAAAGATGGAATGACCGGGGTGGGCCAAGTCTTTGATGATGTTGGCTACATTTCCCAGGCTGCATGAAGAGTAGATGGAGTCACTGGTGGGCAGTCTGGTCTGCGTGATGGACTGGGCTACATCCACAACTCTCTGCAATTTCTTGTGGTTTTGGGCAGAGCTGTTCCCAAACCAAGCTGTGATGCAGCCCAATAGTATGCTTTTTATGGTACATCTGTTGAGGTTTCTAAGAGTCAAAGGAGACATGCTAAATGTTGGCCTTCAGACCCATCAGTTTGCTGAATGCTCTTCCTCGTGATATATTTTAAAGTTTCTAGACTCTTACCTATTGGTGATTATTGGTATATTTTTGTCTGAACGCTGAGGTCCAAACCTCTATCGTTCTATAAATCTTTTGCCCAGACTCTATTGGTCTCTTGACCAGAGTAGGTGAATCAAGGACCAGAGGACATAGGTTTAAGGTGAAGGGGAAAAGATTTAACAGGAATCTGAGGGGTAACGTTTCACAGAAAGGGTGGTGGGTGTATGGAACAAGCTGCCAGAGGAGGTAGTTTAGGCAGGGACTATCCCAACGTTTAAGAAACAGTTAGACAGGTACATGGATAGGACATGTTTTGAGGGATATGGACCGAGCAGGTGGGTCTAGTGTAGCTGGATCATGTTGGCCGGTGTAGCCAAGTTGGGCCGAAGGGCCTGTTTCCACACTGTTTCATTCTGTAGCTCTATGATCCTTCACACTACATCAGAAAAAAATATTCTTCAGTTTTTACTCTTGTGGGATTTTGTTGCACTCAAATGGCTGCCCACATATTCCAACAATTACTACACATGGATAGATACTTCAATGGGTGTAAAGCATGATATCAAGAAAGTATGTTTTATATTTATTTGCAGAGAATGGTCCTTTGTGCCAGAACAATTGTAGATAGTTCTCTTGCACTTAAAAATTACTGCTCTGTATTATCTCTTTGGGGTTAAAATGGTTTGAGTGGCTGCTGTAGTGGGTAAGTATTAGAAAGATGATAATGTTGCTGCTGTTCCTTATTGAACGTTTTATCTTGTTTATTTAGTTTCATCACAAGGATTGATGAATGTTATGAATTAGGCCACACAGTGGGAGCAGCCAGGTTTATAATCTGCAAATCAGGACCGCAAAATCATTTGTATTGTATTTGCAATACCATAGTATCCTTGTTCTTTTCAGCAAATGATGATTCCTATGTAACTTGAGGTGCAAAGTAGAACCTTTTCATTCTGTTGTCATTTACCTATTTAACAAGGAAGCTGAGCCTGGTGATATTTTTTTATGAATTACTCTAGGCAGACAACTGATGAATGAATGTCGATAGTCAATAATGGCTCAATTGCCACCAATCTACCTCGCCTTACGAAATGAGAAAGTGTGTACTTTGTTTTGCTCTGCATTTTTGTTTTATTTCTATGAAAAATAGCCTTGCTGATTGCTGTCAAATGTTCTCCTTGGGTAAAGAAAATGGATCGTACATTTTGTTGGATTTGTCTGAAATCATTCGTTTTTCTTTTCAGTTGAAGCTGCGGGGGGCAAGGCTTTACCGTGTTTGGTTGACGTGCGAGATGAGGAGCAAATCAGCGAGGCAGTGAAGAATGCAGTGAAGACCTTTGGAGGTACTGTTTGATCAATGATTTTGGATGTGGCAAGCTGGTGAATGTGATGGCTTTTGTCTTCCGGGAGATATCAGTTTATAAGCCATACGGTGACTTGAGATGTCCAGTTAAAACTCTGAGTAAGTTGATCGTAGGGCAGACTGCTCTGAGTGGCAGTTCCCCATGACACAAACACTATGTTTCAGTCATGCATTCTCAATAATGTATCGTTTCCAAAACATTTTTCCGATTGCTCTAAGATCAGCCTTGCATTCAATATTTACAGTGCAGCTATTTAAAGTCAAAACTACAACTGGGTTTAATACTACAGTGTGGAAAGAGACCTGTTCACTAAGCCTGAGATGGAAATATGATCGTTTTCGAATTGAAAGAATTGATTGGGAAAGAGGAGTTGATGTACAATTGAGCTGTCACTTTTAATTAATTTAAGGGACAGACTGCTGTGGCCAAAGATACTAGAGTGGAGCTCTATGATCTTTGACTGTGGCTGTCTAGCTGACTCCAATGTACTTTGCTCTCAATTCTCATCTTATAGAAGTGCACTTGAAGGCCACCAAGTGTGTGAAATGTGAACTCATTTAACCCCACTGAAGTACGGGACGACAGATGGCACAATGGGCTAAGTGTTCGGGCTGGCAACCGGAAGGTAGCCGGTTCGAATCCCGCTTGGAGTGCATACTGTCGTTGTGTCCTTGGGCAAGACACTTCACCCACCTTTGCCTGTGTGTGAATGTGTGTGAATGTGTGTGAGTGATTGGTGGTGGTCGGAGGGGCCGTAGGCGCAGAATGGCAGCCACGCTTCCGTCAGTCTGCCCCAGGGCAGCTGTGGCTACAGAAGTAGCTTACCACCACTGAGTGTGACTGAGGAGTGAATGAATAATGCGATGTAAAGCGCCTTGAGTATTAGAAAGGCGCTATATAAATCCCATCCATTATTATTATTATTATGGCAAGTAAAATAAAATTTCCGCACTGTTTTTATCATGGACACGAGGTACATATATAGGCCATCACAATGTTTTTTAAGAAAATAACTAAGAAGAATCATGACAGTATCTGGTCCAGTCTGAAAACATCCAACCTTCATAAAACACTTGACTCTTATTAATTTTCATCACCAAATTTATTATCATCAGTAATATATATTTTATAAAGAAACAAATTCATAGTATTAAACTTGTAAACAATATAAAAATAACGTTAAACATTATCTCGTCAAACAATTAAAAGTAACTTCTATAATCCAAATTTAGATGTCGTTCAAATATTATTTGGTTCCAAGGAAGTTAGACTAGAGATATCGTGTTTAAAAAATCATGAAGCGTGATCCTTGATTTTGTTTCCTTAATCATTTGTTGGTTAGTTTTATTTTTTATTTTAATATGGACACTCTGATATTTGTAGAATCCCAGAAATTTATGTTTGCGGCCATTTTCTACTTTGACGAGATAAGGGCTGAATTTGCTGAATAACCTTTTTCGGAGCAATTGTATTCTTGACTGATTCACAGTGCCCTCCATAATGTTTGGGACAAAGACCCAACATTTATTTATTTGCCTCTGTACTCCACAACTTGAGATTTGTAATAGAAAAAAAATCACATGTGGTTAAAGTGCACATTGTCAGATTTTAATAAAGGCCATTTTTACACAATTTGGTTTCACCATGTAGAAATTACAGCAGTGTTTATACATAGTTCCCCCCAATTCGGGGCACCATAATGTTTGGGACACAGCAATGTCATGTAAATGAAAGTAGTCATGTTTAGTATTTTGTTGCATATCCTTTGCATGCAATGACTGCTTGAAGTCTGCGATTCATGGACATCACCAATTGCTGAGTGTCTTCTCTGGTGATGCTCTGCCAGGCCTGTATTGCAGCCATCTTTAGCTTATGCTTGTTTTGGGGGCTAGTCCCCTTCAGTTTTCTCTTCAGCATATAAAAGGCATGCTCAAATGGGTTCAGATCGGGTGATTGACTTGACCACTCAAGAATTGACCATTTTCTAGCTTTGAAAAACTCCTTTGTTGCTTTAGCAGTATGTTTGGGATAATTGTCTTGCTGTAGAATGAACCGCCGGCCAATGAGTTTTGAGGCATTTGTTTGAACTTGAGCAGATAGGTCTATACACTTCGTTATTCATTACGATACTACCATCAGCAGTTATATCAACAATGAAGAAAAGTGAGCCAGTACCTTCAGCAGCCATACATGCCCAGGCCATAACACCCCCACACCGTGTTTCACAGATGACGTGGTATGCTTTGGATCTTGGGCAGTTCCTACTTTCCTCCATACTTTGCTCTTGCCATCACTCTGATACATGTTAATCTTCATCTCATCTGTCCACAAGACCTTTGTCCAGAACTGTGGTTGCTTTTTTAAGTACTTCTAGGCAAGGGAGGAAATCGCTATCAAAACATGGGGGGGAAGAACACAATTTTTTGGTGCCGCATGCGCGCACACATGCACGTGGCTTCGGAGGCTTTGGCCATGGGTCCTGTGGACGATAACATCGGGAGCTGACCTGGTTGGTGACCGACTCCAAACTCCAGCAACAGCAGTTTCGTCCGCCCCGAATCGTGGGGCTGCATCGGCCCGTTCGCGGGGCCTTTCATCGCTTGGCGCGGCTTAAAAGCGGCTGTGGGATTTTCCATCCCCCCCCCCGGCGGGGGCTTCAACATCGGGAGCCTCGATCGCCTCGATGTAGCAATTTGACCGTGAGGCGGTGGAAGATCCCATGGCCGATTCAAGCTCTGCTCTATGATCTTTGCTCCACCAGGACGTCTCCCTCCTCCAATCACCGCACTCTATCCTCAGTCACACCCCGCTACTTCTGCCTCTGACCGACAGCCCCCTTCTCCAATCATCGCCCTGAATCATCATGTCCCACCCTCCTGCTGACCGACGTCTCTCTTGCCAATCGGCGCCCTCGATCATCAGTCCTACCCCAACTTTTAATAGATTTTTTTTTCACCGAATTTCAAAATCCGGATTACATAACATGGAAGTCCCCCCCCCCCATCTCCGCAGGATTTCCGCCTCATGCTTCTTGGCAAACTGTAACCTGGCCATCCTATTTTTGCAGCTAACCAGCAACTTGCAGTGTTGCCCCTGTATTTCTGTTCTTGAAGTCTTCAGCTGACAGTGGTCATTGACAAATCCACACCTGACTCCTGAAGAGTGTTTCTGATCTGTCGGACAGGTGTTTGGGGATTTTTCTTTATTATAGAGAGAATTCTTCTGTCATCAGCTGTGGAGGTCTTCCTTGGCCTGCCAGTCCCCTTGCGATTAGTAAGCTCACCAGTGTTCTCTTTCTTCTTAATGATGTTCCAAACAGTTGATTTTGGTAAGCCTAATGTTTGGCTGATGTATCTAACAGCATTATTCTTGTTTCTCAGTCTCATAATGGCTTCTTTGGCTTTCATTGGCACAACTTTGGTCCTCATGTTGATAAACAGCAATAAAAGTTTTCAAAGGTGATGGAAAGACTGGAGAAAAGACTAGGTGCTGAGAGCTCTCTTATACCTGCATTAAATAGGCATTTAAACACACCTGAGCAATTACAAACGTCTGTGAAGCCATGTGTACCGAACATTATGGTGCCCTGAAATGGGGGGACTATGTATAAACACAGCTGTAATTTATACATGGTGAAACCAAAATGTATAAAAATGGTCTTTAATAAAATCTGACAATGTGCACTTTAACCACATGTGAGTTTTTTCTATTACAAATCTCAAATTGTGGAGTACAGAGGCAAATAAATAAATGATGGGTATTTGTCCCAAGCATTATGGAGGGCACTGTATATTGGGTACATTGTAAAATTTGCATTCTCCTTGCTCATCTATGTTGTTAGGACACCAAATGTTTGATTCATGTATTGGAAAAATTGGTACTTTAATGTTGACTTGACATGGAGTTGATTGGAATGTGATACGTGAATATTTTGGCTTCATTTGTGGTTTAACCTCTTGGAGTGCAAGGATCCTCTCAAGCCTTCCACTGAAGATGGTACTGTTGCTAATTTTATGGCATCAGTTTTTCAGTACAGGTTTGAAATAAGGAGCATAAAATCAACCGCTGGAGGAACTCAGTGGGTCAAGCAGCTCTGGAGGGAAATGGACAGTCGATGTTTCAGGTTGGGGCCTTCCTCCATTCCAGAGGAATGGCCTCGACCCTAAATATAGATTGTCCCATATCCCTCCACAGTTGCTGCCTGATCTCCTGAGTTCCTCCAGAAACTTGGTTTTGTCCAGATTCCATCTGTATTCTCTGTTGCCTCCAAGAACGAAGTTAGTTCTTGTTCTTATGCCCATCCTGTCTACACCATTTGTCTTTGCTTCTACTTCCAAAAAAAATGATGTAAGTACTCCAGCAACAAATATGAAATATTTGTTTTATGCAGCACCTTTAATGTAGTACAGGTGCTCAACCTTTTATCCGGAGTTCCGGAAACCGAAAAGCTCCGAAAACCGGACATTTTTTCCAGGATGTCGTCTGCACACCAAAGCTCGCGTTTGGCGCCAAACTTGACCCGAAACGACCCACGGTCAACCCAGGTCTGTACTACTGTAGCGGCTGCCTCCTCCCCGGAGACCGGGGAGACGCTTAAACATCTGTAAATCATTGCTTAAATGTTAGTCAGTTAGTTTGGAGGGCTTTTATGTGAAGGGGGAAACTTTAATTCTTAGTCCCCTACCTGGTCGGAGAGGCGGGGAGCGGGCAATGCCTTACCGGGTCGCCGTGCAGTAAGCTCCGGAGTGCTGTGGCCGCTGACTCCCAACATCGCGGAGCTGGGGCTGCGGGTGTCCGGCCACGGGCGGCGCCGGTTGTAGCTCCGACCCCGGCAACTCTACCCCTGGCTGCGCGGTGCTCCAAATCCAGCGCGGCCCGCAGCCCCAGCTCCGCGATGTTGTGTGTCGGCGGCCACTGCGCTCCGGAGCTTACCGCACGGCGACCCGGTAAGGCATTGCCCGCTCCCCGCTGGTATCCCAGCGCTGCGACGCCGCCAACTCCCAACATCGCGGAGCTGGGGCTGCGGGCGTCCGGCCGCGGGCGTCCGGCCGCGGGCGGCGCTGGATTTGGAGCGCCGCGCAGCCAGGGGTAGAGTTGCCGGGGTCGGAGCTCCAACCGGCGCCGCCCACGGCCGGATGCCCGCAGCCCCCAGCTCCGCGATGTTGGGAGTCGGCGGCCACAGCGCTCCGGAGCTTACTGCACGGCGACCCGTTAAGGCATTGCCCGCTACCCGCCTCTCCGACCAGGTAGGGGACTAAGAATTAAAGTTTCCCCCTTCACCCCCCTCCCACCACATAAAATCCCTCCAAACTAACTGACTAACATTTAAGCAATGATTTACAATGATTCCCCGGTCTCCGGGGAGGAGGCAGCCGCTCCAGACTTTTCAAGCCGCCCGCGCTACCTACCTAATCTACGCTAAAAATCTTCCATTCGGAAATCCGAAAAATTCCGAAATCCGAGAAGTGTCTGGTCCCAAGGCTTTCGGATAAAAGGTTGTGCACCTGTAAATTGTTCCAAGATGCTTCACACAATTGTTCGAAGCTGCTTTACAGCAGGGGAGCCTAAAATGTATTATATTTGAACTGTTGTAATGTGCCAAGTGAGTGAAGAGAGAATCAAACACAGGAACAGATAGCAACCAAGGTTAATCTCTCCATGATTTATAGCCCAGAAGCCACAATGCTCACCGGGACCACACAGTGTGCAGTAACTTTTCACAAAAAGGTGTTTTGTAGAAGTTTTGTTTGTTGGAATTTACACGAGAGTATTTGAGACGCAAGTTCTAGCCTTAACCATAATGGGCTGGTTTGTGTTTGAACTGGCCAGCAGCCCATGTTTCCTATCCATGTCATTCCTGCATCCACACTAACCTTTTGCGTCCCACAGGTTCAATTAAGTCTTGCTGCTGCATCCGTCCTGCAAAGTGGAGTGCTTGGGATCAGTGGAGAATCCCAAGACCCCACCTGCGATAGGCCTTGATAGCTTTTGACAGCTCGCACTACAAAAGTATTTTTATCTGTTTCGAGGTGTCTCTGAAATATTTGAGAATAATTGAAATAGATGTACAGAATTGTTAAAAATATTTTACACAATTGTTTTAAAACAGATATAACTGATATTGTTTAGATAAAAACAACTTCAACCACAATTTCGTATTTGTATCCCGATTGACTACTTCATTGAGACAAGGTGACACACAGATTCGAGGATGGCCAAACTCCTCAGCGTTGCATGAATCCTGTGCCTCTAGACTCAGTGGCAAGTCCATTGGTTTTGTGACGCTGTTCTCTCTGGAACTGCTGGTTGAAAAGAAACACAATTTGGCCTGTTGTCCCCCAACCTCTGCATCAATTTTCATCACCTGCTCACCCTCTCTGTCTTTCCACATTTTATCACTGGCTGCTTTGTTCATTTTGTTTCTCAGTTTCTGATTATTGGCCTTGACTCCACCTGTGTGTGAGGTTTGTTGATCCAAACAAGATTGGCTCCTGCTTAATCTCAGCATATACAGTTTCCGTTCAGTTTACTGACATAGTTTTGGGTTTTCCTATGTTGTTGGGACTAGTGTTGTTGGGGCTAGTAAAGGCAATTCCACAATCATATTGAATTTTTCACATTCCTGACACTGAGCTAATGTGTCTGAATTATAGATAATAATAGATTACTCCGGACAAAAGAGGATCAGTGCTCTATGTAGCTCTTTGTGTGAACAATGATTTAGGAGAGCATTGGTGGTCATTGTGGACTTTACCCCTGCAAGTCGCAACTTCTCCTGAGTGGTGGGTAAAATGTCTGATGGATTGGAAAAAGCTGGAACTGTCACGTAATAGATTATTAACTGTATTTTTTCCCCCGCAGGCATAGATATTTTGATAAATAATGCAAGTGCCATAAATCTGACTGGTACACTGGACACGCCGATGAAGAAAGTGGACCTCATGATGAGTGTCAACAGCAGGGGTACCTACCTAACGTATGTACTGCATGGATCACACTATGATCATTCAATGCTTACACTGGGTGCTGGCATATATGTGTGCGAAGTCTGTTTGGTAAGGTAAAGATCATGTGCTATGATTTGAGAGAGTGACAATTATGGTTAATTTTACAACAAGCTAGGTTTTTCCATTGTGCTTTTAATATGGTAAAGTGTTCCAAGGCATTTAACTTGAGCAAAAATTGAAACCAAAATGTAACGCTGCTACATATGTTTGGGCAAATGATCAAAAGCTAATAAAAGGGTTGAATTTTAACAATAATTTTTGATAAAGGAAGAGGTCAATTGGTCAGGGAAGGAATTCTAGGTTTTGTACCTTGACATTTGGAGGTGTTGCCAATGATAGAGAGATAGCATCAGGTTGCACAAAGAGCCAAAGTTAGAAGAATGTACTTGGAAGGTTTTCAAGCTGCACAAGGTTACAAGGAGGGGTAAAGCCTTGGACGGATGTGGAAACAGATGTTTTTAAATTTCATGGCCAGCTATGATTTTGAATTGATTTTGAATCAGATTTCTTTATATGAACATTAATAAAAAATCATACCAGATTATGTGTGAGAAGGAACTGCAGATGTTGGTTTAAACTGAAGATAGACACACAAAGGTGGAGTAACTCAGCGGACAGGCAGCTGCTCTGGAGAGAAGGAATGGGTGATGTTTCAGGTCGAGACCCTTCGTCTGAAGAAGGGTCTCGACGGAAACGTCACCCATTCCTCTCCAGAGATGCTGCCTGTCCCGCTGAGTTACACCAGCTTTTTGTGTCTATCATACTAAGTTATGTCTATCTTTGAAAGAAGGGAAATAATTATATTCTCTTTTTCTGTGACCTTGGTTAGGTAGACAGTTTATAATCTTCTGTTTATGCTCCTTTAATGTCTGTGCAGAAGACAGATTACAAATAATAGACACAAAGAGCTGGATTAACTCTGCGGATCAGGCAGCATCTCTGGAGAAAAGGAGTAGGTGACGTTTTAGGTCGAGACATTTCTTCAGGCCTGAAACATCACCTATTCCTTTTCTCCAGACGTGCTGCCTGACCCGCTCAGTGACTCCACCTTTTTGTGTCTATTTTTGGTTTAAAATAGCATCTGCAGTTCCTTCCTACACAGATTACAGATACTTGATTTGCTTAATTAACGTCTAAAACCACATTCAAACTCCCAACACAGTCCCAGTTCTTTAACACTGTGCTCCCTGTTTATCAGTATTTATAGACTGTTTCATTTGTGGTTGACTTAAGCATATGTTGCATTTGCTTACTCTTGGAGAGCAGGGCAGTGCAGTTTCCTTGGTATTAGGCTTCAACCCATGTTTTTGTTGTGCTCATAATTAGTGTGAGACTTTATGTCTCAGCTGCAATGTCTCTGTGTGGATGTTGTTTACATTCCATGATGGCTGATCCATCGTGCGTGGAGGAAGCAGAACGCTCTAAACTACACTAAACATTTTTACTGCTGCTGAATCAATAATTTATATATATTCAGCATCACCTCTTTATTTTTATGCTCAGTCCCTGTTTAGAAAGTCCAGCACCCTGTATCCTTACTTTGACAAAAAAGTGGATATTCCTCTTTCAGAATTGTATAACTCTAATTCTTTTACCTTCAACATTGTAATTTCTGAAGAAACAAGGAACTGTAGATTTCTGACGTTCCACAGAATTCTACAGATTTCTGAATCTCTTTCATCCCCGCCACCCCCCCTCATAATTTATTGCAAGGAAAGAAAATCCTTTTTTCCCCGCAAGTTATTCACCTCATTCTTTGGTATTACGTAGAAGAAGAGGCTCATTTTCTTATCCTCTGAAGGAAAGAAGATCTCGTATCTTTGTCCCACTTTTCGCACATCCGGGTTTTGAAGTGTTGAAGTGATAGGAAACACAGAGGCCAATTTGTAGACGGGTTGACAGGTGACAATGGTGTACCAGGAAGAACATCTATGCTTTTGTTGTAAATGGTGCCACAGGATCTTTGTGCACCTGTTGAATTGGATGGTGTCTTGATTTATAGTTGCTGACAAAAGACAACCTTCCGATAGCGCAGGATCACTGAGCAAGAATGTCAGTCCAGATCTTTGTGTTCTAATCTGCTGATGTGGTACTTCTGACTTGGAGAAAGCATGTGGCAAGTCGAGTGTGCACTGCTGGCATTGAAGCGGATGGAGTATCATTGCTACTTTTTTGCTCCCTAGTGTATTCCATTAGAGTCAGTTATTGATGCATTACAGGAGAGATGAAGACCATTTGAGTGGCTGATCCCAGTAAAGTGAAATCCCGGGTTCCACTCTTGCTGCAGGTTGTCACACACTGCTTGAATAAATGATTTTTCACACTGATTCGCTTGACAACCATTCAGTTAAAGCTATCCCGTTGCTCCATAATTCCTTGAGGATTTTCTTTATTTCTTTATTAGAAGATATATATTGTGCAATATATGGCAGAGGCTGGATGAACACACGAGGGATAAAAGAAAATAAGTCTATTAGAGCATTTTACCTTGCTCCTTAAATGCAAGTTGAAATACTCTATTAATGCCATTGGTAAAATTAAACTTAGCTCATCATCTCTGACTAAATGACTATGAAATATTTTGGATTCTCCTGCATTTTGATAAACGTTAGGTGTCTGAAAGCTTCTGAAGAAAAGCAGTGTCTGTGGTGGTTAGTTATTCTTCCATGCACAAAGTAACCTCTACCTTAAAGACAATTACATCAAATGAGTTTAAATATCTTTGTAGTGGCATTTGACAAAGTTTTCTCTCAAAGCTTTATGATAATTCTCGTGTCAATTCACATCCAATTTCTAAGAATAATTACTCATATTTGCTAACTTCAAAGCAAAACAAGCGACCCATCCCTCAAGGCCAAGGTTGTATGTGTGTGTGTGTTATTTTTGCAAATATATCCTAAGCACTGTCAAATTTTCCATGATAGTTGTTTTCTTGCATACTGAGCAAAAAATCACTAGCTTCTTTCACTGTGGAAAATTGCCTTTTGGCATTGGTATTTATTTTTCTTTCTCTGATTCGCCTATGAACGCAGAAAGAACGCTTCTGGCTGCAGTGTGGAATTTGAACTATTGTTGAGACTTGTTCCAACAAGGTAGCTCCTGTTGTAAAACAGCTGTTGCAGGAACTTGACAAAATGTTCCTGCACTTTGGTCTCCTGGCAGAATGGAAGCATTTGGAATAACTTCACAATCGCATGCAGTAAATAAAGTAACAAGGAAACACTGCTTACCCTGTCACTGCATGGTTTTTACTTGCTGCAAGACTGCAGAGAGCAGAACTTGTGAGAGCACTGAAATCCTCTGCAATGATTCGAACGCTTAAGAAATAGGTTCACTGCTCAATGCTGGTCTGTGTAGTTTTGATATGAGTAATCTGGTCTTCGTGAGAGAGGTGGCTTTAAGTGTGGGAAAGTGTGTAATTTACTCTCATGTATCTGCTGATTTTTCTGTAACACTGTCTTGAATACATTCCAGAAGCATAGCACTCCAACAAATATAATTCTACTGGGTAAATAAAACTTTCCCCATTTCAGTAGTAACTGCTGGACTGTTATACTTGTAAAAACAAAACTGTTCCATAAAGCACAAATCATTTTATGCATTTCAATGTGATTCCCTCTCATTCTTTTGGAGAATTCAACCATTTTACTCAATCTCCCTGCAAAATATGTTCCCCTTCTCCCAAAACTCAGTTTAAGGCAGTCATGTTCATAGTGGGGGCTGCTACCCTCTATAGGTCACTGGATGTTTATAAAATGGATTACTGTCTCAGTGTCTTGAAATAAACACTGGTATTGGGTAAAAATAGTGAAACTTTTTAAATGGGTAGCCTGCAAAAATGTTTGGGAAAAAAAGGTCTTATGAATACTTTGCACTCATATTGAGCTATGTGTATTTTTCTGGGATAAGAGGATCTTAGTTGCACCTTGTGCTTAATATTTAGACACGTGGAACTGCAGATGCTGGTTTACAAAAAAGTGCTGGAGTAACTCAGTGGGTCAGGCAGCATCTCTGGAGAACATGGACAGATGTCTTTTTGGATGAGGGTCCTTCTTTAGTCTGATTAAGGGTCCCCACCTGAAATGTTGCTCATCCATGTTCACCAGAGATGCTGCCTGACCTACTGAGTTACTCCAGCACTTTGTCATTTTTTTGTACTTAATATGTGTCTGATCAAGGTATTGCATCATTATAGTTAGAGTATTTTTATACTCTAACCCTTTTATAGTAAAGTTCAACACATAATTTACTTTCCCAATTGCAGACTTACCTATGATTCATAAAAAAGGACTATCGGGACTCTTATGTAGACTAACTTTCCCAGTCTCTGACATTTTCAAAAAATATACTCTTTTGCCTTTTTTGTATCTAAGGGGAGAATGTTTGAGAATCCATCAAATATACCCATTTAATTAGCGCATACGTTCCTACACAGTATCATGTCCACTTAAATTTTACTTTTCCCACCAGGTTTTGTATTGTCAGATTATTTGGATAAATTGTACCAGTTCCCTTATCTAAATCATTGATTTAAACTGCAAATAGCCCAGTGCCATGAACTGATGCCATTTGTACTTTATTGTCAAAACCTGTCAAACTGAAAATGCGTATTTAATTCTGAATATTTTCAGTCCATTACTCAAATCCTAATCTATGCCAATACGTTACTCCAATCCTTTTCAAGAAAACCTGTGATATTTTTTGTAACCGAAGGCTTCTCTGAAAATGGAGATGATGGTGATTGACAAGTATTGGAAGAGACGGTACAGTGAAAGTAAGGACCAATTCACTTCTTTTCCCTGAGCCAAACAAATACTGGGCGGCAAAGTGGCATAGAGGTAGAACTCCTGCCTTACTGCGCCAGAGACCCGCGTTCGATCCTGATTGCAGGCGCTTGTCTGAACAGAGTTTGTATGTTCTCCCTATTATCGTTGTAGCATTATGTCTTTGCATTATTCAGTTCTAAGCGCAACACGATGCAACCAATAAAAAATTGTCATCAGGACGAAGGCAGTATTGGGTGTGCTTCCCACCTCCTTTTTCTGGAGGCTTGTACATCATGTCCCAGTGGATGCACATGAAGTGGAAGATGGCTTGGGTACCTGCATGAGTGCAGATGCTGGGTGCAACGACATCAAGAGCATCTCACATCTGCTGACCAGGTTTTTGCCTGCAATCGAGAGGTGGTGCAATTCCATATTCCCAATTTTTGTTTTACATTGGCCATCTGCTCCAGCCAGTTTCTTGTAAGAGCTCCAGCTCCCCCGCCTCGGATCCCCAGCGCTTTACAATGATGGGAATAAGTGCCATGATTGGCTCTGAGCTACCGAAGCCAGTTCAAGCTGCTCACAGATGCTGAACAACCTGTGGTCCAAGGAGAGGACGGCAATGTCATCCAGCATTTCTACTGCCAATGAACATCCTTTCAGGATTTGTAGTAGTGAAATTGGTAATTGAAATCCAGAACGATTAAACCCATTATTTAAGTGACAGTGAATTCAGCAGTGACAGTTGTGTGGGTTTTAATTATATATGAATACATTTCCTCCCTCTAGTTTAGTACAATCCCATCATTTTGCATACATCGTTAATTGAAAATAAATGTGTAAATCATTAGGATATTAGGAATGGGAAGAGCGAGAGGTTGGGCGAAACATCGTCCAACAAATTTTTGCCACACAAAGTGACGTGACAAAGTGGTGGAAGAGACACAAGCTGAAAATGCTTGAAACACTTCGTGGGTCAAACAGCATTTATGGAAGGAGAGACTGTTTCAGTTTGAAGATCTTCATCAGAACTGGGAAAGAGAGAAAATAGGTAGGATATGTGCATTGTTGTGCAGGGTTGTGTAAAATGCCCAGCAGATCAGGCAGTGTGAGCAGGGAGAGAAAAATAGAGTTAATATTTCAAATGGATAAGCTCGACTGAAGCTGGCTAGTTTTGATGAAAATCAGAGAAGATGGTTATCTGAAATTGTTGAATTTGAAATTGTCTCCTGAAGGCTGCATTGTACCCAGAAGAAAGATGAGCTGCTGTTTCTCGAGCTTATGTTGGGCATTGCTGGAACACTGCAGAATAGCAGAGACAGAGGTCAGATTAGGATGAAGAATTGAAGCGACAGGCAAATGGAAAGTCGGGGTTATCCCGCTGACTGAGCACAGGTGGTCTGCAAAGTATTTTACCAATCTGTGTATGAAGGAACTGCAGATGCTGGTTTAAACCAAAGATAGACACAAAATGCTGGAGTAACTCAGCGGGACAGGAGAGAAGGAATGGGTGACGTTTCAGGTCGAGACCTTTCTTCAGACCAATCTGTGTTTGATTTGTTTTTGATTTGATTTGAAAACTCCAGCGTCCAGAGCCACCAATGATGCAGCAGTTTAAAATAGTTCTTGTCCAAGGGGCCAGAGCTGGAATAATGGCTTTGAAGGGAGGATTTTAAAATGTGGATAGGTTTTAAAATTGAGGCTGTGCAGAGCATGCAACTTGGATTAATGAACATGAAAGGAGAGGTGGGTAAATGTTGCAATGCAATTTAGCAGGCGGAAAACAAAAGGTTTTTTCTGTAGTAATTTTGAGTATATGGAGAGAAAGGGATAGAAAGTTAGAACCCTGGCAAGGGAGGGGTGGAAAGCTTTTAATATCATAGTCACACAGCATAGAAAGAGGCCATTTGGCCCATTGATTCATGCCAACCAAGATGCCCCATTTTAGCTCCTCCTACGTGGCTCATTTTGCTCTAAATCTTTCCGATCCATGCACCTGTCAAAAGTCTTATAAATGTTGTTATTGTACCTGCTCAACTGCTTCCACTGGCATCTTATTCAATATCCTCACAACCCTCTTTGTGAAAAGTTGCCTCTCGGGTTCCAATCAAATCGATCCCCTCTGGCCTTAAACCTTATGCCCTGTAGTTCTTGACTATGATCGTGACCATGTGCATTCTCTGTGCAAAGTACTTACGATATAGAGTAATTATATATCATAACAAGTACTTTAATTTGTAAACATACAGAGACTATTGAGATGAGTACTTTAGGCTCAGAATCGTAAATTAAAACTAAAAAACAACATGACTGCCCGCATGCCATGAGGTGGTGGTAGTGTGGAAAACCTGGCACAGAGGGAGCGGTCTCTGTGGAAAGCAGACAGGGGAGGAGATGGGAAGATGTGGCCAGTGGTGGGATCCCGTTGGAGGTGGTGAAAATGTCGGAGGTTTATCTGTTGTATGTGACGGCTGGTAGGGTGGAAGGTAAGGACAAGGGGGACTCTGCCCTTGTTACGAGTGGGGGGGATGGGGAATGAGAGCAGGGTTACGGGGTATAGAAGAGACCCTGGTGCGAGCCTCATCTATAGTTGAAGAGGGGAACCCCCGTTCCCTGAAGAATGAGGTCATCTCCGATGCACTGGTTTGGAACCTGTTTACGGTTCCAGGGGACTTCATCCCGGCGGCATGTGGACATCAATAACCGCCCACGACCATGCTGATGCACCTCCGTGAGAAGGTGGGCATGCTTTCCCAGTCCCAACGTCCCAACATGGTCTCACAACCACGTACATCCCACCCGACCTCCAGGACTGCCAGTACGTCTTCCTTCGCCGAGATTCCCACTGTACACCACTGCAAAAGCCTTACGAGGGACCCTTTAGAGTACTGCAAAACGACGCCACGCCTTTCATCATCGACTTGGGCGGCAGACACGAGTCTGTCTCTGTGGACCGTCTTAAGCCGGCACACTTGGACATTGACCAACCATTGCAGGTGGCACAACCCCGCCGCATCACGACCAAACCCACCCTCAACTTAACCAGCTGCAACCCCGACCACAGGAGACACGTGCACAAAATCAGGCCGTCTCACTCGACGGCCTAATCGCCTCCAATACCCTGGTTCTGGGGGGGTGGGGGGGGGGTCATGTGGCAGGCCGAGCCACTTTGGTCTCGAACCATCGTTCATCGAGCTCGAGCACTCGCATGGACCTGGCGTGATCTAGGCCGACCGATCAACGCCGATCTGGGCGGACAGCTGGTGAGGTGCAGCGGACAACGGAGCTAACCTTCACTTCACAGTCAACACGTTAATTGTTGAGCTGTAACGTTTAAATATTAAACTGAGTGTTTATATAACACGTGATCTAAGATGGCGCCTACCTGCGGTGACATTTTGCGAATGACACAAAGGAAAACAGTAAGATACAGCATTTATGAACTCACCTGCATCAGGAAATCCACTGGAATCAACGGCGTAAGTAGCGAGCTGCTAATGCATTTAAATGCATTAGCGCTATTGCGAACTCCCGTTGGTAGCGCCGGTAAGGGAATCCCCGGGCAGAGGGGATTCCCAACCTCGCGGAGGAGCGCAGGTACAGCAAGAACCTTACCAGCAAACATTGGGGAGGCCTTCATGGAATCCGGAATCTAGGCCGTCGGGCAGGATCCCCCAGCAGCAACGGAGCTGGAGGTGCAGATTGTATGGGAATTCCCGATCTCAGGGGATTCCCCGACCTCACGGAGACCCGTAAGTACTGTACCTGTAAACAGCGAGGAGGGCTCCATGGAATAAGGAATGTGGCCGTCGGGCAGTACTACAGGTCAGACTGAAGCGGAGGGGACTTCGGCCCCCTCTCCCTACTATCCTACTGGCCAACGTACAGTCACTCGAAAATAAAGTGGAGGACTTAAGGTCAAGGCTGCTTTATCAAAGGGACTGAGGGTATGCTCTGTGAGACATGGCTCAACCCCAGTTCCCCAGACTCAGCGGTCCAGCCTGAAGGGTTCTCCATCCACCATATGGACCGTAAACAGGCATCTGGGAAAGGGGGAGGAGGGGGCGTCTGCCTCATGGTCAACTCTGCGTGGTGCTCAGACGTGGCAGTCCTGTCCAACTCCTGCTCTCCACACCTCGAACATCTGGTGAAGTTCCGCCTCTTCTACCTTCCAAGGGAATTCACCTCCATCATCCTGATCGCGGTCTACATCCCACCCCAAGCAGACGTCCGCCTGGCACTGGAGGAGCTGCACGCCGTGGTCAATAAACCCCAGACGTCTTACCCCGAGGCGTTTACCACCATAGCCGAGGACTTCAATAAAGCAAACCTCAAGAAATCGCCCTCTAACTTCCACCAACATGTCTCCTGCAGCACCAGAGGACCAAACACCCTCGACCACTGCTACACCACCACCAAGGATGCTTATCGCTCTATCCCTCACCCTCACTTCGGTAAATCTGACCATTCCGCTGTGCTGCTTCTTCCTGCCTACAGGCAGCAATTGAAGAGCGCACCCCCAGAGGTGAGGACTGTACAGAGCTGGTCGAGGGGGGCAGAGGAACAACTCCAGGACTGTTTGGAGTCTGTAGACTGGGCAATGTTCAGGGACTCGGCAATGGACCTGAACGAATACGCCACAGTCGTTACAGACTTCATAAAGAAATGTGTGGAGGACTGCATCCCTACAAAAACCTTCCGAGTGTTTCCCAATCATAAGCCTTGGATGAACTCTGAGATCCGCACTCTGAAGACCAGACACCGGGCATTCATGTCTGATGATACAGTGGTCTACAAGAAGTCCAGATACGACCTTGGTAAGGCCATCAAAAAGGCCAAAAGGGACCTGCTCCAAGCTGGAGGATGAGACAGATGTTCAGCAGCTTTGGCGGGGCCTGAATGCAATCACCTCCTACAAGGCGAGATCAGGAGGCAGCTCGAATGTCGGCGAAACATCACTCCCTAACGAGCTCAATGCGTTTTACGCACGCTTTGATAGGGTGGACACAGATGTGCCTTCTCGAGCCCCCATTTGCTGTGATGGTATTTCAGTCTCAGTCACAGAGGCCAACGTCAGAAAATCTTTCAGAAGGGTGAACCCTCGAAAAGCGCCTGGACCTGATGGTATACCCGGTCGTGTTCTAAAAACCTGTGCGGACCAACTGGCTGGAGTTTTTACGGACATTTTCAACCTCTCACTTCTGAGGTCTGTTCCCACCTGCTTTAAAAGGGCATCAATTATACCAGTGCCCAAGAAGAGCAAGGTGATGTGCCTCAATGACTATCGACCAGTGGCACTAATGCCTGTGTTGATGAAGTGCTTTGAGAGGTTGATCATGACACAAATCAACTCCTACCTCGACAAAAACCTGGACCCACTGCAGTTTGCCTACCGTCACAACAGATCAACGGTGGATGCGATCTCGCTGGCTCTGCACTCCGCTCTGGACCACTTGAACAATAAAAACTCATATGTCAGGCTGTTATTCATTGATTACAGTTCGGCATTTAATACAATCATCCCTTCCAAGCTGGTTACCAAGCTCTCATAGAAACAGAAATATACAAAATAGGTGCAGGAGGAAGCCATTCGGCTCTTCGAGCCAGCACCGCCACTCATTGTGATCATGGCTGATCGTCCCCTATCAATAACACGTGCCTGCCTTCTCCCCATATCCCTTGACTCTACTAGCCTCTAGAGCTCTATCTAACTCTCTTAAATCCATCCATTGACTTGGCCTCCACTGCCCTCTGTGGCAGGGAATTCCATAAATTCACAACTCTCTGGGTGAAAAAGTTTTTTCTCACTTCAGCCTTAAATGACCTCCCCTTCATTCTAAGGGGAGGTCACTGTGGCCCCTAGTTCTGGACTCGCCCAACATTGGGAACATTTTTCCTGCATCTAGCTTGTCCAGTCCTTTTATCATTTTATATGTTTCTATAAGATCCCCCTCATCCTTCTAAATTCCAGTGAATACAAGCCTAGTCTTTTCAATCTTTCCTCATATGACAGTCCCGCCATCCCAGGGATCAATCTCATGAACCTACGCTATACTGCCTCAATCACAAGGATGTCCTTCCTCAAATTAGGAGACCAAAACTGTACACAACTGTACTCTCAGATCTGGGTCTCTGCGCATCCCTCTGCAATTGGATCCTCGACTTCCTCATCCACAGACCACAGACTGTTCGTATTGGTGGAAATGTGTCAGCCTCTAGAACAATCAGCACGGGAGCACCTCAAGGCTGCATGCTCAGCCCCCTGCTATACTCACTCTATACTCATGACTGCGTAGCCGGTCATAGTGCGAACTCCATCATCAAGTTCACTGACGACACCACTGTTGTGGGACGTATCACTGATGGAGATGAGTCAGAGTATAGAAGTGACCAAATGGTGGCAGCACAATAACCTGGCCCTCAACACCAACAAAACCAAGGAACTGATTGTGGACTTTGGAAGGGGTAGGATGGGAACCCACAGTCCTGTTTATATCAAAGGGTCGATGGTGGAGAGGGTCAAGAGCTTCAAATTCCTTGGAGTGCATATTTCTGAAGATCTCTCCTGGTCTGTGAACACTGATTATAAAGAAAGCACATCAGCGCCTCCTACTTCCTGAAAAGATTACGGAGAGTCAGTATGTCAAGGAGGACTCTCTCTAACTTCTGCAGGTGCACAGTAGAGAGCATGCTGACCGGTTGCATCATGGCTTGGTTCGGCACCTTGAGCGCCCAGGAGCAGAAAAGATTACAAAAAGTAGTAAACACTGCCCAGTCCATCATCGGCTCTGATCTCCCTACCATCGAGGGGATCTATTGCAGTCGCTGCCTCAAAAAGGTTGGCAACATCATCAAGGACCCACACCATCCCGGCCACTCACCCATCTCCCTGCTACCTTCAGGTAGAAGATACATGAGCCTGAGGACTGCAACGTCCAGGTTCAGGAATAACTACTTCCCCACAGCCATCAGGCTATTAAACTCAACTGAAACAAAACTCTGAACATTAATAAACCATTATCTGTTTATTTGCACTTTATCTGCTTATTTATTCATGTGTGTATATATTAATATAATGGTACTAGACTAAGTGGGACCCGATGGGTCCCAGCATCACACGGGAGGGCGGGTCACCCAACGCAATATTCCACCTCTCCACAAATTCCAATATTGGTGGGGGGGGGGGGGGGGGGGCTTTCTCTTGTGCTAGTTTGTACTATTTGTTATTTGTTGATCACACACACCCTCCACCTCACACAGCCACTCACACACACACACACACACACACACACACACACACACACACACACACACACGCGCACACACACACACACTCATTCACACACAGACACATTCACACACACTCACACTCACACTCACACTCACACTCATTCACACACACACACTCATTCACACACACACGCGCGCGCGCGCACACACACACTCATTCACACACACACACACACACACAGACTCATTCACACACGCGAACACACACACACAGACTCATTCACACACATACACAGACTCATTCACATGCACACACACACTCATACACACACTCATTATCACACAGACACACATACACACACACAGACTCATTCACACACATACACACACACAGACTCATTCACTCACATACACTCACCCAATACTAAAATGTCAAGTAACTTCAGAATGTGTTGAATATACAGTGTGTAAAACAAATGTTTAAAGCCTCCTATTGAGGCTGCTGGTGCTGAAGCAACAGCGTGCTTTAAATAACATCCAACAAACATGCTCACCATAGACAGAGCAGTCATCTCTCTTGAATTATTCAACGGCGCCTGCACTCAGAGCCATCTTGACGTCACCTTCTCGCTTCTCACCACGAACCGGAAATGACGCACTCAGCGCCAGCATGCCGCTATCCGGCAATTACGTCATTGGCGCCATCTTGCAACTAAGCGAAAATCACAGAATGAGTGCAAATTTTGAAATTAAACACAGTCCTGATCTAATAAAATGTTTATTCACGCATTATCCATCTGAAAACTGTTGCAAGCAAGCCCTTTAAAAGTCAAGCCAATTGGACAAAAACACGTTGCAAGCCAACAAAACACGTTTGCTGAAAGCCCTTTAAAAAGCCAACCGAATTGGGCAAAAACACTTTGCAAGCCAACAAAACACATTTGCTGAAAGCCCTTTAAAAAGCCAACCCAATTGGGCAAAAACATTTTGCAAGCCAACAAAACACATTTGCTGAAAGCCCTTTAAAAAGCCAACCCAATTGGGCAAACACTTTGTGAACAACAAACACATTTGCTGAAAACCACATCCCGAGGACTCACCGTGGAGTACACGTGCGTTCAGTGTAATTCGCAGCTCAGAGAGCCGTGACACTCTCGCTTCCTCCCTCTGGCAGAGACTGAGTGAGCCATGACACTTCCGAGTTTTATAGTCTCTCCCCCCTGCCGCCAGCGGGGGCAGCAGAGGGAATGGCAAACATTTTTTTAAATGTTCATATATCTCTGATTTTTCATCGATGGGAACATTTCTCCGGTCCAGTCCGGCGGAGGGGGACTCTGAGCGAGGTGGCCAAAAATGACGGCTGTAAGTGGCGGCGTTCTCTCGGAAATCACATCACAGTAAGTCAAAAGCGGTTAAGATCTTAGTTTTAGTAATATAGGTATTGACACACTGATCTGTTCTGTATTCATGCCTACTATATTCTGTTATGCTGAAGCAAAGTAAGAATATCATTGTCCTATCTGGGACACATCACAATAAATTCTCTTGAATCTTGAACCTCTTCAGTGGCTTCATTCTTCGTTCTTTTCACCAGAAATCATGATGCCAAAAATAATGGAGAATTTTAAGTGAGAATAATGCTCCAGAGCACAGTAGATAAATTGAAAATAATCCATGCGAAAATGAACAATAAGAATCCCTACAAATTAAAATATGACCCGACTATTCAAAAACAAAATTCAATTAATTACTTTCTGTCTGTAATCTGAAGATCACCACTTACCCTCAACCAGTCACAGCAATTTAATTTTGCATGATCTCAGATCACAAATTTACACTTAAAAATCATAATTTCAAGTAAATACAGAGGTGCTTCATGAATAAATTGAAGTAGTAACAGATCTGTGTTTTGCTTCTCCACAATCTGTTAACTCTTAGCCTGAATCAGCATTTGAAAACTACCTCACTCCCTTTATTGTGGGAGTTATTTTCCCACGAAAGGAAAGGAGGGAGAAGGAGACAGTGGGAGGATGGTGAGCGAACAAGATCAGGGAGAAATGCCATATCTTGAAAGTCTGTGTTTTAATTTCTGGTTAGGATTACTAAAACAAGCCCACTTGTTGTTTATTAACATCAATGAGGCTTATAATAAAATCTCCATAACAGATGAATTGTGGTTGAATGTTTAGACAGAATAAATTCTAGTGTTTCTGTTTGTTCTAATTTCTCCAAATAATATAAAATAACACAGTTAAACGTTGCCTGAACGACTTTATTAAATCATTAGAAACAACATGTCTAAGCAGAGACAATCACAGTGGTGCAGCAGCTCCACACTGCCCCAGCGACCCGGGTTTGATTCTGGCCTCTGGTGCCGTCTCTGTGGATTAAGGATGAGGTTTCAGGATATTTGAGAGCCCGTGATAAAATATGCCAAAGTCTGCATGGCTTTGTGAAGGGGAGATCTTGCCTGACAATCTGTTGGAATTCTTTGAGGAAGTAATGAGTAGGATAGACAAAGGAGAGTCAGTAGATGTTGTTCACTTGGATTTTCAGAAGGCCTTTGACAAGGTGCTTGCAAGTAAGGCTGCTGAACAAGATAGAAGCCCATTTCACTAGCGGCATGGTACCAGCATGGATAGAAGATTGTTGGGATAGTTAAGGGCCTGTCCCACTTTCACAACCTAATTCACGACCTTTTTTACTCGTGGACATTTTTTATCATGTTGAAATAACGCCCCGACCTACTTGATGCCACGAGTACCTACGACTAGCATCACGACATACCTACGACCTACCTACGACCTCCTACGACCTCGTGACGACCACGCTGCGAGTATGAGTCAAGGGCAAACTCGGCAGAGGTCGTGAATTAGGTCGTGAAAGTGGGACAGACCCTTTAACTGTATAATGGCAAGTTTGTAGAGGATAACAACAAAAGGAAGTCTTCGGACAACATTTTGAGTTGGGACTCTTCGTCACACATCAGCAGTGTGTTTTTTGCTCAGGAATCCAACATCTGTAGTCTCTTGTGTGTCTATTTCAAAGCAATCACATTTTGCCCCATCCTTCCAGCTATTAATAGAGCTCTGCATGGATGTCTTCATAATTTGATAACATTTTATCCAATCTGATTCAGAGCAGCAACTGAAATGACCCAAGATAATGCTTTGATTTGAATTTGTTTTCATAATATTAATAATAATAATTTGTTTATAGGGACAGTGCATATTAATGAACATTTGCATGTAAATATGCGAGATTGTAGCCAATCAGTAGCTAATTTCCGTCTCTAGTCCCAGGCAAAGGTAGGTGAAGTGTCTTGCCCAAGGACACAACGACAGTACACACTCCAAGCAGGATTCGAAACGGCCACCTTCAGGTTGCCAGCCGAACACTTAGCCCATTGTGCCATCTGTCATCCTCATCAGTCTATTCAGAGGGGTTTGCCTCCACTTTGCACAGTTTCTCACCCACCTTGATCTCATCACAGGACATGGGAGTTTATTATTTGGAAATTGCTGGCGTAAACATGAGCAATGATATAGTTTAGTTTAGAGATACGGCGCGGAAACAGGCCCTTTGGCCCACCGAGTCCGCACCGACCAGCGATCCCCGCACATTAACACTCTCCGACACACATTAGGGAAAATTTTCCATTTATACCAAGCCGATTAGCCTACAAATCTGTACGTCTTTGGAGTGTGGGAGGAAACCGAAGATCTCGGAGAAAACCCACGCGGTCACGTGGAAAACGTACAAACTCCGTACAGACAGCACCCGTAGTCAGGATCAAACCCAGATCTCTGGCTCTGTAATCGCTGTAAGGCAGCAACTCTACCACTATGCCGCCAAGTCTGCTAAAAGATAAAAAGCAGTGAAGCAGTTAATTTAGTATGATTTGGTTTATTCCACTGACACATAAACACATAGGAATTTAAGATGAGTGCATTGCATGGGTGGTTTTAAAATACTGATGGCAGATGATCATCAATTCTCCATTGCCAGCATTTTCTGTTCATTCTGCAGCACTTCCTGGTAGTGTTGAAATCCCTGTAAACATGTCAGAATTTTATGCATTAATTAAATGCAACTGAGAAGCATAAACAAAAATAAAGTAAAATGTTGATTGAAGGCTTGTTCCATACAAATACATACATTTCCTATATTTCCTTTTCACTTTTGAGCGTATTTTGTCAGCTGCCTTGGCTTATTTCACATTGTTATTCTTTCACATTTAATTTTGTGAAAGGAATTTAAGAGTTGGGTCTGCCTGTGAAGTCTGGTCATGTCACCAGCCCCGGAGGTTGACGATCTAAAGTAGCCCGCAGTTGTCCGAGAAGTCAGCCTTCTGAACCCATGAATAGGTTCTGCAGACCTAAGACCCTTTGGGACACAAGCAGTCAGTGAGTGATGGGCAGAGGTAGCCAAAGCTGAATATTGTGAGAACAGAATCCATTGCCAGGCGATACAGACCCCCAGTTGGAGGGCAGTGGATGAAATGTCAGCTGTATCATAGGGTGTAGGCCGTATTATAAGAGGCAGAAATGCCAGCTTATCCTGGTCACACCACATCACTCAGAAACTGAGAATTATTTTTCCAATTTATAAGTATCCAACTTTGAGTCATATGGCTCAGAAACAGGCCATTCAGTCCAGTGTGCCCATGCCTACCAAGGTGCCCCGCTACATCAGTCCCATCTGCCCATGTTTGGCCCATATCCTTCTAAACCTTGCTATATCCATGAACCTGTTCAAATGTCTTTTGAATGTTGTTATAATATGAGAGAGAGAGAGAGAGAGAGCGAGAAACAGAAAGAGCAAAAAAGAAAAACGGAAAAAGAGTAAAAAGAGGGACCTACCTTATCAAATTCTTTCCTTATTTTAACATCTCTTTTGAGCCAAGAAGAACAAAAATGCAGAATACTGGAAATACTCGGCAGGTTCTGCAGCATCTGTTGAGATGGATACAGGATCAACATTGCAGGTTTATGACCTTTCATTGGTCATTCCTCTTTTGATAAGAAAGTAGCCTGATCTTACACAGGAAAAGTAGAAACAATAAACTGCAGATGCTCGCTTACCAAAAAAAAAACACAAAGAAGGGTCTCGACTCAAAATGGCACCTATTCCTTCTCTCCAGAGTTACTGTCTGACCCGCCGAATTACTCTGGCATTTTGTGCCTATCTTCACTTTAAACCAGCATCTGCAGTTCCTTCCGACACAAAGACACAAAGTGCTGGACTAACTGAGCAGGTCAGGCAGCATCTCTGGAGAACATGGTTCTTCAGACGGATTTTGTTGTGAGGGGGTGGGGAGGGGAGCTGGAAGAGAGGAGGGCCACGGCAAAGCCTGGCAAGTGATAGGTGAATACAAGTGAGAGAAGTTTTTAATAGGCAGATACCTATCTGTTTATTGAAAACCCCACTCACCTGTATCTATCAGTTGCGGTCCTCTCACAGCTTTCTCTCCCCCCAGTCAGTCTGAAGAAGGATCCCAACATAAATTGACACCTGTCCATGTTCTTCAGAGATGCTGCCTGACCCGCAGAGTTACTCTAGCACTTTGTGCCATTTTTAAAGGAAAAATAGAACAGGGCAGAGCCATTCACCTCAGAAGGGGACTACAGTGCATTCAGACTGTATTCAGACCCCTTCACTTTTTCCACATTTTGTTACATTACAGCCTAATTTTTAAATGGATTAAATTATTTTTTTTTAATCATCAATCTACAATATCCCAGAATGAAGAAGCGATAACAGGTGTATAGAAAATTTTGCAAAGTAATTGAAAATAAATAACTGAAATATCACATTTACACAAGTATTCAGACCCTTTGCTATGACACTCAAAATTGAGCTTAGGTTCATCCTGTTTCCATTGATTATCCTTGAGATGTTTCTCCAACTTGATTGGAGTCCACCAGTGGTAAATTAAATTGATTGGACATGATTTGAAAGGCACACACCTATCTATATAAGGTCTCACAGTTGACAATGCATGTCAGAGCAAAAACCAAGCCATGAAGACGAAGGAATTGTCCGTAGACCTCCGAGACAATATTGTGTCGAGACACCGATCTGGGGAAGGGTATAAACAATTTCTGCAGCATTGCAGATCCCAAAGAGCACAGTTGCCTCCGTCATTCTTAAATGGAAGAACTTTGGAACCACTAGGACTCTTCGTAGAGCTGGCTGCCCGACCAAACTGAGCAATCGGAGAAGGGCCTTAGTCAGGGAGGTGACCAAGAACCTGATGGTAACTCAGACAGAGCTCCATAGTTCATCTGTGGAGATGGGAGAACCTTCAGAAGGACAACTATATCTGCAGCACTCCACCAATCAGGCCTTTATGGTAGAATGATCAGATGGAAATCACTCCTCAGTAAAAGGCACATGACAACCCGCTTGGAGTTTGCCAAAAGGCATGAGAAACAAGATTCTCTGGTCTGATTAAACCAAGATTGAATTATTTGGCCTGAATGCCAAGCGTCACGTCTGGAGGAAACCAGGCACCGCTCATCATCTGGCCAATACCATACCTAAGGTGAAGCATGGTGGTGGCAGCATTATGCTGTGGGGATGTTTGTCGGAGGCAGGAACTGGGAGACTAGTGAGGATCAAAGGAAAGATGAATGGAGCAAAGTACAGAGATCCTTGATGAAATCCTGCTCCAGAGCGTTCTGGACCTCTTTCCAACAGGTCAACGATCCTAAGGACACAGCCAAGACAATGCAGGAGTGACTCTGTGACAAGTCTGTGAATGGCCTCGTCTGGCCCAGCCAGAGCCCGGATTTGAACCTGATCGAACATCTCTGGAGGGACCTGAAAATAGCTGTGCTTCGACGCTCCCCATCCAACCTGACAGAGCTTGAGACGATCTGCAGAGAAGAATGGGAGAAATTACCCAAATACCCAAGAAGACTTGAGGCTGTAATCACTGCTAAAGGTGCCTCAACAAAGTACTAAGTAAAGGGTCTGAATACTTATGTAAATGTGATATTTCAGTTATTTCTTTTTAATTACTTTGCAAATATTTTGAAACACCTGTTTTCATTTTTTTATTATGGGGTATTGTATGTAGATTGATGATAAGAAAAATGAATTTAATCCATTTTAGAATAAGGCTGTAACGTAACAAAATGTGGAAAAAGTGAAGGGGTGTAAATACTTTCTGAATGCACTGTATGTGGCTGATCATGCTGGTCCTGGCTACCAATTCACAAAGAACACTGTGGACCGAGGAATAACATCATTGTGAAAATAATTCCCTTGTGTTTCTTTACCACTACTTCTGCAAACATATGCTTTATATTTCTCCTGAATTATCTCTTTGGTTAAAAAAAAATGCACAACAACGTCATCAGATTTACTGTGCCTGTGCATTTAGCATTCCTTTCAAGGTCATCAGGCCAATGCACATGAAAGTTGTTACTGCATAAATCTCTGTCTTCTGGTGCAAAGTGGGGGGAAACATCATGTGAACCCAAAGTAACACTTGAAAGGAGGTAACCCCCTTTCCACCACCACCTCCTCCCCTCCACCAAGTTGTACTGATCTGAGGATGGAGAACTAGTCTCCCCTTCAATTCCTTTGGCAGTTTATAAGAATATAAACTGGAAAGCACCTGTGGTGAACTATTTTTCGATGTGCCCGAGCCTCGTGTATGTGACCTAGAAAGTGAAGTGATCCACTTTAACTTGGGTATGTCTTGGAAAGCTTTACACATACTGTCAGATAAGGGCACGGTACAATCCTGGCTTCCAGCACACCCTCAGTTGTAATTGTTCCACCATTGCTGGCTTGTTCCTTTAACATCTCAGGCCAGGAACTCTGTGAATGTCTCCTTGAACCTTCATGACTCTCTACTTTCCCACCCTCATTGGCATTGGTTTAAATATGACTCACAACAAATTTTCTAGACAAAGCTATCAGTTGGAACTTGCTGCATGCAAATTAGCACACTATGCTCAACTTCGTAAGTACCCAATTACATGTAGAGATCTATGGAATATCTTGAAATCAGGTTCTTTGTACAGTGCCCTCCATAATGTTTGGGACAAAGACTCATCATTTATTCATTTGCCTCTGTACTTCACATTTTGAGATTTGTAATATAAAAAATCACATGTGGTTAAAGTGCACATTGTCAGATTTTAATAAAGACCATTTTTATACATTTTGGTTTCACCATGTAGAAATTACAGTTGTGTTTATACATAGTCCCCCCATTTCAGGGCACCATAATGTTTGGGCCACATGGCTTCACAGGTTTTTGTAATTGCCTCCTTAATGCAGGTATAAGAGAGCTCTCAGCACCTAGTCTTTTCTCCAGTCTTTCCACCACCATGGAAACTTTTATTGCTGTTTATCAACATGAGGACCAAAGTTGTGCCAATGAAAGTCGAAGAAGCAATTATGAGACTGAGAAACAAGAATAAAACTGTTAGAGGCATCAGCCAAACCTTATGCTTACCAAAATCAACTGTTTGGAACATCATTAAGTAGAAAGAGAGCACTGGTGAGCTTACTAATCGCAAAGGGACTTGCAGGCCAAGGAAGACCTCCACAGCTGATGACAGAAGAATTCTCTCTATAATAAAGAAAAATCCCCAAACACCTGTCCGACAGATCAGAAACACTCTTCAGGTGTGGATTTGTCAATGACCACTGTCCGCAGAAGACTTCATGAACAGAAATACAGAGGCTACACTGCAAGATACAAACCACTGGTTTGCTGCAAAAATAGGATGGCCAGGTTACAGTTTGCCAAGAAGTACTTAAAAGAGCAACCACAGTTCTGGAAAATTGTCTTGTGGACAGATGAGATGAAGATTAACTTGTATCAGAGTGATGGCAAGAGCAAAGTATTGAGGAGAGAAGGAACTGCCCAAGATCCAAAGTATACCACCTCATCTGTGAAACACGGGGGCGCTCCTCTGTGTGCAGCCATGTCAGCTTCGCGTCAGTTTTTTCAACTTTTTTTTATTTTTTAGTATGTTTTAAAGTATGTATTTTGTGTTTCTCGGTGTGTTTTGTGTGGGGGGTGGTGTAGGGGGGTAAGGGGGAAACCGTTTCGGTCGCCTCCTCCATGGAGAGGCGAGTTTTTCCAGGTCGCCTCCCCCGTGGCCTAACATCAAGGATCGACGCGGCCTTTCCCGGAGACGCGCCCGGGGCTTCAGCGGCGGGCGCAGCGTGGACTCTCGGCGTGGAGCGGGTGAGCCCTCGCTGGGGCTCACTGGAGGGGAGCGCTCCGTTTCGCTGGCCCGGGGCAGCCGGCAGCCTGAAGTCGCAGCCTGAAGCCGCGGTCTGCACAGCTCCAGCTGGTGCGGCGTCTACAGCCCGGGATCCCTCGTGGGGGACCCGGGGGAAGAAGAAGCCATCACTGCCGGCCCGCGGCCAACTTCTACCGCGGGGCCGGCATGGACTTACCATCACCCCTGGAGGGGAGCTTCGACCGCCGGCCCTGCAGTCTACGGTGCTTCTGGCTGCGGCGGGGACTTTAAATCTCGACCGCCGGCCTGCGGCCTACACCATCTTAAAGCCGCGGTCTCCGGTGAGGAAGAGCCGATCCTGGACTGACTCTGGACTCTGGTCCTGTACACGGGGGGGAAATGGAGGAGGACTGGCCAAATATTTGTGCCTTCCACCACAGTGATGAATGCTGTGGTGGATGTTTGTGTTACAGTTTTATTGTGTGTTCTTTATTATTGTACTGCTGCTGACAACCCAAATTTCCACCGACCCTGGTTGTGTGGCAATAAATTATATCTATCTATCTATCTATCTACAGTGGTGGGGGTGTTATGGCCGCGGCATGTATGGCTGCTGAAGGTACTGGCTCACTTATCTTCTTTGATGATACAACTACTGATGGTAGTAGCATAATGAATTCTGAAGTGTATAGACACATCCTATCTGCTCAAGTTCAAACAAATGATTCAAAACTCATTGGCCGGCGGTTCATTCTACAGCAAGACAACGATCCCAAACATACTGCTAAAGCAACAAAGGAGTTTTTTAAAGCTAAAAAATGGTCAATTCTTGAGTGGCCAAGTCAATCACCCGATCTGAACCCAAATAAGCATGCCTTTTATATGCTGAAGAGAAAACTGAAGAAGACAAGCCCCAAAACAAGCATAAGCAATACAGGCCTGGCAGAGAATCACCAGAGAAGACACCTAGCAACTGGCGATGTCCATGAATCGCAGACTCTTCAAGCAGTCATTGCATGCAAAGGATATGCAACAAAATACTAACATGATATTGCTGTGTCCCAAACATTATGTTGCCATGAAATGGGGGGACTAGGTATGAACACAGCTGTAATTTCTATATGGTGAAACCAAAATGTATAAAAGTGGCTTTTATTAAAATCTGACAATGTGCACTTTAACCACATGTGATTTTTTTCTATTACAAATCTCAAATTGCGGAGTACAGAGGCAAATAAATAAATGATGAGTCTTTGTCCCAAGCATTATGGAGGGCACTGTGAATGCAAATCTTTGTTTTATTTGATTGATCATCAGTTGTGACTTGGTGCCAACATTTGTCTGTAACTTGTCTGCCAAGTGTTTCATGGTACTCTAAGTACTTTATGGAAGCATGTTGTTGTGGAGGTAATAAGTATTTAACCCAAATATTTTTAGACAAGTATGACGTGAAAAACTATTTTTTTAAACGTAAGTTTAAAATAACTTCCAAATTCATAAAAAATTGTGGTCAATACATTTTAAAAAGCTGGTGTATTATTAAATATATTGCAAGAGAATTTTTAATAATTAATAATATGGTGGAAAACAATCTGATTGCATTACCTTGGAAATGTTGTACAGTTTGAGATTATCAGTTTAATCATAGTTATCGTCTCATGAACTGAGCATCAGAGCTTTTACCAAGGCCTGCCCAAACTCATTTCCTCTTACTGCTTCACACTGTTTGTGCTTCCTGCCACGTACGTGACCATTTAATTAAAGCTGAATTTCTGAAGAGGAAATAAAAACGGAGAAGCAAACACAGTGCCTTTCGATTTGAAAGCAAGGTCAAATTTGAGGCTGTAGTTCTTTTTATGATAAACTTGTTTTTGTAAAAATGTATAAACTTAAGAATTATTTTCAAGTTCAAAGATTAGAGGTTAAACACTGAGCATGACAGACCACCTACCCAGAAAGTACTTCCAGTTAACTACTAATGCAGCATATAATTCAATCAAAACTTACCGCCATGTTGCGTTTATTTTGTAGTTGGGATTGTGAGAAGTAGTTGCCACGGCTGGCATTATTGTCATTCTCTGATACTCTTGTAAGGTCTTTGGGGACTTGATCAGCTGAAGTCTTTGTGATGAAGATGCTGCCATGACATTTTGAAGTAGGAAATTACAAGATCTTTGGCCCAGTGGGTAAAGAATAGATGTACTGTGAATGATGCATTTATTGGGACCTTAAACAATTTTTCATTTACAGTCTCAATATTTTATTTTATAATGGTAATACTGTAGATCTGTTGGTAGATTCAGACTGCTCACACAAGACTATTAGTGGTTTTTTAATTATTACATGATATATTAAATTATATTTATGTTGTTCATCTTCTTCCTGATTTTCGGGGAACTTTTGTTTGTAGTGTTACTTAGGATGTTGTCGTCGCTTTAGTCTCTTTTTTTCTCATTGACTTATTCTCTCAATCCTATAATTTTCTGTCTAGGTTTTTTTCGTTGAGAGGTCACTCTGTGATTCTTACTTTGCACCAATTTAGTTACCCGAATTGTCTACAGTCACACCTGCAACAAGCTTGCACAAAATATTGATCATTTTCTAAGATGGTTTGTTGGCTCCGTCATTTCTCTGCGTGAGCTGTTCCCTGTCTCCATTCCTGCTATCAGAGGATTGCAGTGTTGCTCCTTTTCAGGTGGGTTGTCAACAAATGGATAACCAGGCTGCAGGTGTGGGGATCAGACAAGAACGGAACTCACTATCAAAACATGGAGGGGACGGGGGACACAATTTTTTGGCGGCCGCGCGCGCATGCGCACACTCACATACGCGCGCGAGGCTTCGTAAGCTCAATCCAGAGCTAAATGCAGCTCAACTGCCTGTCTCACCGGGTTAACTAACAGCCCTGTCTGGACTGACGGGACACCAGCGCTGCTTCTCCGTGCTGGCAATATTTCCCGCAAGTCCAGGCAGGTTAACCTGGCGGGGATGTCACCCACCTCTCAAAACATGGGGGGGACATGTCCCCTCTGGCCCCCCCGGGTTTTCCGCCCCTGGGATCAGAGATGGCTTTTACTGTGCTGAGGAACTCGCACATCTCGTAGCTGTCAGCAATCAGCAGCACCTCTTGGACCCTACTCATCCACCGTGTGTTCTTTAGGTCAAGGGTTTTCTACTGGATCTCTTCCTTCCTCACTGTGAGTCGAGAACAAGGGTGAACTCATCAGGATCAGGGAGGCAGTCAACTTTAAAAAAACCTCCTCAACTGCCATCTTGCCCTTTGACACTATCCCACAGAAACCTCGTCCGGTCATCCTAATGCTCCTGACGGACATGATGTTGAGCAGACAGTGCTCTGCTCAAAGATGGCAAGAGTGTGAGAGCTGATGTTATCGCCACTGAAATCCTAGAACTCAGGCACAAATTCATAATCCCATCTTTCACATCTGGGGAGAAGAAGATATACCAGGGGACCTCATACATGCTACAACATCTTTGGAAGTCTGGCTTTGGTAATGAAAGAGGGGTTCTCCGCTGCCCACCACAGGAAAAGCCATCTCCAGATCCTCCCCAACTGCTTTCTCCCGGTCACTAAAAAACTGCTTCCTGGATCACAGTGTGGATTCCAGCCATTTACAGCACAAGTAGACATGATCTTCATCGAACAACACCTCATAGAGAAATGCAGCACCAGTCAATCAATGTAAGTGGCCTCCTTTAGCCTCATTAAAGCTTATGACTTCTTCAATCCACAGAGTCTGTAGAACACCTTCTCAAATTTGGTTTCTGCTGTAATTTAGCTCCACAATGGTAAGCAAGCCATCATACTAACCAAAGAGTTTACTACAGAGCCAATCTCACTGAAGACCAGTGTTAAATAAGGATATGTCATTGTCCCAACATTTTGCTCCATCTTTCTCACCAGGATATAGCACCTTGTCTCCAACAAACTGCCTGCAGGGAAACCGATCAATCGATGGCGACTTCAGTCCAGGGCAAAAGTCACACAAATCTCAATGCAAGAGAAGCTGTATGCAGACGACGCTTGCATTTAAATATGCTTGGAGGCCATGCTCCAAGATATCATTGACTCAGTTACCCAAACGACTAAGAGGGCTTTACAGTCAGCATCCAAAAGATTCAGGTTCAATGCTGACCTGCCCATCCTGTGACACAAAGTAGCAAAGCGTTCTGATTTGGTGGTCGTCCAACTTCCAGACAGTTGACCTCCATGCTCAGTGGTGTCTGAATCAAGTGCTCATTTACTCCCTAAGAAAGTCTGTAGTCGGCTAATACTCTTAACAGATTGGTTTAATAATTCCAGGCCCTCTACAGGTTATCGCAGGTTCCGTTCCTGAGAACCGTTCATAATCCAAGCAGTTTGCAAGTAGGAAATGCGGATACAAATATGTTTCACTGGCAGAGATGCCTGCAGACGTGGATTTCCCATAGGAAGAGATGGTCTGGAGAAGTATTTTAAATCTCTCTTTGCCATTCTTAATATTAAAGCTGACTTTAATATACTTAGCCCATGCGTATCTCTAGATAGAATTTGCAAAATTGGCATCAGCGTATTAATTAGAATGAACTTTTCTTGAGTTCAACGTGGCAAAGTTCCAACTCGCGTGAAGAAGAGTCATTTGCAGTCCTGCAACAGCTAGCATCCATCCCACATTCACATGTACGTGCTGTACATAAACCTGGAATTTCATAAACTGGGAACAACCCGTAGATTTTTCTGCAACAAATTAGTCTGGAGATGAGGCTTGATGGGGTTTGGTGGGAAGAAATAAAATAGTGATTTGCAAAAGTCTGCCATAATTTACAATGAGATTTCAACACGTGGATTTGCATTCTCATTTTCGCACTTTTACAAGTTTAACAAATCGTTTCCAAAAGCAACCTGCATCCTGGCAATTGGTGATAATAATTCAGCTCACTTGTATGAAACGGTAATTGCAAAAATAATTGGGATTATATGGAAGAATTCTTCAAAGCAAACGCAAGTATCAGACAGCGATTGTATCCTTGATTTCACACACACGCACAAGCGCCTGGCATTCACTCCTGCACAGTGCTGTACAATCCTTGCCTTTTGTACAATTAATATTCCATCCAGATAAGGATTCAGATATATAACTAGCCTATTCCATAAGTCTATGGCTCCTTGAGAAAATACATTGATTTCAGATCTGGTCTTGTACAACTGAAAATTGCGACCCCTGATCCTAGTGAACTTGGAGGAAACTGTCCACTCAAATAATTAATTCCTTTCATCATCTTAGAAAGCAAATCAGATCACCCCAATGCCTGAATGTTTCCAACTTGTTGACCATGTATCGTTTTAGCCATGATCATGAGAATGTATTTTACTCACAAATGACCCACATCTCCATTTCGGCACCCTTTCCAAATTTTCAACGTCTTCCAACATGTGATGAGACCAGCCACAGTATTCTGGGGTTTATTTAATGTTTTGTGCAGCAATAAAATATCCTGTCCTGCATCTTCAGACCGATCCCTGGGGTTTTCTCTCAATTTAGTTGGAAATTCTTTGAATGTTAGCACTCCATGCTTATACAATTGCATGGCCAAGTCTTGTGTCCCTCCTGTGGTGCCCCACAGCTTGGGAGACCAAAGTGATGACAACAAAGTTCTCTCTGTCATCTATGGCAATCTGCTAAAACCCTCGACTGATTGCTCTGATTTAAAACTTGGATGCCAAAGCCACATAATTTCCCTCAGGACTATGATATTTCTGTGTATGTAGATGCACATTGGGCTGTTACATGTTCCATAGCCCGTTCCTGATCTCCACAGTCAGAGAAGTTTCTTCCTTTCACCATTTCCAATTATACATGTCCTCGTTTGCCATGATTTGTGCGGATGTAATTTAACAGTGACCCGGGCCAAATTAAATTGCAGGATGAACTTTAAAGAATTGTGAGCGAGTTGCAGACAAAACAGACATTCAGGGAAATGATATTTGTTTTAAATGGTGGCAGTTTGCAAATGTCAGTTGTCAACATTCTTTATGTGCATTTACAACATAATTATGTTATGAAGTTATTTTTGTGGCGTTATTGATTTATATATCCGTTGTTGTCTTTTTCAACACATACCCGCTAGTGTATTGTAAGTTAATTTCTTGAATCCAGGAATGTGATTGGTTTTGTCAATGAGATCTGCTGCAGAAATAATTGAGCCTGGGCTTTGGAGTAGACTTCAAGCCCTGGAATCAGCTGTGTGGAGTCCACAGATTGAATGATCTATCACATTGAATTGAGGCCTGGTATTGCAGAATTTGCAGCTGCTATAATATTGCATTTTAGGTCAGGAGCTCCCAGATTACAATATTCTACATGCAAGATCAAAGCTACGGATCCCATGTCAGCTTCTTTGCAAAGGTGGCTTATTTGTGATTTCTTGCAGGATTTATTTGGCTTATTTCATTAAAATTACCTTCTTAAGATCAAGTGCAAGGATCCAGAAGAGCTTACACTACTTTACTGTCACGGTCTAGTGACCTCTGAGAAATGTGAATGATCAGCTGAGACTTATTTTTTCTTGCAAACAGCTTCTTGATGCTTATTGAGATTGGAAACATTTTGATTAGTGTTGAATAAAGGCCTCATCTACATAGCCAATAGGTGATATTATTTGAAAATATGGGACAGCTTCCATACCTAGTGCAGAATTGGGCCATTTGGCCCATCGAATCTACTCCACCATTCAATAATTCCCTCTCAACCCCATTCTACTGCCTTCTCCCCATAACTCTTGATGCCTTTACCAATCAAGAATTTGTCAATCCCTCCCATAAAAATACCCAATGGACTTGGGTACAGCTGTCTGTGGCAATGAATTCCACAGATTCACCACCCTCTGACTAAATATATTCCTCCTTATCTCCTTTCTAAAGGTACGTCCTTTTATTCTGAGGCTGTGCCCTCTGGTCCTAGACACTCTCCTTAGTGGAAACATCCTCTTCACATCCACTTTATCCAGGTTGTTCTCCAGCATCCAGTTCAATCTCTCCGCCACAATATTTTAACAGTGTATTACCAATATTTTGCTGAAATCATCGAGTCTTGGATCAATTATCTTTTTCACGATAAAATAGGCCGGTCAGCACAGCTTTGCGAAGGAGAGGACTTGCCTGACAAATTTTCTGGAATTCTTTGAAGAAGTAATAGCAGGAGAGTCAGCAGATGTTGTTTACCTAGATTTTCTGAAAACCTCTGATAAGATGCCACATTGGAGGCTGCTAAGGAAGATGAGAGCCCATGGTGTCAAAGGGCAGATACTAACATGAATATCAGGTTGCCTGGATGGCAAAAGACAAAGAGTGGCAATAAAGGGAGCTTTTTCTGTTTGGCTGCCAGAGACTAGTGTAGTTCCGAAGTGCTTGGTGCTGGGGCTGCTGCTCTTCACGTTGTATCATTTGGATGAGGGGAATGAAGGCTCTGTGGCCACGCACGTTTGCGGATGATACGAAAATAGGTGGAGGGGCAGGTAGTGAGGAAAAAGCAGGGACCCTGCAGAAGGACTTGGGAGAGTGGGCAGAGAAGTGGCAGATGGAATATAGTGTAGCAAAGTGTGGATCATGCATTTTGGTAGCAGGAATAAAGGCGTAAATTATTTTCTAAATGTGGAGAGAATCCAGAAATCGGAGGTGCAAAAGGACTTGGGAGTGCTGGTGCAGGATTCCCAAAAATCTGCAAGTCGAATCAGTAGTAAAGAAAGCAAATGCAATAATAGCAATAAATGCAATAAAAGGGATGTAATGCTGAGGCTCTAAATCGTGCTGGTCAGGCCGCATTTGGAGTATTGAGAGCAATGTAGGGCACCATATCTGAGGAAGGATATGCTGGCTCTGGAGACTGTCCAGAGGAAGTTTACAAGAATTATTCCAGGAATGAGTAGGTTAACATATGATGAGCATTTGACAGCACTGGGCCTATATTTACTGGAGTTTAGAAGAATGAGGGGGGACTTCATTGAAACATACGGAGTAGTGAAAGACTTGGATAGAGTGGATGTGGGGAGAATGTTTCCACTAGTGGGATAGTCTAGGACTAGCCTCAGAATTAAAGGACATTCTGTTGGGAAGGAGCTGAGGAGAAATGTCTTTAGTCAGAGGGTGGTGAATCTGTGGAATTCTTTGCCACAGAAGGCTGTGGAGGCAAAGTCAGTGGATATATTTAAGGCAGAGATAGATAGATAGTACGGGTGTCAGGGCTTATGGGGAGAAGGCAGGAGAATGGGGTTAAGAAGGACAGATAGATAAGCCATGATTGAATGGCGAAGTAGATTTGATGGGCCGAATGGCCTAATTCTACTCCTATCACCAATGATCTTATGATCTTTCTTCCAGTCAAGTTTTTGTGAGAATCAGTAACATCATCTTTGGTTAATTCCATGACCATTAACTCTCTCTGAACCAGAGCATTCCCAGTTTTGGTTTCTGAGCCAGCCTCATGTTCTCTTTCACAGAAGTGGCCTTTTAAAACATTAAAGTTGCTCATCTCCACACTTTCTCCGGCCCATCAGTTACTGAAACCCATATCTGTGCCTATGTTTTCTCATCTTTACAGCTATAATAATGAGCCACCCCTCCACTTTTTATAATAATAATAATCTAAAATCAATTTCTGTTACTTGGATCTGATATGTAAAAACATGGAACACATTGCCTCCACAGTAATGGATAAAGTATTGGAATTACAATGCGGGAACTGAAAGCAAAAATGATTTGCATGTAGCTAGACATAGCAAAGGCATCGAAACTATTCAACAAATTGTTCTGGCGACTAGATGACATAAATTACAAGTTTGTTATAAAGATTTGAGTAGAAAGAGGTTGCAATTGGAAATAACAGCTGTATTCTACTTTTCCCATTGATTAAGACACGAGATATCAATAATAATATAGAAAATGGCTTTGAATGGACCCGACAGATATTCAGTGGATATCTCCCCATATAAAAAACAGCAGAGTTTAGAGATTTTTCATTTTCCCTATTTTACCAATTGATCTCCTGCAGATAATTTATTGTGAACTAGTCACTATAAAATCGAGTTTACACACACTTGCCTTTAGGATGTAAATTAATGATTCCAGTCAGTAGCTTCAAAAGGTAGTGTTCCACTTTGTTCCTCGACCAGTCCTTTGATCTGCAACACTTATGAATAGCACATGAATAATCTATTTTTAACTGTATCACAAGTGTGTAAAGAATGGAGATTGGAGAAATGTGTGTTTTATGTTACCTGCACAGAGAATAAATCGCCATTTCAAGTCATGTGTTTAAATGATTATGTTGGTTTTAAATCAGGTGGGAAAAAAGATGTAGGAACAAGGAACTGCTGATGTTGGTTTACACCAATATGGCACAAAGTGCTGGAGTGACTCAGTGGGTCAGGCAGCATACCTAGAGAACATGGATAGATGATATTTTGGATTAGGATCCTTCTTTATGCTGATTGTGGAGGGGGGCGAGGTAGGGGGGGAGGGGTAAGAGAGCTGGAAGAGAGGAGGGGGCAGGTCAAAGCCCGCCAGGTAATATATGAACACTGGCGAGGGTTGGGTTTGATAGGCAGAGACAGGCCAGAGGTGAAAAAAACAGAAGGTGTGAGGCAAAAGGATTAACGAGTTGTGAATTGTGAAGACAGAGGAAGGAATGTAGGGGTAGACGGAGGGGGAGGGGAGAAAGAGGTGCAAGTCCAGTTGGGGCACAGTGGAGGTGGGAGGGGGGGAGAAAGAGTAGGGGGAGGGGGGTTGTTAGAGGTTGCCTGAGATTGGAGAAAATCAATTGGGTTGTGAGCTACCCAGGTGGAATATAAGGTACTGTTCCTCCAGTTTACGTGTGGCCTCACTCTGGCAGTGGAGGAGGCCCAGGTCAGAAAGGTCAGTATGAGAATGGGAGGGGGAGTTAAAATGTTTAGTAACCGGGAGTCACCTATGAAATAAGGTGACTGTAGTCAACATTAATGAGTTGGGAACAAGAAAAATTATGGAGTTTCTGCCTTCTTTCATTTAGCCCTGCAGTCTTGCCAGAGATGCTTATCTGATTCTGGACTCCTGTTCATCTTTCACATCTTTCACTCCACGTGTTGGTTGAATGCATTCAGTGGCCAAGTTGACAAATATCTCAACTATGTTTTCTCTTCCCAAACCATTACATCTGCTGTCCTCCATGGATCCCTTGTTTCACCCCTCCCAATTTTACCATCTGCATGCACTCCCTCAGCGTCTATCATGAAAGTAAAGTGGATTTCTAATGTATGGTAACATATCTTGCTGTACCGCAACGTAACTCCTTCGTCCGTGTGTACAAATTGTTAATTGCTTGTCTGTGATTTATGTTGGATGAACAGAAACTTCATGCTTGCTAAATATTGGGAGGGAAAGGATGCATTTTCCTAAGTTTTCACCACAGATTCCCTCACAGATTTTGATAACTGTGTAAGATTGAACCAAAGATAGACACAAAAAGCTGGAGTAACTCAGCGGGCCATACAGCATCTCTGGAGCAAAGGAATAGGTGACGTTTCGGGTCGAGACCCTTCTTCAAACTCGACCCGAAATGTCTCGACCCGGAACGTCACCTATTCCTTTGCTCCAGAGATGCTGTCTGACCTGCTGAGTTACTCCAGCTTTTTCAGCTATCTTCAGTTTAAACCAGCATCTGCAGTTCCTTCCTACACATTAAGAATGAACCAAATTGTTCAAAAGCAAATAAATAAACTGATGGAAGAATTCTACGAGTCGGGTAGCATCTGTGATGGCAAAGGAATGTTTGACGTTTTGGGTTACTGGTTCCTTTGCCTCCACAGATGCTGCTTGACCTGAGTTCATCTGTCAATTTTTGTTTGTTCTACATTTCAACATTTGCAGTCACTTGTGTCTCCACGCTATTCAAAATCTTGATGATTTACGAAGAACCAAGTTTTAAAGCACACCTACAAATGTCTGTTTTCACTTTTTTAACATCAACCAAGTCTGTCCCAACCTCAGCAGATCACCTGCTGACACTCTCAACTCAATTGGCTTTTTTTGAACCTGGTCCTCTTTGCTTCCTGAGTTAGGCAATTGGAATAGTTGAGTTGCTGGACTCAGAGCCAGAATAGACAGGTTGTACTAAATGGTTGTCTTCTATGCCACAATGATTTTATGATAGTAACTCAATCAACACAACCTCTGGAGTATTTCTTATCTGCCATGTTTCTATCAAGCTTATCCTTGAATGTACCATTGAGCTGAACCTCTCTGTAGCAGAGGGCTTCCACATTGGTCCCACTGGCTAAATAAGATTCTTTGATCTCTCTTTGATTTTTGGTGTATAACTTGCACTTTCTGATATCATTAGTGTCACAGAACATTCGAAAAAATGTTAGAAAAACTGCCAGTTAATTGCATGCATTAATTTCAGGACAGGGGAACAAAAGCTTTTCAAAGACAATTTGAAGGAAGAAAAGAGCGAGGATGTTTAGTGAATGAGTCCCAGGTGGAGTAATGAAAACCATAGATGTCAGAGGTTATGGGGAGAAGGCAGGAGAATGGGGTTAGGAGGGAGAGATAGATCAGCTGTGATTGAATAGCGGGGTAGACTTGATAGGCCGAATGGCCTAATTCTGCTCCTATCACTTATGCACTTATGATAGATGCACCAAAGACCAGAACTGGAGGAGGATAAAGATCTTGTTATTGGGTTTGGCAAAAGTCACAGGAACACGAAAGGGTGCAGGCTTGGAGAGATTTGAAAATGCGGTTGGGAGTTTTAAGGTGAACTGTTGGTGTAGAACAGTGGGCAGAGGATCTGTGGGCAACAGCATTGGATGCTTTGAAGTGTATGGAGGGTCTTTAATGGGAAATGGGCTTGGAGAGGATGGCAAAACTTTAGCTTTGAGATAATTCATTTACATTAATTGTCATTAAGGTTATTGACATGCACAATCCTTGATGTATTGCAAATGAATTATTGCAGTTTGACAGGACTGTTCTAGTTGAAAATGTTTTGTCACTGCACATTCAAGGGGAAGAACTAATGGGAAAATAGCATTTTAATTGGACACAATTGTGTCGGTGCGAGTTGATTTGCATATCAGCAGCACATTTAAATGTATTGAAACCCATTAGTACAACTTCCTGTTAGTGTTGTTTCTAATAAATAGTAAGCTGGCATAAAGAGACTGCTGTGAGGAGACGTATTAGGTATGTTGCAAAACGTACCTGAAGCGTCGCTGAAAATCTGTCCCAGCCCATGTGCGCGATTTTGGCGCCGTTTAGAGGGGGGCGGGTTTAAAACGCGATTTTCCCTAGGCTGTTCAAATCGAGGTTTTTCAGCCTAGTTAATTATTAACGAAAAATCGCTGGAAGATTCCCTCGCTTGAGCTATTATTAGTTTTAAGGGCTTTATTAAATTGTTATAGTAGGTTAAAAATTAACCCATTATCCCCTGACCGCCGGCAACCGGCCGGATCTCATACAGGGGAAAACGGAAGGTAGGCTGTTTATTTTTACGTTAAAAAGGGTTTCTTAAGATCCCTTTATACAAAGTTTAATGTTGCGAGTAGCTAATTTTGGGCCCATTATATCTCGCAGTATTTTTCTGGGCATTTGAGGGCACAAATCTACCGCTATGTGAACGTTCTAAACCAGCGCGTTCACAGGATCCCACTAGAAAGCTGATTTAAATGGACTTTAATTTACAGCAATTAAACACTAAATTCCTTCCATTTGGCCTATAAATTAATGTAAATGAGATTTAAAAATCATATTTTACTGTGAATTATTTGTGAATATTATTTGGACACTTAGGCTATTTAAAAATGTTAATCATTTATTAAGAAATGGATAGATGTTTAGATCTAGTAATTGAAGTTTGAAATTAGCTACAATTAGGTAACTAACTAATTATATGCTTTAATTTCAGGTCATCCAAGTAAGATTATTTTATATTTGTTTCAGAATGCTTCAATCTATGATAACTGAAAATCTCATTCAGTTCTCTTAATTTTTAAGAAAGTTATGGGCTTTTGACTGTCCACGATCAGAGCTTTTTTGTTATGTCCATAGAAAATCAAGATGCTAATTTCCGAGTATGAAAATGACCATAACTTTTTAAATACTTGAGATATGAAAGTGAATTAGGTGTCAAATTAAACTTATTTTTATGCTTTATCTGATGGGATAAATTGCAGACTTGATTTTTAAAATCTCAAAATTTTGTAACATTGCTAGACGTATACTGAATATTTGTCTGGGATAAATTCAAAGCCATTTTCTTCCACAATATAGATATCTCTTCTTAAATTTAAGTTATAATAAATTGGGGAAAGTAAAATTTAATAAATGAAGTAAAATGTTGAATAAGGGCAGGCAAGAGACTGTTTTGCAAAATGGCTGAGTTTTGTTAAATCTTCCCTGGAAGCATACATAGCTGGGATTGAGGGACACTGGAATAATCAATGAATTGGAAACCAGCTTCAATTTAAAATAAGTGTTTTAGAAAGAAAAATTTGAATTTACACTGAAATAAAATCAGAAAATTCTGGAAATACTCAGCAGGTCAGGCCACATTTGTGGGAAGATAAATCAAGATAATGCTTTGGGTGGAATACCCTTGGATCTGGGAAAGAATCAAAATAAGTTTGTTAAACTGTAGTGGGTGGTGGAGGGAGGATATCTCTGATAAGGTCAAACCAGGAAGACCATGAGGATAAGATGTACACAATCTTATCGGGTCAATGAGTGAATGGGAGCAGTTAGAGAGTGACAAAAGAACCAAGAGAATTGCAGAGCTAGAAGACAGATTAAGTTTTTTGCTGCCTCTTTTACAATTTCAGGATGCCAAAATATGCATTACTGCATAATCAAATCTTGTCATGCCTGTGGTGCAGGATACTTGGCACTGAATTTGTGCCGAGAAAGCCCCTATAATTATTATTAAGATATATCCTTTCAAACGTCACAAAGACATGAAAAATGCTTTATGTGCACAACTTCATTTTATTTGCCACCTTTGGCAGTTTCTGTCAATGCATTCTTAATTGGTGTTAAGCAAGAAATTGCACTATGACAAAAACACAGAATTTATTTTGTCCTTATTAAATCATCTATTGGGGCAAGTCCTATTTTACAGCTGTCTCAAATCATTAGGTCTTTTCTGAAACTGAGGAATTTGGGTTAACTGGTCACAGATTGTTTCACAGAACTTCCCACTCATTACTTTACCAGCCAAATGAGCAAAGGCAGCAAGTGTATGGAAATAGCGCTAGCTACAATTTCATTTCCAAGCTGACATTTGGACTTAAAAAAACATCTCCTTTATCAGTGTTTCACAATCCTAGCATTCCTAACTGAACAGCACCGTGAGAACATTGTGCCATAAAGACTGGTTTAGGAAAACGACTCAACTTCTAAAGGGCAATTTAACGACTCAACTTCTAAAGGGAGATGAGCCCCAAATACTAACTATGCTGGCGGTGGAGTCTGCCTCTCGTAAGGGAACAAATAGTATGCCATGTTACCAGTTGATAAACTGGATGAGACATGATAAATCAGTCCTCAGTTCAGGCTCTCGCTTTTTATCTTGCACACTTGACAGACTGATTAAATCTTTGCTTAACACAACAACCACCTGTGGTTTATTGCTGAGCAGTAATGGAAATGTTGGTGTTTTCTTGCTTCGCACTGGTACAGGCACATTATAAGCAAGTTGTGAAATAGCCTTCCATTCCTTAACCCTTGTCCAGTTTGACATCTGTGGACGGTGATAATACAAAGCCAGTGGTTGAGAGGTTCCTGCAGCCATCTCAAACAAAAGTTTTTTTACATAAATATCTTCCACTAACCCTGGCAGAGGGAAATGAAATGCAACAAAATGACACTTTATAATGTGCACTTTTCCTGTTTTCGTCTCTTCTGCTGCTTGACTTTAATCAACAACAAACTCCTCTACTGATTCAGAAAAACAAGGTCTGTGCTCTCTCTGGTTTGTACCTTTATGTCCTTCTGTTAAGTACAAATGTTTTTTCTCCATCCAATTTGGAGGAACTAATATTGGCTGTGAGCTTAAGATACATGTTGCAAATTTGTCTGCAAATTATGTCTGGTTCTATCAATAATATTAGTCTTACATTTATGCAAGACTAATATTTCAAAAATGTTAGGATGTTCTGAAGAAAATTAATTAGTTTGGAAGCATGGTCATGAAGAGCAATGGTAACGGAATAATCCTTTTGTAATGATGGTGGATAGGTAAACAGTGCAGACCACTGGAAGTGTTTCCCTGTTCTTCTTAGAAATATTAATTGTGAACTTTCTTTATGTCATCGAAGGAAGAAAAAGGAAAGACCTGCATTTGATCTCTTCTGAATTCACCCACCACGAGGGATCTCATGAAGGATCATCAGTCCCTCATGTTGGGCTGATCCAGAAGAATAAGATGCATGGAATCATGTTGACTTGGTCATATGGGTTCAGAACTGGATTACTCATACAAGACAGAGGGATATGGTTCAAGCGTGTTATTATGGATGGAGGTCTATACCAATGGAGTTCCAGAGGGATCTGTGCAGGGACCTCTGTTTGTGATGTATATATAAATGACTTGGACATAAATGTAAGGTAGATAAAAATGCTGGAGAAACTCAGTGGGTGAGGCCCGATGAGTTTCCTCACCCGCTGAGTTTCTCCAGCATTTTTATCTACCTTCAATTTTTCCATCATCTGCAGTTCCTTCTTAAACATTTTGTGTACTCCACTGCGAAATCTCCTCAAGGTATGCCTACTTTGAAGAAGTTCTCCTCCTCTCGCCACATCCGCTAAGTTTCTCCAGCATTTTTATCTACCTTCGATTTTTCCAGCATCTGCAGTTCCTTCTTAAACAACTGGACATAAATGTAGATGGTTTGGTTAGTAAGTTTGCAGAAGACACCAAACTTTGTGGAGTTGCAGTGAGGAAGACTGTCAAAGTACACAGTGGGATATTGATCAACTACAGAAAGGGGCATAAAAATGGTGTTTAGTCCGAGCAAGTGCAAGGTGTTGCATGTTTGGTTTAGTTTAGAGATTACTGTGCGGAAACAGGCCCTGAGTCCGTGCCAACCAGCAATCCCCTCACACGTACACTATCCTACACACACTAGTGACAATTTACAATTATACCGAGCCAATTAACCTACAAACCTGTACTTCTTTGGAGTTTGTGAAGAAACCGGAGATCCTGGAGAAAACCCACACAGGTCACGGGGAGAATGTACAAACTCTGTAAAAACAACACCCGCAGTCAGGATTGAACCCGGGTCTCTGGCGCTGTAAGGCAGCAACTCTACCGCTGCGCCACTGTGCTGCCCTTAGGAGGTTGATTGTATGAGGAAAGTGTACAGTTAATGGCAAGATCCTTAACAGCATTGATGTATATAGGGAATTTGGAGTTCAATTCCATTGTTACCTGAAAGTGCCGACGGAAATCGATTGAGTGATAAAGAATACATATGATATGCTCGTCTTCCTTGATCAGGGCAATGGGTATAAGAGTCAGGAGGACATGTTGCGGCTTTATTGGACTTTGGTTAATCCATATTTGGAATATTGTGTACAGATCTGGCCGCCCCATTATAAAAAGGATGTTGTGGCTTTGGAGAGGGTGCAGAAGATGTTTACAAGAATGCCCAGGTGTTTCCTAGGATGGAAATGTCAAAGACTAGACGGCATGGTTTTAAGGTGAGAGAGGGAAAGTTTAAGGGAGATGTGCTGGGCAAGTTTTTTAGAGTGGTGAGGTGCCTGGGGTGCACTGCCAGGGGTGGTTGTAGAAGCATGTGCGATAGTGGCATTTAGGAGGTTTTAGATAAACACATGGATATGCAGGGAATGGAGAAATATGGATCATCTGCAGACAGAAGAGGTTAGTTTACCCTTACATCATGTTTGGCACAGACATTGTGGGCCGAAGGGCCTTTTCCTGTGCTACATTGCTCTAGTGTTGATTGTAAAAGTGCCTTTCGCGACCTTAATGTCTAATATGTTTTGCAACTAATTTTGAGGAGCAGTAATTGTTGTGAAAAATGCAAATTGAACTTTCTCAATTCCAAACTCTATCACAGAAGGAGATGGTCAGGAGGATGCCAGAAAAAAATGCAGCATCCCAAATAACTCTTGAGAATTCCTAGCCGTCTCTGCTTAAAGTGGAGAAGGTTCATTTTCGATGGCACTAAAAACCGTGAATCCACGTACAGGGGATAGACAGGAGCCTGGTATAAATGGTGGAAGAAGACATCCCACCTGTTTATCTTTCTGAAGGCACTCAGTGCAGTAGTCCACAGTTTTCACATTGCCTTCACCAACCACTGCAGGACATGCAGAGATGGTTTAGTTTAATTAAGGAAACAGACGCTATCCCCTACTCCCAAATCCTCAGCGCCAGGATGAAGTTTTCCATACCAATGCATCGGAGATGTCCTCATTCTTTAGGAAACAGGGGTTCCCCTCTTCCATTATAGATGAGGCTCTCACTAGGGTCTCCTTGATATCCCGCAGCTCTGCTCTTGCTCCCCCTCCCCCATTTGTAACAAGGACAGAGTCCCCCTTGTCCTCACCTTCCAACCCATCAGCCGTTGCAAATAGCATATAATCCTCCAACATTTTCGCCACCTCCAACGGGATCCCACTACTGGCCACATCTTCCCATCTCCACCCCTTTCTGCTTTCAGAGACCATTCCCTCCGAAACTCCCTGATCAACTCATCCCTTCCCACCCAAACCACCTTCTCCCCAGGTACTTTCCCCTGCAACCGCAGGAGATGCAACACCTGTCCCTTTACCTCCACCCTCGACTCCATCCAAGGACCCAAACAGTCCTTCCAGGTGAGGCAGAGGTTCACTTGCACCTCCTCTAACCTCATCTACTGTATCCGCTGTTCCAGGTGTCAACTTTTCTACATCGGCGAGACCAAGCGCAGGCTCGGCGATCGTTTCGTTGAGCACCTCCGCGCAGTCCGTCTTAATTTACCTGATCTCCCAGTTGCTGAGCACTTCAGCTCCCCCTCCCATTCTCAATCTGACCTTTCTGTCCAGGGCTTCCTCCATTGTCAGAGTGAGGCCCAGTGCAAATTGGAGGAACAGCACCTCATATTTCGCTTGGGTAGTTTACACCCCAGCGGTATGAACATTGACTTCTCTAACTTCAAATAGCCCTTGCTTTCCCTCCCTATCCCCTCCCCTTTCCCAGTTCTCCCACCAGTCTTCCTGTCTCTGTCTATTGTTGTCCTGCCCACTCCCCTAACATCAGTCTGAAGAAGGGTTTCGACCCGAAACGTCCCCTATTCCTTCTCTCCAGAGATGTTGCCTGTCCCGCTGAGTTACTGCAGCATTTTGTGTCTACCTTTGGTTTGGGAAACAAGCCCTTCGGTCCACTGGGTCTGCGCCAACCAGCGATCCCCACATATTAACACTATCCTACACCCACTAAGGACAAATTTTTCATTTACCTAGCCAATTAACCTACATACCTGTACGTCTTTGGAGTGCTGTGGATGCAATGATCCTTGCACCTGATGGACTGCGAACAAAGTGGAGAAATGGAACTGATCAAATTGAATACTTTTGTGCTGTTCACTGAGGGATAAATATCAGACTTTGGCCTTTGTTTACATTTTAACTGAAGGACTGCACTAGCAGAGCAACATTCACTCAGCAACACTTTGTGTTTTACCTGTATTTTGTGTTCACATCTTTGACTGAACCTGCAACCTCCTGACTCAGATTAGAATATTTGAGAAAATGTGAATGATATCTAATTGTTGTAGGTTTCTTTGTAACCATTTGTTATGTTGATCATTTGAGAATATTGAACAGTGCATGAATAGGAAGGCTCAGTACAAAAGCACAAAGCCCAGCTTGTAGTTTTGTGTCTTTTGTAAGGTGGAGCATAGCAACGTGATTCACTCCTACAGCACTTTTGTATATACACACACCTGTGAACGTTATTTAGTTTCCATAGTTACACTGCTATTAATACTTGCATCCAGGAGTGCATTGGAGCAGATGTTCGCATAAAATTTTCACATGCATAAACACGCAGCACAAACATATTGCGTTAACAGGGAATAATTTTGTATGTGCTTGAAATGGAATTTGCTAATCAAGATTTGCATATGACATAAAACCATCAAAATGGAGGAAAATATAGTTAATTTTTTGGTTGTAATAAATTTATAGGATGTTCTTTTTCTGCAAATTCTGAAGCATTTGGTGATTTGCTCGTGATTTATTAGCATTTCATTTAAAAATCACTCTCCTGCGCTCACATACTTTCTTCTATCTGTCCTGTACTTCCTTGCTTTAACTGATCCAGATTTTCTCACTACTTGTGACCTGCACTTTCACTTTCTCTCTCATGATTCATGTTGTTGGTAAAGATGTTTATGATCAAAAATGTAAGGCAAATTTCGGTAGGTTTGAGTTGCTTTGGCTTTGCCTTGTGCGCAGACACAATTGGAGGGCACAGGAAAAAATAACTTACAAAAAGGTTGAAGGTGGGGATAATAAAATGACATTACATATGATTACACAGGATTAATATTTCAAGTGTTGTGCTGATGAATGTGGAGCTTGCCACCCATTAGGAAGTTGCGTCAGTTTGGGAGGAATTAAAAATTATGAATGTCTTCTCCCAAAACAATTTGTCATTTTTTGAATTAAGAGACGGGGTTAGTTGTATTATGTGAAAATTAGTACCATAAAAATGGGCCATTGGTTCAAGTGGTTTAGCCAGTGTTTACGCCTCCCGCAACCCTCTCAACCATTAATTCATCTTAGATTGTTTTTGGGATATTTGGTGATTGCACATTGGATTTCAAAAGGTAACATTTCAAAAGGTGGCAAGGAAGGAAGCAGTGGAATTTCAAAGAGACTTTGGGATCCATGTATAGATATTATTAAAAAGTTATGGACGAGTACAGAAATAATCGAAAAGGTTAATGATGCAACAAAAGGGAATAGAAGTCTTCACAGTGGGAAACACCAGCATCTTGCCAGAAATTCAAGTGAGCCGGGGGCAGAATTGAGTGGAGTTGCTATTACTAAGGGGAAGGTGTTTGGGAAACTGAAAGGTCTGAAGGTGAATAAGTCAACTGGACCAGATGGACTACACTCTGGGGTTCTGAAAGAGGTAGCTTTAGATATTGTTAAGGCATTAGTAGTGATCTTTCAAGGAGTGGCCCCAGAGAACTGGAAAATTGCAAATGTTACTCTGCCATTCAAGAAGGGAGTGAGGCAAAAGAGGGGAAACAGTGGGGCGGTGAGCTTGACTTAGTAAGATTTTAGAGTCCATTATTAAGGATGAGGTTTCCGAGTACTTAGAAGAGAAAATATGTTGAAGTCAGCATGGTTTTGTGAAAGGGAGTTCTTGCCTGACAATTCTGTTGGAATTTTTGAGGAAAAAATAGCAAGATAGTCAGTGGATGTTGTTCATCTGGGTTTTCAGAAGACCTTTAATAAGGTGCTGCACGTGAGGCTGCTGAACAAGATAAGAACCAATGGTATTAGAGGGAAGATACTAGCATGGAAAGAGGGATAGCTGATTGGAAGAAGGCAAAGATCCAAGCTGATCAAAAAGGCACAGCAGCGCCTTTACTTCCTGAGGAGGCTCAAGAAAGCCCACCTGTCCCCCCAGATCCTGACCAACTTCTACCGGTGTACCATCGAGAGCATCCTGACCGCCTGCTTCACGGTATGGTACAGCAGCTGCACTGTTGCGGACAGGAAGGCACTACAACGGGTGGTGAAAACCGCGCAGCACATCATCGGTGCCCCGCTCCCTGCCATGGATGCCCTCCACCGAAAACGGTGTCTGAAACGAGCTGGGAAGATCATTAAAGACCCCTCCCACCCCAACCATGGACTGTTTGCCCTCCTCCCATCAGGGAGGCGGTACAGGAGCCTCAGGTCTCGTACCAGTAGGATGAGGAACAGCTTCTATAATCATACCGTCGCATTGCTGAACTCGGAGTCCCGCCGATAGATTCCTCCGGTCCCTCCGTCCCCATTGTTTAATTATTCTGTATTTTTTATTATTCTGTATCCTCTTTTTTTTTTAAATTTCTATATTGCACCACTACGGACTGACGCAAAACTGCATTTCGTTGTACCCATACTCAGTATTTGTGCAATGACATTAAAGTTGAATTGAATTGAATTGAATTGAATAAAGGGGTCTTTATCTGATTGGCTGTCAGTGACGTTGTGCGATCATGGGATCGGTGTTGGGGCCGCTACTCTTCACGTTGTATAACAATGATTTGGATGATGGAATTGATTACTTTGTGGCCAAGTTTGCAAATGATACGGAGATAGGTGGAGGGACAGGTAGTGTAGAGAAAGCAGCAAGTCTGTAGAAGGACCTGAAAACCTAAAACAACCTTTTCACAAACTTGGACAGTGGGGAAAACATGTTAATGTAAAGTAAAATGTCTGTAATCCCTGCACTGGTGTATTATTAGTTAAGGTTTCACAATGAGCTTTGAAAGAAGGTATGAAGGTACATGACCACATGCTTGGTGAAACACTTAAACAAGGCGATTAATGTAAGTGCGTTGTTGGAGAGACTCTCATAACATAGAGCCAAAGTTTTTGTAGATGACAGTGAGGATGGAGTTGGGCAACAGCTTGCAAGAGCAGACTGCCTCAGATGGCTTTTTGATAAAAGGCAAGATCAATTGTTAAAGAAAGTATGAAAATTCTGGAGGGACAGGAATCACTAACAAGATCAGTAAGATCTGACTGCAGTGTATTTGTGAATTTGAGTAGTTTATTAGTTTAGTTCCGAGATTCAGCGTGGAAACAGGTCCTTTGGCCCACCAAGTCCGCGCCGACCAGCGTTTACCCGTACACTAGTTCTATCCTGCACACTGGGGAGCATGGGCGGAAATCCTGGGGGGGGGCACGTCCCCCCCATGCTTTAGAGGTGGGGGACAATCCCCCCCGATGTTTTGTAATCCGGACTTTATCAGACGCTTACTAAGGGCTGAATCGGCCCGTTCGCGGGGCCTTTCAGCGCCCGGCGCAGCTTAAAATCAAACTGCTGCATCGAGGCGATCGAGGCTCCCGATGTTGAAGCCCCCATCGGCCGATGAAAGCCCCCGCGAACTGGCCGATTCAAGCCCCACGATCCAGGGCGGACGAAGCTGCTGTTGCTGGATTTCAGAGTCGGTCACCAACCAGGTCAGCTCTCGATGTTACCGTCCACAGGGCCCACGGCCGAAGCCTCACGTGTGTGCGCATGTGCGCGCGCGGCTGCCAAGATATTGTGTCCGCCCCCCCATGTTTTGATAGCGATTTCCGTGCCTGCTGGGGACAATATTACACAGGCCAATTCACCTATAAACCTGCACGTCTTTAGAATTTGGAAGGAAACTGGAGCAGCTAGGGAAAATCTATACGCTCACTTGGAGAACGTACAAACACCAAAAAGACAGCACCCCTAGTCAGGATTGTACCCGGGTCTCTGGCACTGTATAGCAGCAACTCTGCGCCATTGTTCCGCAGAGTACTAAGGGAGATGGGTGACACAGGAGAGAAGAGCAGAGGAAATTGTGTCGGGATTCAATTCTGTGCAAGGTCTGCATGACCTCATTAATACCAGTATAATAACAGGAGCAATAACTTACATTTATGCAAACATATTTGTGAGGCAAAATGACCGAAGATAATTCACAGATGTATAAGCAAACAAAGTATGAAACTGAGCCATATGATATAAGGACAGCTGTGTGGTAGTTAAAGGAGCAGAAGGGGTGTGGGAGTTCAGGGAGTAAATGTCAGATCTCAAGACCGACGTTATCTAAGATACAGCTTCCAGTGGTTGAGCAGTGAGTCCTGAATGGTGCGACATATGTTGGTCGTAGTATTTATGTCCTTTCCCTAATGTAATCTAATCTCATTTATTTGGCGATTATGCCCACTTTAAGGTATCATTTCTCGATGGTGGGAAACAGTGGTTTGGGTCTATTGCTCGTTATGAAACATTTCTTGACTACCTCCAAAACAAATCCCGAAAAAAAATAGGTGCAGTCTTTCAAATGTCATGAACCATTCAATACTTACTTGGTATCTCTACCTTAACTCCACTTCCCCATTCTCTTAATTCCTTTTGCATCCAAATTGATTAATCTGTTTTGGATATGCCTCGCGGTTGAGCATCCACGGCCTTTTAGAGTAGAGAATGTTGACAATTTACAACACTCTATATCAAGAAACGTCTTCTCATTTCTGTCCTAAATGGTTAACCCCCTTATTCTGAGAAAGAATTTCCAGTAGTAGATTCAACACCTCTTGGGATCCACCCAGTCAAGCTTCCTATTATTAAATGTAGCAGATATCATCTGTCATTCTTATAAGATCTGTGCAATAGAGGTCTACTCATTCTCTCCTCATTGGACACTCCCTTTGTGGCTTGAATACGTTTTGTGAACCTATGTCACAATCCATCAGAAAATAAATATTTCCTCCTCTGTGTATGGAAGAAGTGAGGTCGTGATAACTGAATAAGCAAAACCTCCAGGAAGTGGTGTTATATGACATGTAGATTTGACTTGTTAATGTGTAACCAGCCATCCCTTATGATTTGTGGGGTTGTCTCTCTTGAAATAGTTCCCTAAAGCCAAATTCCACCTAATTAAGCACATGTTTGTATGTTATTTTGTACTTTGTAACTGTTTAATTAAAAAAAAAAAAAAAAATCCTGTGTATGTAAACGGACCTAACCTCCTGCCTAAGGTACTGGAAATTCTTTATGCTTATATTTTTGCAGATTCTTCATTGAACTTTTGAGAGAGGTTAGTGGAATAGTAGGCCATTCAGTCGTAAAGAGATTGGTTGATCTTTGACCTATCTGTTTACCTGACTTTACCCCATTAACCTTTAATACTTATGGCTAAGAGATATCAATCACTAAAGTTAATAATTGACTTCAGCATCTGCTGAAGTTAATTCCCACCCTTTGCACTTCAAAGACTTTCCCAATACAATCCTTGAAAGGACTTGCTATAAATTTTAGACGGTGTCCCCATATTAGATTTCTCAATGAGTATAAATAATTTCTCTTTATTTACTGATCACTTTCCGTTAATTTCTTGAAATCCTAGCACCCCTTGACCTTCATGAGCTGCATTCTGATTTGTGTAATATCTAGTTGTGATATAATCCTTGAAGAACCAGTTATTCTGTAAAGCCGAATACATCTTGTGTAAGGTGTGGTGCCAGAACTGAACATTGCTGATTTCATAACTGGTTAGTTTAGTTGCCTTCAGCTGCAGCTTTAGGAACAGTGCGACTCAAGCAATGAATGTGTGCGCACAAATGTATAATCTGGTGCAGTGTTCCATCTAGTGGATTAATTGGGATCTCACCATTTGAAATATGCCAGGAGTAAGATTGTGAATTACGACGTCAGTTTATACAGAACTTCCGCACAAGATAACATTCGGGAGACATTGCTTGAGAGCCTTGAAGCACACCGTACGAGGAGATATGAGATAGATGACCAAACATTTTTAGGTTTATTTGGGAGTGACTTTCACAGGTCAAGGCAACTGATAACACAGCTAGCAGTTGTGGAGGGATGAATGTTGGGTCGGAAGGGCAGAAGCATAGAGATAAGAGAGTATTGGTGGATTTGGGGATGTCGGACAGATGGGGAGGAGTGTAGCTAGAGAAGAATTTGAAACTAGGAAATTATTATTTTGGAACTCTTGTTAAACTATCATCCTGAAATGTTGATCAAACACTTCAAGCATTAGCATGATCCAAGTTTTGGTATGACTTTATATAAAGGTAACTTCTGTTTCTTTGTCACTGATCTCTCAGCAAAAAAATGTTTTGTGATATAATTAATCTGAGAGGGTGCACTTTTACAAAATGTCTGCTGCCATTCATAAAATGGCAGCTTCAGAAAAAATAAACAAATGAATTAGGACTTCGGACAGTGTGATGCAACAAATGTTTGAAAAATAACTGTAGGAAGGAACTGCAGATGCTGGTTTAAACAGGTCAGACACAAAATGCTGGAGTAACTCAGCCGAACAGGCAGCAGCTCTGGAGAGAAGGAATGCGTGACGTTTCAGGTCGAGACCCTTCTTCAGACTAGTCAGGGGAAAGGGAAACATATATACAGTGATGTAGAGAGATATAAAGATATGAAAGCTTAATGAAAGATATGCAAAAATGTAAGATGATAAAGGAAACAGGCCATTGTTAGCTGTTAGCTGTTAGCTGGGTGAGAACGGGAACCCGGTGTAACTTGGGTGGAGAAGGGATGAAGAGAGAGGGGGTGCAGGGGTTTCTTGAAGTTAGAGAAATCAATATTCATACGTTGTAAGCTGGAAGGGTTGTAAGCTGCCCAAGCGAAATATGAGATGCTGTTTCTCCAATTTGTGATTAGTCTCACTCTGACAATGGAGGAGGCCCAGGACAGAAAGGTCAGTGTGGGAATGGGAAGGGGTATTAAAGTGCATAGCAACTGGGAGATGAGGTAGGCCCAGGCAGCTTGAGCGAAGGTGTTCAGCAGAACGATTGCCCAGTCTTCGTTTGGCCTCGCCGATGTATAAGAGTCCACACCTTGACAACGGATACAACAGAGGAGGCTGAAGGAGGTACATGTGAACCTCTACCTAACCTGAAAGAACTGTCGAGGTCCCTGGACAGAGTTGAGGGAGGAGGTATAGGGACAGGTGTTGCATCTTCTGCTGTTGCAGGGCAAGGTACCTGGAGAGGGGGTGGTTTGGGTGGGAAGGGATTAGTTAACCAGGGAGTTGCGGAGGGAACGGTCTCTGCGGAAGGCAGAAAGGGGTGGAGATTGGAAAATGTGGCTAGTGGTGGGATCCCGTTGGATATGGCGAAAATATCAGAGGATTATCTTGTATGTGACGGCTGATAGGGTGAAAGGTAAGGACTGTGGGCTCTCTGTCCCTGTTGCAACTAGGGGGAGGGGGAGCAAGGGAGGAGCTGCGGAATACCGAGGAGACACATGTGATTCCCTCATCTATGATGGTAGAGGGAAACCTCACATACCAGGACATCTTGGACATCTCGGATGTCCTGGTATGGAACACCTCACCTTGGGCGCAGATGCGGCGTAGACGGAGGAATTATGAGTAGGAAATATAGTCTTTGCAGGAAGCAGGGTGGGAAGAAGTATAGTCCAGATAGTTGTGGGAGTCAGTGGGTTTGTAATAGACATCAGTCGATAGTCTATTTCTTGTGATGGCAACGGTGAGATCAAGAAAGGGGAGGGAGGTGTCGGAGATGGTTCAAGTGAATTTGAGTGCAGGATGGAAATTGGTGCAAAGTTAAGAAAGGCCATGAGTTCTGCATGGGTGCAGGAGGTAGCACCAATGCTGTCATCAATGTAACGGAGATAGAGTTTGTGAATAGAGCCAGTGTACACCTGGAACAGGGATGGTTCTACATACCTTACAAAGAGGCAGGTATTGTTGGGGCCCATGCGAGTGCCCATAGCTATGTCTTTGATTTGGAGGAAGTGGGAGGAGTCAAGAGAGAAGTTGTTAAGGGTGAGGATCGGCTCCACCAGGTGGAGGAGAGTGTTAGTAGAGGGAAATTGGCTGGTTTTGCGGTCGAGAACTGTTTTACAAGGCTAAGTGTGTGAATTTTCACTCCCTGTTTTATACCAGTGACCTAATTATAATGGTTATGGAGCATGAAGCAAAACAGTTCACTTTGGTCCAGAAGATAGACACACTAGTAAAAGACAAAATAAAATTGCAGATGCTGGAAACCTGAAATAAGAATGAAAAATGCTGGAAACACAGCACAAGTCTAGCGAGTCACCAAACGGAAACTGTTTCAGTGTCTGCTGATGTAGGCTGACCTGCCAAGAGTTTCCAGCATGTTGTGTTTTTATAGAGACACAAGAGACTGCAGACGCAGTAGTCTGGAGCAAATATGAACTACTGGAGACAGAGTGGGTCAGACCGCATCTGTGGAGGCAAAGGCATGGTCGATATTTTGGCTCAAGACCCTGCATCAGGACTAATGCAAGGCCTTAACCTAAAATGTTGATTGTCCTTGTCCCTCTACAGATGCTGTCGGGCCCACTGAGTTCCTCAAGCTTTTTTTCCTCCAGTATTTTTCCTGTTTTGATCCCAGAAGAAAGCAGATAGTCTCACTGCTGTGGTTTTGATTTACCAGCTTAGTGGTTATCCTTACACCTGGCAACATTTGGATGATGAGAAAGTGGGTGGTATTGTGGATAGCGAAAATGGTTGACAAAAATTGCAGCAGGATCTTGAATGTTTGGGCAGATGAGCTGAGGAATGGTTAATGGAGTTTAATACAGATAAGAGCGAGGTGAATGGCAGCAGACATTTTGAGGGATCTAGGAGTGCTGGTACATAGTTCCTTAAAAGTGGCATCACAGGTAGATAAGGTGTCAAGAAGGCTTTCGGCACATTGGCCTTCATTAGTCAGAGTATAAAGTATAGAAGTTGGGAGGTCATGTTACAGTTGTACAATAAATTGATGAGGTCACATTTAAAGTATTGATTTCAGTTTTGATCACCCTGTTATAGGAAAGATGTTGTTAGGGCCTGAGCTATAGCAGGAGGTGAGCAGGCTAGGAGTTTATACCTCGGAGTGCAGGAGGATGAGGGGTGATCTTATAGAACATGAATCAAGCTGCCACAGGAGGTAGTTGAGGCAGGTAATATCACAACTAAAAAGCATTTGGACAGGTATATGGATAAGATATGCTTAGAAGGATAGGGACCAAAAGCAGGCAGGTGGGACTAGTGTCAGGGCTGCCAACATTGGGTAAGTTGGGAGTGAGAAATTGCAAGAGACCAAGCCGAGGGAGCGTAGCGACAGAGGGAGGGAGGGTGGTGTGTCCCCCTCCCATGGTACGGATCTTTTGTATTTTTCAGCTTGAAATTGTGCAATTTGATGTATATTGTAGAAAGTCTTTTAGCTTACACTTGAATGCAACATTTATGCTTTAAATTAGCTATGAATAAGGTTAGGCTAAATTACATTCCACAGTAGAGCCAGGCTCTGATCAACAGGTGCAGCACATGAATGATCTAAGTATATTCATGTATGGAAATCAGATTATAATCAAACACTTGGTTGACCAACCTGGTTCTCACTGCACACCTGGTGCTACTCCTTACCCTGACTCCATGTGCTTACCTTCTCTCATTCCTGACCCTGAGTCCAGCCTTACACTTGGCCCTCTATTCTACCCTGATCATAGCTGCTTACCTGCTTAGGTTCCCAGTGCTGAACACCCATTGTCCCAGCTTTGACTGCATCCATTCTCCCATTGTCCCAGCAAGTTGTCCCACCAATAGTACTAGGTACTATTCTAGACCTTGACTCTGGATGCTCTTAGCCCCTCTGCCTACATATCTGGCCCACACATAAAGCCCCATATCTGACCCCCTAGACTTAACCTATTATGTTCAAGTCTACAGGTGCTTATCTAATCTTTTATGGGGCACTTTACGGACCAAATTTTGTATAGCGCAATTTGCTACATCCATTGGCTTCCTTGTTATCTAACATGCAAGTTACTTTGTCAAAGAAGTCATCAATTGGTTGAACACAATTTCTCATCCATAAAATTATACTCACTCAGCTGTATAAGTATTCTGTTACCATTTCCTTCATTTTCCTAACAAACTGAAGTCATTTTTACCCCCAATGTTTTCAGTATTTTGCTGTCTTCCTCTCAGCTGGGACTTTTCCGAAATGCAAAGTCCAATAACAATATATATTTAAGCAATAATATTCTATTTAATGTGATCTTGAGAATACATCATATTTTGTGTGGTATTCATAACACAACAATGATAAAAAAAGATCTTTGTTTTGATTGCACCCACCAACATGCATACATTATTAAATTTGTTAATATGTACCGAGGGCAAATCTTTGTTCCAATGCTCCCCATTCCCAATTACTTTTCCATTGAAGTGATTGAAATCCGTGAAGTTTAAATGGCATCAGAAAAATAAAACCTCTGGAATGGATGATACTCATTACGTGGTTGGTTGGAGTCAGTATCAGCACACCGACTATATCAAACTTTGAATCTTCAGATGTCCTGGTTTAAGCTAAAACTAAAGACAAATAATAACCTCCTCACACATTCCCCCGCAAGTATCTCTGTCACTCCTATAAAAATTGCCCCTTCTTTGAACAAGCTCTTAAACATCGCATCTGAATCAGTTTTCATCTGATTACACTCCTTGAGGATGTTCATCTATGTGTTCAATTAATAAAACAATGAGATTGGGGACGTTTCTATTCAACCTGTCAAAGGAATTGGGGGTGGGGGGGGGTTTAGAAATAGTCAATGAGGTAAACAAACATAATAGTTGAGTGGCAAATGACAATAGTGCTACCTTCCCAATATTTAACTGAAGGAAAGAATGGGTTATCGGGGCTGTATGTTGTGACAGACAGCCTGACACCTTGCATGTCATTTTAATATTACACTTATCCCATCCCCCTGGATATTCCGGATTAATAAATTAAGGTTTTGTCAACTCAGGCTAATTACAAATCAATAACATTAGCCAACTCCGAAACACAAAGCGCTGAGCATTGGGATCCAGACATCACGGACAACTGGCCTCAGTTCCCCGCTCACATCTGGCAGTGCTCTCCGTCTGAACACCTCTCTTCTGCTGCTCGCCGGCCTCACTCATGTCAGCCGCTTCCTGCAAATCCTTAAATTCCGACTGCCACCGAGAGCAGGACATTGCTGCGCTGGGTGACACTGTATGGCATTTACTGCCCGGTCCGTGTCTTTCAATGTAAATTTGCATGGGGACGTGTTTTGGAGGTGTGTGGTGGTTGTCGGTCAAGTGAGAATAACGGGGAGAATAAGAATGCTGCTGTCTTGTCAACAGATGCGCACACAAGCAGTTCAGGGGCCGCAGAACGTTTTTGAAAGTGGGGTGGGGGGGGGGGGGGGGGGGGGTTGAGCGATCACTGATCACCGGCCTCGGGGAAACTCGGTGAAGGAGCGGAGCGACCGAGCGGGGGAGGGTGGCACAATTATTCTTTTTTTTTGTTTCTCGACCTCCAAAAACGGGGATAGTACAGGCCATCCCCCAACTCAAAAACTGGGGGGATATATCCCCCATCCCCCCGCCCCCTCTCTCTCTCCCTTCCTCTCAGGGCTGACCCTCTCTCTCTCTCCCTCTCCCTCCCTCTCGGGGCGCACCTTCCCACCCTTCCGCTCGGCAGCTAATCACAGCGCTTCGTTCACTGCCCCATAATCTCGACTGAACCACGCTGTGATTGAGCGGCTGTTGAGGGGAGGGGAGGGAGGGTTTTGGGGGGGCAGTGGGTTTCTGCCACGGCTTGTCGTAGTTTTGCCGTGCTCACTGTCAGTGCTCTTGTTCTGATATTCTGGATGTCGGAGATCCTCAGAAGAAGAGACAAATACGCCTGCGGGCCGGATAATTTCGGGTTATGAAGCATGTCTCGCCAAAAAAGTGGAGGGGTTGCAGCCCCCGGTTCCGCGGCCCAAGCAGTTGGTATAAGTTTTGAAATTCTCGTTGATCACAGAATTTCTCAAGACAGACCGTGAGAAATTCTGTGATCAGCGTGAGAATTGGGCGAAATGCGTGAGTCTCACGCTCAATGCGTGAGAGTTGGCAGCTCTGTAATGTAGATGGTGCATGTTGGTTGACGTGGGCAAGTTGGGCCTGCTGGGCAAGTTCTTAATTCTTTTATTTCATACACTACAGTGGGCTGAACATGCTGGAACATACAAGAATGAGACAATAAACAAAGATGTATATAAAATGAAGCCAGTATATGAGGAATAGAAAATTATCATGATGGAGTAAGATGAGATAGGGTGCGAGTTGATATGAACCGCAAACATTAATTAAATGAATGTGCTGTCACGTTCATTGTAACTCCACAACAACTACTTAGTGAGGAAACATAATAGAGGATATGTATGATAGATCAGGTAGACTGAAAACACAATGAACCAAACGATGTCTGCAGAATTTTGCTTTTTTTGAGTGGCTCTTTTGCTGGAGCCCATTACTATTGCATTTCATCACATTAAACTGCAAGAATATTTGTAATAGAAGCAAAAGTATGCATTTATGCCCTTGCGCCTGCTCAGCCATTCAAAGCCCATTTCCTGCACTACATATCCCATGATTATTATCCAAAGATCTATTGGTCTCTTGGCCGTGAAGCATCTTAGAATGTCAACATGTGAAAGGTGCAATATAAATGCAGGCATTTTTCCTCCAAATAAGATAGTGCTTCTGCTCTAAAAAGGTGCAAGATGGCTGCTTTTTCCCCCTGTCTTCAATCTAGTTTGGACTATTATAGACAATAGACAATAGATGCAGGAGTAGGCCATTCGACCCTTCGAGTCATCCCCAATCAGTACCCCGTTCCTGCCTTTTCCGAATATCCCCTGACTCTGCTATCTTTAAGAGCCCTATCCAGCTCTCTCTTGAAAGCATTCAGAGAACCTGCCCCCGCCGCCCTCTGAGGCAGAGAATTCCACACACTCACAACTCTCTGTGAGAAAATTTTTTTCCTCGTCTCCGTTCTAAATGGCTTACCCCTTATTCTTAAACTGTGGCCTCTGGTTCTGGACTCCCCCAAGATGGGGAACATGTTTCCTGCCTCCAGCGTGTCCAAACCCTTAACAATCTTATATGTTTCAATAAGATTGCCTCTCATCCTTCTAAACTCCAGAGTGTACAAGCCCAGCTGCTTCATTCTCTCAGCATATGACAGTCCCGTCATCCCGGGAATTAACCTTGTAAACCTACGCTGCACTTCCTCAATAGCAAGATTGTGCTTCCTCAAATTAGGGGACCAAAACTGCACACAATACTCCAGGTGTGGTCTCACTAGGGTTCTGTACAACTGCAGAAGGATCTCTTTGCTCCTATACTCGACTCCTCTTGTTATAAAGGCCAACATGCCATTCGCTTTCTTCACTGCCTGCTGTACCTGCATGCTTACTTTCATAAACTGATGAACAAGGACCCCCAGATCCTGCTGTACTTCCCCTTTTCCCAACTTGACGCCATTTAGATAGTAGTCTGCCTTCCTGTTTTTGCTACCAAAGTGGATAACCTCACATTTCTCCACATTAAGTGTCATCTGCCATGCATCCGCCCACTCCCCCAACCTGTCCAAGTCACCCTGCATTCTCATAGCATCCTCCTCACAGTTCACACTGCCACCCAGCTTTGTGTCATCTGCAAATTTGCTAATGTTACTTTGAATCCCTTCATCCAAATCATTGATGTATATTGTAAATAGCTGCGGTCCCAGCACCGTGCGGTACCCCACTAGTCTCTGCCTGCCATTCTGAAAGGGACCCGTTAATCCCCAATCTCTGTTTCCTGTCTGCCAACCAATTTTCAATCCATGTCAGCACTCCACCCCCAATACCATGTGCCCTAATTTTGCCCACTAATCTCCTATGTGGGACCTTATCAAATCTATTCTTGGATCTTTCTCGATTTTCAGCAATATCCAAATGCAAGCATCTGCAGAAGTAAACCTTAAGAGGCAATATTACCCATAAAATAGTACCCATGCACTTACTTACTGCTGATACTACAGATAAAAGCATTCACTCTAATGATGTGATTCAATTATTGTACGATTCCCCTCTACCTCAAGGTGGACATTGGGCTTTGTCTCTAGAATTGTTAAGGACCTGTCCCACGAGCATGCGACTCCATGCGGCAAGCGCGACCTAACGTGGTCGCTTGAGCCGTACGGCCTTGCGGGGCGGGTCCCACTTCGATTGCCGGAGCCGTATGGAATTGTGCGGAGCTGGTCCCGACATCGCGCGGGGCTCCGAAAAACTAACCGTGTTCAAAAATTCCGCGCGGCAACGGCCTGCCGGCCCGCAGCCGCCTCGACGCCGTACGCACCGCCTCGATGGGCATGCGCAGTGTCTCGACGGCGTACGCAGCGTCTTCACGCCGTACGTCACGCGCGAACTTCCCGCGGACTTCGCTCGAACTTCACGTCACTCACTCGACCTCCGCGCGGCCCCCGCTTCCGGTTTGGTCGCGCTTGCCGCATGCAGGTCGCATGCTCGTGGAACAGGCCCTTTATGCTGCAATACTGAAAACTATTTGTTGCACTCTGTATCTTTCCCTTTGTTCTATCTATTACACTTAAGTATGGTTTAATTGTATGTAAGCATAGTATTATGTGATTTGATTGGAAAGCATGAAAAATAATGCTTTTCACTGCATCTCGGTAAATATGACAAAAATAAAGTTAAGGGCCTGTCCCACTTGGCCGTCATTTGCATGCCATTTACGCGACCTGGTAGCGTGTGGGTAGCGCGGGACGGGTGCATGGAGTGGCGTGGAGGAATGTGGAGTTGTACGCGGCATCGCGCAGCGCTCCAGGATTTCGTTCTGTATGAAATCTTCACGCGCCACCGGCCTGTCGCGTAAATGACAGCCAATGACAGCCAAGTGGGACACCGTGGCGCAGAAGCAGGCGAGCGATCGCCGAGTTCGGCCTGGGGCTCACGGCCATTGCGGATCCGAATCCGCCCTCACTCCTAATCCCAGAGCGGGGCCCAGACGATTGGAGATAGACACAAAATGCAGGAGTAACTCAGCGGGATCGGCAGCATCTCTGGAGAGACGCAATGGGCGACGTTTCGGGTCGAGACCCTTCTTCAGACTGAAGAAGAGTCAAGACCCTTCTTCAGACTGAAGAAGAGTCAAGACCCGAAACATCATCCATTCCTACTCTTCAGAGATGCTGCCGGTCCCGCTGAGTTACTCCTGCATTTTGTGTCTATCTTCAAATGACGTCACGCGCTCCAGACGGCTGTGCGGAAGCATGATGGCGCGTGCGACCGTCACGCGTCAGTCACAACCAGCCTGTCGCGTAAATGACGGCCAAGTGGGACAGGCCTTTTAGACTGAAGATGCTTCAAATTTAATTTTTAAAAGTTCCAACCCAACTGGGAAAACAGTAGTATCTTCATTCCAAAAACACTTCCGATTTTACTACTTTGTGTCACTTTGGTAATGGTAGCTCATCCTTTGTTCAGTTAAGGAAAATATAATTTGAAGATCTCACCCCTGGTCTACTATGCAGCCAATATCCCTTGCTTTTGAGATATGCATTACACAAAGCCAGCCACTCAAACATGAGAAAAACACCACCAATATTGTCTCTGCACAATCCTTCAAATTGACCAGAAGGGTAAGCAAGCCAGTCATCGCCTTCTTTGAGACTTACATCCTGGGTATGAGGCCCTAGCTGTCCACAGTTAGCTACTTACGGCAGGCCATGGCACTTGCACGTTGACACCAGACTGACAAAACAGACACTGTTCCAATATCTGTCGTGGGAACAGATCCAAGGATGTGGTCAAAGCCTCCATCAAGAAATGAAACATCCCAAAGTTTAACTCCGCTTGCCCACATGATCAGTCCTTTGTCATCCTTGATCCCGAGGAGCTGCGTAGGAAGAGGGCGGGCATGAATAATTCTGCATGACTTGTTCTGCTCTTTGGTAGAAGAAGTTAAACAGACACATGGCGATCTTTTCTTGAAGAAGGGAACTATTTTTTTAAATTTATAAAAATATATATTTTTATTAGAAGTAGACATATTATAAAGTATAGTTACATATTATAGTAAAAAAACTTTTCATATACATCAGTCATACATTATTAAAATTTTCAATTGTCGATCACTTCTACTTCTAGTGTTTTTTTAAAAATATAGAAAAAGAGAGAAAGAGAGAAAAAAGAGTTACAAATATCAAAAAACAAACAAAAAGGTGGAATGGATTACTTATAATACGTCATTGGAGATAGGTTCGTAGATTATAAAGTATGACTTTTCATCTAATCATGAGTTCAAGTTTCAGTTGGGTTTTTGTGCTGGGCCAATCTATCCCGTCAGATAATTAATGAATGGAGCCCATATTTTATCAAAAAGTTCTTGTTTGTCCATTAAGACAAGTCTAATTCTTTCTAGATATAGGGTCTCCGACATTTCCACAATCCACATTTTAATTGTGGGGGTCGTAGGGCCTTTCCAAAATTTTAATATTAATTTTTTCCCGGTTATTATACTGTAGTCGAGGAAATTTCTTTGGCTTGTTGTGAGTGTTAAACTTTGCTCTGATATTCCAAGTATTATTAATTTTGAGTTTGGATCCAGTTTTGTATTAATAACTTCTGAAATTATTTTAAAAATATCAGTCCAGAAATGTTTAATTTTTATACAATTTGCAAACGTATGTGTTAAATTAGCATCTAGATGTAGACATTTATCACAAATAGGAGAGATTTGTGGGAAGATTCTATTTAGTTTTATTTTAGAGTAGTGTAATCTATGTAAGACTTTAAATTGTATTAAAGCATATCTGGCATTTAACGAACATTGATGTATATGTTGTAAACTTTCGTCCCACAAATCTTTCGTTATAGGATGACCTAATTCATTTTCCCATGTGTGTCTATATGGTTCCGTCGGTGGTACCTCGTTGTTTAGGAGGGTGTTATAAATATAAGCTATTAATTTTTCAGTGTTAGGATGCCTGTTCAAACATTCATCAAGGATTTCTGGTTCCCTAGTTCTGTAGACTTATGTGTTAGATTTAACATAATCTCTAAATTATAGATATCTGAAGAAATTATTTGAGTGCAGCCCATGATTCTGTTGTAACTCCTGAAATGAAAGAAAAGTGCTTTCCCATAAAGATGTCCAATCTTTTTAATTCCATAATTTTTCCATTGTGTGAAACCCTTATCCAAAAAGGATGGTTTGAATAAGGGATTATTTACAATGGGAAGGCATAGTGGTATATTATTCAATTTTAAAACTTTTTTTAATTGTTTCCAAATTCGTATTCCACTATGTATTATGGGGTTTTCCCCATAGGTTTTTTTGTGCAGTTTTGTGGTAGCAAATATGATCGGTCCAATTTCAAAAGGTAAACAGTCTTCCTTTTCCATCCTTAACCAATCTGGTTGTTGATCCATTTCTTCCAGCCAGAAATTCATGTTTTTAATATGGACTGCCCAAAAATAAAACAAGAAATTTGGCAAAGCCAGACCTCCATTTACCTTTGACTTACATAAATGTTTTTTACTTATTCTATGATTCTTATAATCCCAGATAAAACTTGTAACAATGGAGTCGACTTTTTTGAAAAAAGTTTTTGGGATATATATCGGGATTAATTGAAATAGGTACAGTAGTTGCGGTAAGAAGATCATTTTTATAGCATTAATTCTACCAAGCATTGAAATGGGAAGTGTTTTCCAGTATTGAATATTCTTGTGTAGTTTATTCAGTAAGGGTGGAAAATTTTGTTTAAATAAAGAGGTATATGTCTTAGTTACATAGATTCCTAAGTATTTAAATTTATCTTTAACTATTTTAAAAGGGGATTGTTGTAATGTATGTAGATTGAGTTTTGTTATTGGCATGATTTCACTTTTATTCCAATTAATTCTATATCCTGAGAACTGACCAAATTGAGTTATTAAATTTAATAGATTTGGAATACTAGTTTCTAACTTTGTAATATATATTAGTACATCATCTGCATATAAGGAAATTTTATTCCTTGTTTCTCTAGTGTTATATCCGTATATTCCTGTATGGGTTCTAACGCTTTCTGCTAGGGGTTCGATTGCAAGAGCAAATAATAGTGGGGATAGTGAACATCCTTGTCTACAACCTCTAGAGAGGTTAAATTTAGTTGATAACATTTGGTTTGTTAATATTCTAGCTGTTGGATTAGAGTATAACAATTTAACCCATGTACAGTACTTCTCTCCCAATTGAAATTTTTCCATCACCGAAAATAAATATGGCCATTCTACCTGGTCAAATGCTTTTTCAGCATCTAACGAAATAATTGCTAGATCTGCATTAGGAATTCTATTGGAGTATATAATATTGAATAGTCTTCTCAGATTATAAAATGAATAACGTTTTGGAATAAAACCTGTTTGGTCGGGGTGTATTAATTTGTTAATCACTAAGCTCAATCTATGAGATAGAATTTGAGTTAATATTTTCTGATCAGTATTTAAAAGGGCTATTGCTCTATATGAACCTGGGTCTTCAAGATCCTTATCCGTTTTTGGTATGAGTATGATTGTAGATTCATTTAGAGTGTCTGGGAGTTTCTGTTGAGTGTAAGCGTATTTGTACAGTGTCTGTAGGCGTGGAGAAACCAGATCATAAATTTTTTAATAAAATTCAGAACTTAGACCATCAGGACCTGCAGCCTTTCCGTTTTTTAAAGATTTAATTGACTCTTCGATGTCTTTTATCGTAATTTCAGCACCTAGTGATTCTCTCTCTTTCTGATCTAAACCCACAAGCTTACATTTCTGTAGAAATGTTTCCATTCCTGCTGATTGTTCTGTCATTTTAGATGAGTACAATTTTTGATAGTATTGTAAAAATCTATCATTAATATCTTTAGGCAGTGTTAGTGTTTCTCCCTTGTCTGTTCTAATTTTGTAAATTGTTTTTTCCCCGTCCAGTTTACGAAGTTGTCGCGCTAATTGTTTTTGTGGTTTATCACCAAATTCAAAATTTAATTGTTTTGTATGTTGATAAAGTTTTATAACTTGGTCTGAGTATATCTTGTTCAATTTATATTTTAGTACTGCAATTTTATTGTGTTTTATCATGGATGGTGCTGCTGCATTTTCTATGTCTAATTGCCTTATTTCCATTTCCAATTTCTGTTGTTTGGCCCTATTCTCTTTGTTAAGAAATGATTGAGAAGAGATTAATGCTCCTCGCACAAATGCTTTAAATGTTTCCCAAAGAAGGGAAGCAGAGATTTCAGGGCTATCATTAGCCTCAAAAAACATATTAATCTGTTTTACGAGGTATTCATTACATAACTTTTCTTTTAAGATTTGGGGATTAAGTCTCCATTGTGACTGTGTCTCTACCATTCCGTTTAGTTTAATCATAAATGTTAGTGGAGCATGGTCTGAGATTATGATATTATGATATTGCGAGTTATAGGTAAATGGGATAAGTTTTGAGTCTACTAAAAAATAATCTATCCTTGAGTAGGTTTTATGTACTGGTGAGTAAAATGAATATTCTCGACCCGATGGGTTTTCAATTCTCCAAACATCCTTAATGTTGGTAGTATTAATATATGAGTTTAGAAATTCACTTGATTGGGATTTTAGTTTTCTTTGAGTTGATGATCTATCCAAATAAGCATCCAATGTACAATTTAAGTCTCCATCGATTATTATGTTTTGTTGTGTACATTCCGGGATATTGTTAAGTATTCTCTTAAAAAACAGGGGGCTATCAAAATTTGGTCCATACACATTAAGGAGAGTCACCTTTTTTGAGTATAACTCCCCTATTATTACAATATATCTGCCTTCAATATCTTCTATCGTTGATATATGTTTAAAGGGTATACCTTTACGAATTAATATTGCAACCCCTCTAGATTTATGTGAGAATGAGGAATGGTACGCTTCAGCAATCCATTTTGCTTTCAATCTATGTTGTGCTTCCTTTTTCAGGTGTGTCTCCTGGAGAAATATTATATCTGTTTTCAATGATTTTAAATGAGCTAACACTTTGCCTCTCTTAATAGGTTCATTAATTCCCTTAACATTCCAACTACAGAATTTAATTCCTTCACCCCCAATTTTCCTATTCACGTCTTGCATCTTGTGATTAGAGTGGTTAGAGCAGATGGCTCAGCACACTCAACCCTACCTTACACTCGAACATCAGGTAGATGAATTTTAAGTCTCGTCTGTTTTCCATCCGAACATATCTCCCTAAATAAAATATGTAATTCCATTCCAAATACAAAATATAATATATTATAAGGTAAAAGAGGTAGTAAAAAATAGTATTAGTAATGTGTAAAAGGTTGAAAAATAAAAAAACTACAGCTAAGATTAGTGCAGTTAGTGATAGCCACCCTAATGTGGCTAAGCATCTAAGGACTTCCGTAGCTTTTGGTAAAAAAAAAAAAATTTACTAGCTCCGTACTTTCCTTAAAAGAAAAGTTTCAAATTCAGTGCAAGCAATTTATGGGGGGGGAAGGAAATAATGGTTATATTCCATTAATGATATAATTATTAGTCTCAAATTGAAATGTTAGTCTCGTATAACATAAACATTTGTCAAAGAATACTCAAAATCAAAAATATCAGAGAGAGAACCATTATACATTTTTAATTATAGAATACCTGGATCGCACTTTACTTATATTTCATACTTTTAGTTAATTCTTAGTTGATCCAGTTAGCAATAATTAGTATTAATTAGTATTCACGATTATTAATAGTTGTTAGAAATTAGTACTAAAATGTAAATATTATATATCAGTAGCAAGATATTTGCCCAATTCTTGTTGCAGATTTTGGGCAACTTAAATATAATAATTTAGAGTTTAGAGTTCCATATCTTCTCTGCGGGATAACAATATCCAGGTAAGTGTTGAGTGTTGAATATTATTCAATCTTCGGTCTTATCCTCGATACTCTTGGCGAATTCAAGTGCTTCTGTGTGCTTGATGAAGAAGTGTTCCTTCTTCTTGTAGATAACTCTTAATGTTGCGGGGTATATACAGTCCGTATCTCAATTTTTTAATGTTCTTCAGTATTCTTCTTGTTTCTGTAAACAGCGCTCTCTTCTTGGCAACTTCCACAGGATAATCTCTAAATATACTAATCTTATCTCCTTCAAATACGAGATTTCTGCTTTGGACAATTTTCTTCATCATATCATCCAAAACATGGTCGTATTGCACCTTCACTATCAGTTATCTTGGAGGGGTGCCCTCCCTTGAGCGACGTCTCGATACTCTGTGTGCTCGGGCAAGTAGGGAACTATTTTTTAAGCAGTCAAGAGAGGAACCTTGATAACAAAAATCTTCAACAACTTCCATTCACAGTTGTTGACATTTATGGCAGAGAGGAAGGCCATTTATCCCACTCAGTTTGTGTGGTTGACAAAGGATGTGAGACATACTCCACTTCCCTGCTCACAGCCTGCAGTCACTTTGGTTCCCTTATTTTTAGTGTTCATCAAAGCAATACAAAATATGTGAAATAAAACAATGCCAGATTGTCTGTTGTGTGTGGAGAGAGAAACGGTTAATGTTTGAGATCTCCAATCTTCCATCAGAGCCATTATAAGTACGGCGAGATTTCTGCATCCACCACTATTTTGAGAAGGATTTCAGAACCCCACCAGATGCTTTAGAACATTTTTTGCCTTATAAGGTCAGAGGTGATAGGAGTAGAATTAGGTAATTCGGCCCATCAAGTCTACTCCACCATTCAATCATGGCAGTTCTATCTCCCCCCCCCCCCCCCAACCCCATTCTCCTGCCTTCTCCCCAGAACCTCTGACGCCTCAACTCCCCTTTCATCGTCTTCTATTTACTTTTGAATTCACTCTCTTTTTCATTGCAGTTGCTTTTGAGGAAAATAGGTCTGTCCTATTCAGCCCATCCAAACCTCTCAAAATTTTATATGCCCCAATTAAATTTCTACTCGGCATCCTCACTGCTAAAGAAAGCAAGCTACCCCGGTCACTATTTCTTTACACCTGTGTGTCCAATCCTGGCAACATCTTGTAACTTTCCAATGTGACCTCACTCCTGCCATCACTTCATGAACTATATGAGTTCACTTGGCAGGAAGGGTGTGAAGACACAAAGTAGCCAATATTCATGGAGTCATACAGCACAAAAACATGCCCTTCGGCCCAACTTGTCCATGCCGACCAAGATGCCCCATCTTAGCTCAGTCCCACTTGCCTGTGTTTTGCCCATATCCCTGCAACCCTTTCCTAGCCATGTACCTGTCTGAGTGTTTCTAAATGTTGTTATAGTACCTGCCTTAACTTCCTTCTCTGGTAGCTCGATCCATATATCCACCACCCGCTTGAGTGAAGAAGTTACCCCTATAGTTTAAATTAAATCGTGCCCCTCTCAACTTAAACCAATGTCATCTGGCTTTTAATTACACAACCTTGGGTAAAAGACTCTGTGCATTCACACTGTCTGTTCCCCTCATAATTTTAAATGCAGTACGCAACCTGTGATTGAATTAATCTGTTATACCATTTCAGTGTGACCTCCCTGCTCTTATATTCTGCTGCTCAGCCAAAGAAGTCAAGAATCACATGTGGTTCTTAAATACTTAGCCACCTTTCCTGCTACCTTAGGGAATCTATAGACACAGTTTCCTGGATGTTCTTATTCCCATACACTTCTCAGTATCCAAACATATAGCGTGTATTCACTTGCCCATCCCATATGTATTCCTTAACTGAGCCCAGTTGCCTACTTGATCAGTCCATTGTCTTGTTTATCACAGAGCTTTCTTCCTCATTGTCAATCATGCGATCAATATTCTTTTCACTGGCAAACTTAAATATTGATAAATACTATAAAATATCTCAAGGCATTTCAGGGAAAATTTAAGCAAAAACTGTCATTAAGAAACTGAAGGAGATGTTTGGACAGATGATGTGGATTTTTTTTTTAATTCAAGAGATTGCTTAATTGGTATTCTGGTGTCAGGAAGTAACCAAAATGGAGGCAGGGGGAATGAGAAGTCATAGGGAGCATTAAAAAAAGTTCAGTGGGAGTTAGGACACAGTTAGGTAAAACCTTCATGAACAATGCAATAATAGAATGATTTAAAATTATAGATTACATTGAGAAAATTACATGAAATAAATGTAATTGCTTTGACTAAAGAACGAAAGTGAAAGAGGTGGAAGGGGTTTGGAAAGAAAATTCCAGGGGAGAAGGCCATGCCAGCTGATGAGCATTATTGAGTTTCTTTAAAGATTTCCTAAATGGATAGAGATATTATGGTATTTGTTGTTGCCTAATTTTAATGTAAATGTTTATTTTTGTTTAAAATATCACTTTTTTATTCCCTTTCATATATTTGTTTGGAACTTGTTTTTATAGCTGGTTAGTGGATCCTTATTTTGATGACCGGGATTTGCTCTCGCCACAGTGGAAGTGGTCTAGAAAATATATGTTTGTTTAGTGAAGATCCATTTGACAGCTTATCACTGTCATATTTGTCCTGTAACTTTGTATGATTAATAATTTAATCAAAATTGAAATATTCTGGGTAAAATAAGATTTGTTTCTCGACTGTGTGTAGTAATCATATTTCCAGAACATTATGCCCCAATTTTCTTTCATAATCTGAAATATTTGCCTCTCTGTTTCTAGAACATTGTGCCCCAATTCTCTTTCATAATGTAAGATATTTGCTTCTCTGTTTCCAGAACATTGTGTCCTAATTCTCTTTCATTATCTTAGATACCTGCTTCTGTATTTTCTACATTATGATAGTAAGCACACTTCAGAAAGAATTCACTGGCTGTAAAGTGCTTTAGGACTTTCTAAGTGTTAGTCCAGTTTAGGTAATTAGTTTAGTTTATTATAGTCACGTGTATCAAGGTACAGTGAAAAGCCTTTTGTCGGGTGCAATCCAGTCAACGGAGAGACTATGCATGATTACAATCAAACCATCCACTGTGCACAGATACAGGATAAAGGGTATAAGGCCTAGTCCAAAATTGTCCAATTAGTGATTGTTTGAAGGCCCCTAATGACGTAGATGGGAGGTCAGAACGGCTCTATAGCTGGTGAGAGGATAGTTTAGTTGTCTGATAACCGCTGGGAAGAAACTAAATCTGGAGGTATGCGTTTTCAAACCTTTGTACCTCTTGCTTGATGGGAGAGGGGAGACGAGGGAGTATCTGGGGTGAGACTTGTCCTTGATTATGCTGGTGACCTTGCTGAGGCAGCGTGAAGTGTAGATGGAGTCAATGGAAGGGAGTTTGGTTTGTGTGATTGTCTGGACTACGTCCACAACTCTGTGCAATTTCTCGCGGTGTTGGAGCTGTTCCCAAACTATGCTGTGCTGCACCCTGATAGAATGCTTTCTACAGTGCATTTGTAGAAGTTGGTGAGGGTTGTTGGAGACATGCCGAACTTCCTAAGCTTTCCAAGGAAGTAGAGGCGTTGCTGTGCTTTCTTGGCAGTTGCTTCAATGTGGCTGGCAGAGGACAAATTGCTGGTGACATTTATTCCTCAGAACGAAGCTTTCAACCATCTCTACTTCGGGACCATCAATGTATACCAGGGTGCGTGTACCGATTCGCATCCTGAAGTTGACCACAATCTCCTTTGTCTTGCTGACATTGAGGGAGAGGTTGTTGCCTTGGTCACCAGGTTACAAGATTCCCAATTTCCTTTTTGTACTCCGTCTCGTCATTATTTGAGATCCGGCTCACGGCAGTGGTGTTATCACAAATTTGCAAATTGAGTTGGATTGATATTTGGTTGCACAATCATGGGTGATTCAGGAGTATAGTAGGGGAGCTGAGAACGTGACCTTGCGGGCCACCAGTGTTGAGGATTATCGTACAGGATGATTTGTCACCTGTCCTCGCTGAATGTGGTCTGTTGATCAGGAGGTCGAGGATCCAGCTGCAGAAGGGAGTGCTGATTCCAAGTTCTAAGTGTATGGATATGAGCTTGGTTGGGAAAAAGGGAATTGAAAGAGAGCTGTAGTCTATGAATAAAAGTATGATGTGAGTGTACAGTGCCCTCCATAATGTTTGGGACAAAGACCAATTTATTTGCCTCTGTACTCCACAATTTGAGATTTGTAATAGAGAAAATCACATGTGGTTAAAGTGTCATTGTCAGATTTTAATAAAGGCCATTTTTATACATTTGGTTTCACCATGTAGAAATTACAGCAATGTTTATACATAGTCCCCCATTTCAGGGCACCATAATGTTTGGGACACAGCAATGTCATGTAAATGAAAGTAGTCATGTTTAATATTTTGTTGCATATCCTTTGCATGCAATGACTGCTTGAAGTCTGCGATTCATGGACATCACCAGTTGCTGGGTGTCTTCTCTGGTGATGCTCTGCTAGGTCTGTATTGCAGCTATCTTTAGCTTATGCTTGTTTTGGGGGCTAGTCCCCTTCAGTTTTCTCTTCAGCATATAAAAGGCATGCTCAATTGGATTCAGATCGGGCGATTGACTTGGCCACTCAAGAATTGACTGTTTTTTAGCTTTGAAAAACTCCTTTGTTGCTTTAGCAGTATGTTTGGGATCATTGTCTTGCTGGAGAATGAACCGCCGGCCAATGAGTTTTGAGGCATTTGTTTGAACTTGAGCAGATAGGACGTATCTATACACTTCAGAATTCATTATGCTTCTACCATCAGCAGTTGTATCATCAATGAAGATAAGTGAGCCAGTACCTTCAGCAGCCATACATGCCCAGGCCATAACACCCCCGCCACCGTGTTTCACAGATGAGGTGGTATGCTTTGGATATTGGGCAGTTCCTTCTCTCCTCAAAGCATAGAAAGCACTCAATTTATCATGGAGGGTCACACTATCACCAGCGATGTTCCCTGACTTTGCTTTGTAACCAGTTATAGTATTGAGGCCTTGCCATAGTCTGCGGGTGTCCAAATGATTACAGTGAGACTCATGTTTGTGCCAGTATTGTCTCTTGGTATTCCTGATGGCTTTGCAAAGATTGTAGCAGGTTTTCTTGTACTGCTTGGGATCATTTGACGTATACGCAGTGGTGTTGCCCTTCACTTGGGAATGTACCTCACATTTCATCCATGGTTTTCTGGTTAGGGAACACTCGGATTGTCAACTTCGGCACACAATCCTCTACGCACTTGCTGATGAAGTCAGTCATGCAGTAGCATATTCATTCAGCTTGGTTGCAGAATCCCTGAATATGGACCAGTCCATTGACTCTTAAAGAGTTGCTTAGGATGTCATCTGTCTCCGCAGACCAGCACTGAACAACTTTCTGTACCAGATCTTCCTGCTTCAGTTTTTATTTGTAGGAAGGGAATAAAAGCACAGCTAGACGGTATGTAGCCGGGGAATGGAGCGGTAGGTGTTTCTTATGGATGGTCAATAGACAATAGGTGCAGGAGTAGGCCATTCGGTCCTTCGAGCCAGCACCGCCATTCAATGTGATCATGGCTGATCATCCCCAATCAGTACCCCGTTCCTGCCTTCTCCCCATATTCCCTGACTGCTATTTTTAAGAGCCCTATCTAGCTCTCTCTTGAAAGCATCCAGAGAACCTGCCTCCAATGCCCTCCGAGGCAGATAATTCCACAGACAGGTTGAAGTCGAGGGCGTTCTAGCCCCTGGTGGGGCAAGAAACATGCTGATAGTCTTTGATGATGATCTGATGATGATCACTGCGAGCCACTGCGGCAGGCGCCTCCCTGCGGCCGGCAGAGTCGTTGAGGCTGTAGCCCCCGCGAGGCGGAGCCCGCGGCTGGGGCCTGGGTCGGCGCCACGGAGGCATCTGGAGAGGAGCTGGCAGCGATAGTGAATAGGTCGGTGCGGAGGTCGACAGGGGCAATCGACGGACAAGGAAGTGAGGACACGTGGAAGTGAGGACTCCGCTGCCGAGGGAAGATAGAAAGGAGGACCGGCGTGGGGGGACCGTCGTGAGGGAGGGGGAAGAATCATGGGGAACCGACGTGGGGGGACTGCCTTGAGGGGCGGTGGGGGAGGGGGAGAATAAAAGGGGACCTGGTGCAGATACTGTGTATACCCTGTTTCATTCCTTCATTCATTCAGAATTTTGGTAATTCGCTCTTGAGGTTGGCTTGACTGAAGTGCCCAACTACAATGACCAAGCTTTTGAGGTGGTTTGTCTCAAGGCTTGACATGGGGAGGGATGTAGTCTGCTGTCAGGAGGTGAATTCCTTCGGCAGGTAGTAGGGACGGTTCATGGTTAAATATTCCAGGTCTGGGGAGCATGAGCTCGCCAGGACTGCCACGTCTGAGCACCACGAGTAATTGATTAGGAAGCAGACCCCTCCCCCTCGAAACTTGCCCAAAGATGCTGTGCAGTCCTTCCGGTGGTGAGGGATTGGAAAAGGTATCTTGTGAATGTAAAACAAGGATAAAAGGTGGCCTTGGCTCATAAATGTCACCTGTAAAGACACTTCTGTAAAAACAGACTGAATTATTTTGCATTGTAATGTGCTCATTTTTCTTCTCTGTCTTAGGTCCAAATTATGTATTCCTTACTTGAAAAAGAGTGCAAATGGCCACATCCTGAACTTGAGTCCACCTCTCAACATGAACCCGGTCTGGTTCAAGAATCACTGTGGTGAGCAGGACATGTGTTCACAAGGAAAACCTGAGATTGTTGTCATTAAGACAAATAGAGTTAATTATGGGGAAAATTAATCTCGTGCTTCAAGATCATGGAGGATAAAGCAGTTTTTTCAACTGACATTAAACGTTTTCAAAGAGTCAGCTGCGTGTAAAGCAGTTTTTGTTGAGCAATTGGTTTATCTCGGTTCAGCATGAATTGTCAGAATGTGGGAAGCAGAATCAAAAAAAAATCCAAATGCAAATGGATATGTGTAATTAAGAATGTAAACAATTGTAGGGCTCCGATGGAAGAGGAATTGCTTGGCTCATGGAGGCAGACATTATGGATCAAAAGAGATGCCCTTCAATCATGCAATTCATTGATTTTTAAGTTTCACCTCGAAACCACCCGAAGAATGAGATGGATTTATTTTGTCTGGTCTTCAGGGACTGATTAAGGTTTTCTCTCCATCTCAGCGTACACCATGGCTAAATATGGGATGTCGATGTGTGTTCTGGGTATGGCTGAGGAATTCATGGGAGAAATTGCTGTTAATGCTTTGTGGCCAAAAACTGGTAAGCATACCTTTTTTTTGATTTTTTTTTAAACCAAGTGATAATAGTTATTTTGTATTGCTGGTTGAATGGTTGAATATTTAATACTTTTTTAGTTTATGTTGTAGACAAGCCTAGGGTAGGAATCCATATTGAGAAAAATGAGATACTCTAAAGCCTACAGTAAAGTCTAAAGGTTGTCCCTGGGTAACAGACACCCAACTTAGGAAATAACTCCCGTAATGTCATTAAATTAAAATGTCCTACGTACGTATATATATTTGTCCCTATGAATGGCAGAACTAGTTGCTTCTTTCTCTTCACTATTAGTAATTATTATTTATTTTCAGTCTTGTGTGCTTCTGCTGCCATTCATTACAATACTCTGGAGGTATGGCTACCGTGTCAAGTGAATGTTGTGTATTTTACGACTTAAGAACAAAATTGACTTATGGGACGTCGGTAAAAATGGAACTCGTTGTTACCCAGGGATAGCGTGCAAATAACAGAGTAAGAAAGAGATACTGTGGAAGGGTTGATTGAAAGGTCAGGTGGATGAAGGGTCATATTTGAGCAAAAGCACTAGCATAGTGTAGTGAAGATGGGCCAGATGGTCTGTTCGTCTGAGGTACATGTGTCATATAAATACTTCGACACAATTAATACAACCTGTCCCAAATCCTTTCATGGAAAGTAGAACAGAATAGCACAAGAACAGGCCTTTGCTTCCACAATGTCTTTGCTGAACATGATGCCAAGACCATCTACCTGCACATAACCCTTCTCCCTCCATTCCTTGCACATCCATATGCCTATCTAAAAGTCATTTTAATGCCACTAATGTATCACCTACAACCACCATCCCAAGCATCGCGTTTCAGGCACACAACACCCTCCGTGTCAAAAAAAAGTTTAGCGAATAGATAGTCATGATGTACCATTCTTCCCAAAATATTCTAAAAATGCACTCTGCTCCAAAATCTAGTTTGTGATGAGGGATTACATTATTAAAGTCTGCTCGACCCCATGTGCTGTGATTTACAAATGACAAATCTGAGCTTTCACCATTGTGTTTTAGGATTGTACCACATTGGCCCACTTCAGATGTTGCTAATGTTGCTGAAATACGCAGATTGCTTGTGCAGGATTGAGTTCAGAAAGCTGGGTATTATTGCTCACAGCATGGCACAAGAAGAGTTTTGAAGGGCAGACTGTGCTTCCTGTCATTCGCAGTTCATAAGAATTGAAATAGTTGTGGAATCGGTCTAGTATTGATCGCAACTTGGGAGTGTCCATTAATCATAAATGTTGTAAATAAGGCAATTGTTTAAACTTGAGGAAGGAAGAACTTGATGTTGTTGATAATTAGCATGAATGATACATCATAATGTCTTACTGATTATTATCCTGTGTTGCTTTCCTGTGGTAGTACGCTTCAGTAATGTAGCATAATTATTAATCCATGTAGTTCGATAATATTGTCCCTTTAGCAGTTGAACCACTATTGATCAGTACCTTTTTAAATGCCTGCCTATTACTTTCAGTGCAGCTATTAATAAATGGTGCTTCATTATATTTTAAATATACTTTTGGGCAGTAGTCGTGCATATCTGTAATCTTACCAAATACCAATTACCAATCTTACCAATATATGTACCCTCTTACAATAAACATGCATGACGAGATCCTGGCAAATGTAAACTTCTTCGTGTGCAGCATACAGCTACCATTAGTAGAGGCAAACATTGCTGGTGAAATTCACCATAACCTCCAGTGTATCTGAGGAAATGAATGAAGTTAAGACCTCCAGATCCAACACAGACCTAATAATCTACTGGGCAGCAATGATTCCTCCTCATTCATATGGTTCAGAGATGTGGACCAGCTACAATAGGCACCTAAAGTAATGGAGAGATACCACCATTGCCAACTCGGCAACATCCTCCAGATCCACGGAGCATTGGGAGGGCACTGAGCATTTGCACTCTTCAGTAGCAGAAGGAAACCCAGTGAAAACGGTGAAAGGTGCGTACTACCTCCCAGACAAGCCACCTATCTGTTCACGATGCGTATCACTGTGGCTGATTGTAGATTCCATATTGGCCTAATCAGTCAATTCAAAACCTAGAGAACTGGCCAGGAAACAAGTCCGACTCACACAGGAGTAATTGTCCAAATGGAGGAAGTAATCATTTAATTCTACATTCATATGGATGAATTTGCTTATGTATATTTGACATAAGTGAAGTGTGACATTTCAATTTATAAAAATAATGATAATCACATTCTTGTCTGTCATTATCCTTATGACCAATTTGTGCTGTTTCCTATAAAGAAAGTATAGAAGTTATCTCGAAATTACAGCCCCTTACAAGGCATGTCAAAAGTGTCTTCTTTAACAAGGATCTGAGCATCACTGGCAGGCTCAGCCATTATTTACCAATTCTAATTTCCCTCGCAACAATGTCTTGAACTGCTGTTGGCTTTCTGTTGCATGAGGCTTTGGATTTAGACTGAATGACAATGAAGAAACAATTATATATTTCCAAATTCTGATGATGTGAGGTGTGGAGGGAAGTCTAGAGGAGTAGTCTTCTAGTGGTGGGAGTATGGAACAAGCTGCCAGAGGAGGTAGTAGAGGCTGGGACTATCCCATCGTTTAAGAGACAGTTGGACAGATACATGGATAGGACAGGTTTGGAGCGATATGGACCAAGCGTAGTAGGCAAGTGGCACTAGAGTAGCTGGGACATTGTTGGCCGGTGTGGGCAAGTTAGACTGAAGGGCCTGTTTCCACACTGTATCATTCTATGGCTCTTCCCTTGGCAGAGGGAGGGGGGTGGGTTGAATGGTAAAGAGTGGTAGCAGGGGTATTAATAACATGGGTTGTTTTGTCTTCGATGGTGTTGGCCATCTTGAACATCATCCAGGCAATCGGTGAGTAATACATTGCATTTGGGTCTTTCTTGGAGATGATTGAAAGGCTTTGGGTGTCAGGAGGTGAGTTGCTCATAGTTTGTGTATGGTCTGTGTATGGTCCAGCTAGGTTTCTGATCAATGGTAGGCTTCAGGATGATGATGGTCGAGGCTTAGAGATGGTAATGTAATTGAATATTACGGGTAAATGGTTAGATTATTTTTTGTTGGGCATGTTGCAAAAGAGAAAAGAAGCAGTGTAGAGTATTATCTCATAGCTGCAGAGAAAGTATAGATTTACTGAAGCACAAGAACTGCAATAAAGTGGATTGGGAGGTTGGGAATACATCTTCAGCATATGAGAGGTCTGTTCAAGTCTGATAACTTGGTTGAATCTGCATGAATGCGATGGGTTAGCGTAAATGGGTGCTTAATGGTCGGTGTGGACTCAATGGGCCAAAGAGCCTTTTTTCGGCTGTATGTCTCTGTATCTCTAACCTTAGGATCTGCTGTGTTGGTTGCCATTGCTTATTGTTCTGTGAACCCTGTAATATTTTGATATTCTAAAACTTGTGAATCGCCTTGCTGATTCATGTAATAGCAAACAACAGAATTAACCTGTAAGTTTCAATTTTAGATTAAAAAAAATACATTTATTTCACTTTTACAACTTTCAGCAATTCATACAGCAGCGATGGAGATGCTGGGAGGATCAGAGGTGAGCAACCAGTGCAGGAAGCCTGAGATAATGGCTGATGCTGCCTATGCCATTTTCTGCAGGCCAAAGTCATTCACTGGCAACTTTGTCATCGATGAAGAATTCCTTCAAACAGAAGGCATAAGAGACTTTGATGTTTATGCGGTTGAACCAGGTATGAGCTCAGTTCTTTCATTTTTAAAACATAGACCAAATAAATTGAATCCAGTATTCACCATAGTTAGTTGAAAAGAACTGAACGTGTGTTTACACAGGAGCAGAGGTGCCTAAGGGATGATTTTATCTTAGTAGGTTCCTTAGTAGGTGGACAAGGTTTTGATAAATGGAAAGTTGTTTATTTCCTGCACTTGGGAGGTCTGTGACTATGATTTAATAATTGTCAGTGAGGATACAAGCAAAACAGGAAATGGTGGGAATATTCATAGGTCAAAAAGTATCTGGAGAGAGAAATTGATGAAAAACCATTGAACTGAATAGTTAACCCTCTTTCTCTCCATATTTCCCATCTCCATAAATATTCCATATTGTCTCTTTTTATTTCCGATTTCCAGCACCTGCAGTTGTTTTGCTTTGTCGTTAGATTGCCTTGATGTTATGACTTGTTTTAAAAGGCATGATAAGAGCATAGTAGATCAAAAATCTAAAAATGAAAATGCATCTGCATTTGGGCTGAAAGGCATTCTCTTTTTTGAAACAAACCTGTTGGTTTTATGGTTGCAGTGTGGTAACAGAAGAGGAAGTGGCTGAATGCGAGGAGACTTGGGAAGTTTCCTCCTCAGTATCTCCATCTGGCCAGACAGTACACTGTTAACAAAGGATTTTCCTGCGTCACAGGAAGTGGCACGCAATATTAATTGTTTAGTTTAAGGGACTTTGGCTGAGTTGAATACCTGTGCAGGCTGCAGTTCAGCTATTCGCAACCTCAAGATCATTCTGAGCATTTGCAAAACCCAATCTCAGAGAGAGTCCAACTCAAATGTATTGAGCAAAAAACATGCTGCTGGACGACCTCAGCATGTCAGGCAGCATCTGTGGATGCAAAGGGATTGTCGACATATCGGTTTGAGATGTGGCATCAGGATTGAGAGTGTAAAGGGGAGATATCCAGTTGTCTCCACAGATGCTGCCTCACCCACTGAGTTAGTCCACCAGCTTGTTCTTTGTTCCAGATCCCAGCAACTGCAGCGTTTCTGTGTCTTAAATGTAATGAGGCAGGTTCTGAGATGGTGGGAAGGAAGGAAGTGTGTTTGGTGCTGAATAAAAACCATAAGAACCTTTGGGCCTTGATAAATATCAAATGGATTTGTAGATGAGCTATTTTTGATTTTTTTAATTGCGGGCAGAAAAGCAATTTAACATGATTTATCAATGGAAATGATAAACATTGCTTTTAATTCTTTAGGGAAACTGTCTGAAGCCTCCCGTTTTCAGTTATGTTTAATATTGTTATAATAATAAATGTGCTTCATGCTCAAATCAACATGATTTTTCCTGAGCACAAGAATTAAAATTGAAAGTCCTGTGGGCTTGTTACATGACACAGGGAATGGAGGCTTGTTGCCAGTGCAGTGAACCATAGCAACACTAGATCTGTGCTTCTGCACAGGACTCAACGGAGAGCTGAGATGCAGAAGCAGCCAAGGTAAATGTAGCAAAGCAGAAAAAAACAGCAAACTGGCTTCAGGACTTCCACAAAGAAGCCCATGCAAGTCCTGTCAGAACCATTGGTGCCAGGAAAAAGTCTTGGCCTCTGAAGTTGGTGCCTTTTCCATTTTCAGAACACCACCACAGAAGGTGGATTGGAAGTACCCTGGTTGCAAAGGATATATAAAATGGGTAGATTTAGAAATTGTGCTTTGTCAGATTATTTTTAATTAGGTTGATAGGATAGATTAAAAAATACTTTTATTACCTTAGAGAGGTCTTTATTTTCACTCTTCTCTCATTTACCCTGTACCCTGAATCATCATTGACCCAGGGTGATGGCTGGTTTAAGATCGTGTGCTATGGTGCACTTGAGAGCCTTGGGTATGAACCTGATCTATGGTGAAGACTTTTCTCACTCTGGTTGCCTTTGAAGGTGGAGACTATTTTATTAAAGGAAATGTGTAAATCATTACTGCACAATCTTGGGATACGTTACTTTTATTTATACTGTAATTGCAGATCATTAAATCATGTGGATTTCTCACTGCTCTGACAGCTTGCAGTTATACAGGACATTTTATGCCATAAAGTATCTCCGAATGCTTCTCAGGAGTATCATTAGACAAAATAAACATTATTAAACTCTCAGAGACATGTTCCAATAGGTTATGAACAACTGTTAAAGAGTTGTTTGAAGTAATAGCTTGATAGAGAGGGCTGAGGCAGAAAGAGATAGTGGGAGCATTTCAGAGCTGAGGGCCTTGGGAACTGAAGCGACATGGAACAATGGAAGTGAGAGGAAGAGAATCAAGGAAGCAGAACTGCAGGAACATTCATCTCAGAGATTTGCAAGGTTGAGTGGCTACACTTAAAGGGATGTGAGGCATTTAAAAACAAGAATGTAAATTCTAAAATGTTCACATTACTGGACCAGGAATTGGTGAAGAGTGACCACAAGGAGATGGATGAACAGGATAAGCAATGACATTTGAGGATATTTAAGATTTGCTAAGGAAGATAAATAATATACATACATTACCGTCTTAAAGTCCTATTGACAGTCTTGGTGAGAAAGGACCAGCATATAAAAGAGGCAAGCTGTTGCAGATTGGCCATTTTGGAGCAGCCAAATTGAAAAGGGTTCTTTTGAGGTAATGTGCAGAGATTGTTCTTCTTACTGTCATCTTAAAATGTTTTAATTAAACTGGACAGCACGTGAATGACCTCTGCTGTTTGTTTACAGGCCATCCACTATTACCTGATTTCTTTTTGGATGAAGATCCAGTAAGCTTAGCCAAGAAGATGCAAGACTACGGTGTGTTTCCTATTCATTTCAATGCATTCCTTCAGTTGCCTTAGCAGATTGATAGCCAGATAGAGCTCAATCTATAGTTTCTGTTTATCCTCATCTCTGTGATCAAGTCAAATAAGTTTATGCTAAATTATGGGTGGGGAACTAAATTCTTGATGTTCTGTATACAGATTGTAGTTTAAGTCCATATTTAGAAGTTTGTGTTACTCTGTTGGTACTATGAACTGTAAATGAAAATGCATTAGAATGTAATCGAGTGATGCACCCTGTGCCGTGTACTGTTAGACTCGCTTCTGCCGCCTTCGACTGTGTTTCAGAATGACAACGATCTTGGAATTAGGGCATCTGGTACTTCAGCAAACAATTGGACAGTATGGATGAGAACTAACGATTTTTAAAAAGGATGGAGAACAAAATAGTTCAATTTCAAAACGATGGGAAGAAAAATTGATAGAGAGAAAAATTAAAGCTATTTTCTTAAAATAGTTCTTGTCAAGTGCAGAATAAGTCAGCCGTTTAAATAATTCACTTCCAGGCTGGAGTGGTTGATGGGCTTTGCATTGATTATTACAATACCCCTGTCAGGCACAGGGGCATCAGAGAAATGGACCACCTGCAAGCCCATGAAGTCAGCCGATGTAAAGCCAACAAGGTAAAATGGGCACAGTTACAATATCCAAAGGGGGACTGCACCAGCTTTCAGCCTGAATGTTGCATGAAGATGACAATAGATAATAGACAATAGGCAATTGATGCAGGAGTAGGCCATTTGGCCCTTCGAGCCAGCAACGCCATTCATTGTGATCATGGCTGATCATCCACAATCAGTACCCCGTTCCTGCCTTCTCCCCATATCCCCTGACTCCGCTATCTTGAAGAGTCCTATCTAGCTCTCTCTTGAAAGTATCCAGAGAACCGGCCTCTGAGGCAGAGAATTCCACAGACTCACAACTCTCTGTGTGGAAAAAGTGTTTCCTCATCTCCGCTCTAAATGGCTTACCCCTTATTCTTTAACTGTGGCCCCTGGTTCTGGACTCCCCCAACATCTGGAACATGTTTCCTGCCTCTAACGTGTCCAAACCCTTAATAATCTTATATGTTTCAATAAGATCCCCTCTTATCCTTCTAAATTCCAGAGTATATAAGACCAGCCGCTCCATTCTCTCAGCATATGACAGTCCCGCCATCACAGGAATTAACCTTGTGAACCTACGCTGCATTCCCTCAATAGCAAGAATGTCCTTCTTCAAATTTGGAGACCAAAGCGGCACAAAATACTCCAGGTGTGGTCTCACTAGGGCCCTGTACAACTGCAGGAGGATCTCTTTGCTCCTTTACTCAACTCCTCGCCATTCGCTTTCTTCACTGCCTGCTGTACCTGCATGCTTTCTTTCATTGACGGATGAACAAGGACCCCCAGATCCCGTTGTACTTCCCCTTTTCCCAACTTGACATGATTTAGATAACAATCTGCCTTCCTGTTTTTGCTACCAAAGTGGATAACCTCACATTTATCTACATTAAACTGCATCTGCCATGCATCTGCCCACTCCCCCAACCTGTCCATGTCACGCTGCATCCTCATAGCATCCTCCTCACAGTTCACGCTGCCACCCAGCTTTGTGTCATCTGCAAATTTGCTAATGTTACTTTGAATTCCTTCATCTAAATCATTGATGTATATTGTAAATAGCTGCGGTCCCAGCACCGAGCCTTGCGGTACCCCACTAGTCACTGCCTGCCATTCTGAAAGGAACCCGTTAATCCCTACTCTTTGTTTCCTGTCTGCCAACCAATTTTCTATCCATGTCAGCACTCTACCCCAATACCATGTACCCTAATTTTGCCCACTAATCTCCTATGTGGGACCTTATCAAATGCTTTCTGAAAGTCCAGGTACACTACATCCACTGTCTCTCCCTTGTCCATTTTCCTAGTTACATCCTCAAAAAATTCCAGAAGATTAGTCAAGCATGATTTCCCCTTCGTAAATCAAATGCTGACTCGGACCGATCCTGTTACTGCTGTCTAAATGTGCGGCTATTTCATCTTTTATGATTGACTCCAGTTGAGCTCGACACAGTTTCGGAAAAAGCAAATTCTTGCAATGTACCCCAGTACTGGAAACGTGCTTCGCAGCACAAGACAATAAATGCTTATTACTTTCACCAGAATTGTTTTATTATTAGAGTCTGCAGGTACAAACTGTGCAGTCATCAGTCATTAAATCACAGGACACAGAAGGTGGCCTTTCTGTTTATTGTGCTGATGCAGATCTTTGAAAGACGTATTCTGTCTCTCCTGATGGTGCCGTAATTATGGTCCTAGCAAGCTTATGTTTAATTCTCTCTGAAATTTGCCGTTGAATTTGCTCCCACTATTTTAGGAAGTGTATCTTAGATCATCATAATTCAATGGCAACCGAGAAAAGAAAATCTCCAGATCTCCCTTCAGATTTTTTCAATCATCATCTTCAATCTGTGTCATCTGATAATTAACCCTCCTGCTCGTGGAGTTAGTTTCTCCTTCATTGTACACTACACCCAGTCACAACTTTGAACACTCCCAAATTAGTTCTGTCCTTGGGCATCCCCGCTCTGTGAAGAGTTATCGCAGTAACTGCATGATCACTTACCTCTGGTACTGTTCAAGCTGACAGCCTCTGTGTCTTCCACAGCCTTGACATCCTTATGAAAATGTGCTCAAGTTTGGACTAAATTATCCAGCATAACTTCCTTTGGTTTGTACTCTGTTGCCAAGAAATTGGACCCATGTGTGCCTATTTGTATGTGTAAAATATGCATAAAAATCATTGCGTGTACATTTGTTGTAATTTAATGCAGTTGAAGTCCTGTCCATTGGTTGGTAGTTCATTTTCATGTAGGTGTCAATTCCTCAATATCAGTGTATGACAAACTCATTTTCGATAATCAATTGAAAATTTATGTAAAAATATGCAACTTGTATATTTCATTCACAGTAAGAGTAGAACCAACCCCTGCAGCATTTTGCCAGCCACAGTGAATTAGAGTGGCTCTGCTTGGACATCAACATTTTGCTTCCTCTTTGTGCCTGCCTGGCAGACCAGTATCTCCTTGTGCCGCAGATCTGCGTTGCATGCTTCTGCCTGCAGCAGCGTTTCATTGCAGACATCACTGTTCAATGCTGGCAAGGTAGATTGAAGATAGACACAAAAAGCTGTAGAAATCAGTGGGCCAGACAGCATCTCTGGAGAAAAGGAATAGGTGATGTTTCAGGTCGAGACCTGTGGCTCTCCGAGCACAGTGATGAATCATGGACTGAATCCTTGGCACTGGGACGGAGTGGCTAGATAAAATGAAAACATATCTTTTCTTCTTCCCTCCACACTATAATTTTAGTTTTAGAGATGCAGCATGGAAAGAGGCCTTTCAGTGCACTGAGTCCAGGCCGTTCACCCATTCACACTAGTTCTATGTAATCCCACTTTCTCATCCATTCCCTACACACTAGTGGAAATTTTAACAAAGACCAATTAACCTACGCACCCCCGCGTCGCTGGGAGGTAGGAGGAGACCAGAGCACCCGATAGCAGGATCGAACCCGGTTCTCTGACACTGTGAGACAGCCACTCTACCAGCAGTGCCACTCTGCTGCTCTCTCCCGCATTTTCCCTTCTATACATTGGCAGCCTGCGATGCAGTTGGCAGCAACATTGTACAGCAGCTGCTATTGGGAATTGCACAGATCTCATTCTACTGCATCAAAGTTTGGGGAAGGAGGCGTTGAGACCAAGTGCAAGATAACCACACTGAGGATTTTTTGTCGATAAACGTAACTAATTTAACAACTTTTATTGTGGGGCTTCCAGCTGAGTGACATATGACCACTTTGCTGCATTAAAAGTAAATGGAATAATATTTTGAGGCATAGTATAAACAAAATCAATAATCCTGAATGCTTTGTTGGTCCCACCTTCTTCTGTGATTAGTGAAGTGTCAACAACTTGGTTGTGTCTGTATTGTAAACAAGGTAAAATTCCAGGTAGAATTAACTTCATATTTCTTTGTAGGTGCAACTCCCAAGTTTGAAGCAGGAAAACAGCAGGTTTCAGCAACAGCTCAAGGACCTGTCGCCAAGACTTTCAAGGCTATTGATGGAGCACTCACTCCTGAGGTGGTGAAATCCACAGCAGGGGTTTATCAGTTTGAATTGTCTGGTAAAGTGACGTGCAAGATTAATGCCAACAGTCTTGAAAGCCAATATTTTTATGATTGTACATCTTTCAAACTGACAAATTAATTGGGGACTTTCATAACTTCCTCTTGTTTTGGTAGTAGGCTTGACATGTTCCCAAACTCTATTCCAGTTACCCCCTGAATCATGTGCTTTCACAGTTGTTTATAAAAGCGTTTTAGCAGAAACCATAGGTTTACACTCCAGTACCAATGACTGAAATTAATTTTGTATGTGAGGTCAGAAGCGGACTTTTGTGACATGAAGGATTAACTGGTCAATCAAACCTGCCCCTTGTCACAGTAGCTAGAATAACAAAAGATCAGGTGGTACAAAGATAAAAGGTCCACTGGTGATTCCCCCCTGACCATTACAGGCAGGAGATCACATCTTAGATATTTTATCACAATTTTCATTTTCAACTCAGTCGTCTCTCCAATCTAATTCATCATGATATCTACGTCAACTTTTCCAATCCCATCCCTTTTCCAAGGCATATTATGCATCTCAATGATAGTTAAAGACCTGTCTCTTTATATCAGGAGGTTGACGAGAACAGAATGGTTACTAGGAAGTGCATGTCGAAGGTTATAGTTTATTCCTCTGTACTTGCTTGCATTATTATCGGCACGACACATCTGCTAATTTGACCCACAATAATGTGACAACATGGAACCACAAATGTCTCCCTATATCACTGCAATTTTTATTTTGCTGACCAATTTAACGTTGAAGGCCAATAGTTTGCAGATAGATCTGACTGTTCCATTTTATGTTTACCCTGAGTTTAATTAGGCATGTGACCTTTTCGGCCAATGTTAATAATTAGAATGATTAAATTTAATCAGCATGTCCATATGAAAGCAGAAGATAAAAATGCTTTAAATAAGACATCATGGTGGCTTTCACAGTATATAAAGTTAAATTAGTTCATTAGTTACTTTGGAATGTGATGAAGCAGTCATTTGGTGAGTAGCGGTGCAACTAACAAATTAGTTAAAAAAGACACAAAGTGCTGGAGTAACTCAGCAGGTCAGATAACTCTACAGACTGAAGAAGGGTCCCGACCTAAATTGTTGCCTATCCATGTTGTTCAGAGATGCAGTCTGACCTGCTGAGTTATTCCAGCGCTTTGTGTCTTTTTTTTGTAAACCAGTATGTGCAGTTCCTTGTGTCTACGTGTTAACAATGAGCTACTTCCTGCTTCGTATAGGAAAAGCTGTCCAACTCCCTCTCCATGTCACATGATGTGCTTTCAGTGGAGCTTTTTCGACTTTCAGCTTATTAGGGCTGTTAGCTAGTCTTGTTCATTTTTGTCTTTGGAGTTTATGAGTAGCCTCTGTGTTCAACGTGCTGAGAATTGAGTCTTTCTGCTTTTATAATGCCTGATTTCTGGTTTTATAAAATTGTCTGCATTATTTGACAATTGTGAAAAAAGGGCAAAGATATTATAGAGGAATAATGTGTTTGGACCATTGAGACTTTACTAGCTTTTTAAAAGAACTGATTAGTTTCACCACCCACACACTAATGCCCTGATCTTTATCCCGAAGGATTTATTTTTCCTTTTGAAGTATTCATCTAAATCATTTTCAAGTTGTCATTGAAACAGCTTCCACCTCATTTTCAGACAGTTCATTCCAGAACATTATTACTTGCGGCAATTGAATAAAAAGTACCCTGGTTCTTTTATGATTCACTTAATTCTGTCACTTCTGAAAATATCAGAATTTAGCAAAAATAATGCAGTCACTTCCATTTGATTCGTTTGTAGCTTGTTCCTCTTTGATTTTATTACCATCGAAATGATACAGCTGCTCATTTAATTCATAATGACATGACAACATGAAGCCATAAAGGTCTTCCAGTATTACCGACACATTTTAAGAACATAAAACAAGAGGCATGAGTAGGCCACTCAGCCCTAAGCGCCCACCTTGTCATTCCTATTTATGTTTGATCTGTCCCAGACATTGTCTCCTCTTCTGCATCAGTTCTTTATTACTCCCTCCTTAAATATCCCAATGATCTGGCCTTCACAACCGTCAGGTAAAGAATCCCAGACATTTACCACAATGTGCAAGCAGAAAATCCTATTCATCCCATTGTTAAATAACCACTACCTAATCTTGTAACTATGTCCTCTTGTTCAAGGTTCTTCCACTAGTGAAAAAATCTACTCTGCCTCCCATGGAAGCATCTTGACATTAACACTGGCATACCACAATAGGATCTAACATGTTTAAATAAAATCACTCCTCATTTTCCCAAACTCCAAATGTTATAAATGTAAGTTCCTAAGTTTATCCTCCCAGGGTTACCTTGAATGCAACTATATCTGTATTTCAGAATTTTTATATGCTTTACCTTGAATGAAAGACTTTTATAGTTCCATCAAATTCTCTCATATGGCTTTTCATTAGGTCATTTTCCTTTGTGCATGCAGGTGATCACCCAGGCACCTGGTACATTGATTTAAAGAATGAAAATGGCTGCACTGGGCAAGGAAGCTTCCCAGGAAAGGCAGATGTACAGATGAACATGAGCAGTGAGGACTTTGTAAAAATGTTTGCAGGTGAGATTTTATATAATGGCATACAGATTTTTTGATTTTTTAAAAGTATTATTAATTTATTGAACATGTTAAAAAATACAAACACAAATAAACTTGTAAGCAATAAAAAAAATAAAATAAAACACAAAGGAAAACAAACAAATAAGTAACTCAAATAATACAAATAATATCGTTCATGTTCAAAAGGGGTAAGAAGAAGTTCGAAAACTTTTCTGGTCCTACAGATCATTCAGTCGTGAATGTGGTCTTGTTATCAAGGTAGATTATGGTTGGTCTCTATGTCTCTAGCGATCCATCTGCTAACCTTGGGTCTATTTCCCTTCTTATTATTGCCTCACAATAACTGCTTCAATTTAAATGCAATAAGACATTTAATGCAGTAAAACATCCCGAGAAACTGTATTGGAGAGTAATTAACAAAATTTGATATTGAGCTATATAGGAAATAATAAGAGACTTTCAAATGTGGTAGATTGGAGGGTGGGGGGGGATAAAGGGGGTTGTAGAGGAGAGATACAGACAGGTTCAGAGGTGTGGAGAGCAAATTCCAGCTGAAGACAAGTCTGCTAATGTTAGTCATGATCATCAGGAAAGTGCAAATGTCTGAATTAGTGGTGGATTACAGAGAGTTGTGCCTGACATGACACATGAAGGTCTGCAGTTTATTAATGCAGGAGATGAATTGAATTATCTGCTCCTATAATTTCTTTATATCTATATAAAGAAAAATTAAAGTCATTGCAGGTTAGTTTAATTCTCCTTCTGGAGTTGGTTGCGGAGCAAGAGAAGAGCAAGACCAATACATTTCTATTAAGTTAAATTTTGAAATGTTTATTTAGTTTACCCCTGTCCCTCACCTTTGAGTAAGAAGTGCCTTGCAGGCTGATAAATGGAATATACATTCATACATTCATATAGTAATCATAGCTCTGACTGCTCTGCTTTTCCATGGAATATAGGGACCATTTCTTATACCAGTCACATTCGGGGGTCCTGTCCCTTACCGATTCCTGGTATATTGTGCGGTCTCTGCATACAGTGTCCTCCATAATGTTTGGAACAAAGACCCATCATTTATACATTTGCCTCTGTACTCCACAATTTGAGATTTGTAATATAAAAAATCACATGTGGTTAAAGTGCACATTGTCAGATTTTATTAAAGACCATTTTTATACATTTTGGTTTCACCATGTAGAAATGACAGCTGTGTTTATACATAGTCCCCCTCATTTCAGGGCACCATAATGTTCGGGACACATGGCTTCACGGGTGTTTGTAATTGCTCAGGTGTGTTTAATTGCATCCTTAATGCAGGTATAAGATAGCTCTCAGCACCCCCTAGTCTTTCCTCCAGTCTTTTCATCACCTTTGGAAACTTTTATTGCTGTTTATCAACATGAGAACCAAAGTTGTGCCATTGAAAATCAAAGAAGCCGTTATGAGACTGAGAAACAAGAATAAAACTGTTAGAGACATCAGCCAAACCTTAAGCTTACCAAAATCAACTGTTTGGAACATCATTAAGAAGAAAGAGAACACTGGTGGCTTACTAATCGCAAAGGGACTGGCAGGCCAAGGAAGACCTCCACAGCTGATGACAGAAGAATTCTCTCTATAATAAAGAAAAATCCCCAAACACTTGTCCGACAGATCAGAAACACTCTTCAGGAGTCAGGTGTGGATTTGTCAATGACCGCTGTCCGCAGAAGACTTCATGAACAGAAATACAGAGGCTACACTGCAAGATGCAAACCACTGGTTAGCCGCAAAAATAAGATGGCCAGGTTACAGTTTGCCAAGAAGTACTTAAAAGAGCAACCACAGTTCTGGAAAAATCAAATGTGGACAGATGAGACGAAGATTAATTTATATTGGAGTGATGGCAAAAGCAAAGTATGGAGGAGAGAAGGAACTGCCCAATATCCAAAGCATACCACCTCATCTGTGAAACACGGTGGTGGGGGTGTTATGGCCTGGGCATGTATGGCTGCTGAAGGTACTGGCTCACTTATCTTCATTGATGATACAACTGCTGATGGTAGTAGCATAATGAATTCTGAAGTGTATAGATACATCCTATCCGCTCAGGTTCAACAAATGCCTCAAAACACATTGGCCGGCGGTTCATTCTACAGCAAGACAATGATCCCAAACATACTGCTAAAGCAACAAAGGAGTTTTTGAAAACTAAAAAATTGTCAATTCTTGAGTGACCAAGTCAATCACCCGATCTGAACCCAATTGAGCATGCCTTTTATATGCTGATGAGAAAACTGAAGGGGACTAGCCCCCAAAACAAGCATAACCTAAAGATGGCTGTAATACAGGTCTGGCAGAGCATCACCAGAGAAGCCACCCAGCAACTGGTGATGTCCATGAATCGCAGACTTCAAGCAGTCATTGCATGCAAAGGATATGCAACAAAATACTAAACATGACTACTTTCATTTACATGACATTGCTGTGTCCCAAACATTATGGTGCCCTGAAATGGGGGAGCTATGTATAAACACTGCTGTAATTTCTACATGGGGAAAACAACATTTATAAAAATGGCCTTTACTAAAATCTGCCAATGTGCACTTTAACCACATGATTTTTTTCTATTACAAATCGCAAATTGTAGAGCACAGAGGCAAATAAATAAATGATAGGTCTTTGTCCCAAGCATTATGGAGGGCACTGTATACATTTCACCACTTTGAAATTTGCATTCCCATCTGTAAGCATACACAAGACTCCTTATTGATCATTAGGGTGGGGGCCAGGATACGTGATCCCATGGGTATGCACCCTATTATGCACCAACATAGATGACTGAATCTCGATTGTTTCTTGGTTTTGCTGCAGAAAAAAATACTTCCAATTTCCATTCTTCCAGTCTTTGACCTAATATACCTTCAGAATTCTTGCCCTTCCTTCATTTCTGCATCTTTGCTTCTGAGAATATGGATGAATGTCTGCCTCATGCCAACTGACTCCCTCAGGTATCTGGGCTGTACTTCCTCTAGGTTTTCTTTCCATTAGCTTTTGGTTTGATCTCTTTCAACGCCTCCATTGCATTTGTTCCTATGATGTCATCTTCTTTGGCTTGTCTTCCGATATTTTGTCCCTCAATGGAGAATGAATCATGATGATGATCTTTCAAACTATAAACTACGGATGTGAAAATTAAACCAACCAACGTGTACAGCATGAAAAGCACCGTGGGATATGCTGCCACCTTGGAATTCCTTGCCAAGGTCAAGGTTTGCAGGACTATTCTGCAAGAGTGGTCAACTGGGCGTGCACTACTATCGCCGCTGGTCCCACACATTGTACAAGTGGTTGAGCGGGCGCAATGATCGCTGTGCGTCCCGCATGAGTATCCTATCCTGCGGCGATGATGAACACGATGGGCGAGGAGAAGGCCTGTAGGAGAGGGATCCAGGTCTGGCCTTCCGTGCCCTTGTGGTCAGCTGCGGGAGGTGCCGCGGGGCACAAAGGTGGAGGGGCGATGAGAGGGACGTTGGTTCGTAGGTCGATCTACATGTCCAAGGGAGGCGACGGCTGAAGGCCCGCAGCAACCTGGGGCTCAACTGGGTCAGGCAACGCTCATACGAACTGGAGCACGGACAACACTTTAAAAATGGCTCCAAAACATGGCACCTCTTGCATGCCGGCTCAGTGGACTGCTTCTGTCCACTGTGCTAATCGGGATGTGCTTAGGTATGGTAATACTCATCTGGACTGTTTTTCAGAAAATAATTTCACTGTGCATTCGCACATGTGGCATTAGATCGCCATTGAACCCTGCAAACAGAGCACGGCACTAGTTTTCTTGGTCAATATTAGGAAGCTGGTATTCGGTTGGACTTCCTCTTTGTATCCTAGGCATTTGCGGTCAGATCCACTGATCCATTGCTGGTGTTCTTCTCAGACCACTGGCACCTTGGGGCTGACTGCCACCTATAGGAAGGCCAGAGGCAGGAGTGGGAGGACATGGAAGTTGAATATCAGGTTGCTGACCAAATAATGTTTTGAGGAACAAATGGGGAATGACATATTGGAGAATTGTGGAGCCCCTCCCCAATACACTGGTTGGAAGCAGCGAAGGAGTACAAGACTTTCTTCATCCTCAGAAGTATTCAGAATGCATGACAGAGCCAGTGGGATTTCCATCGTTTAGTCTTTGCAAAATCTACTCCTTCTGCACTCGGGATGGATGGATGTGAGAAAGTAACTCTGAGAAGCGAAGAAACAGAAAGCTAAACTCTTTATCTTGGAATCCATCAAGAGAATCTTCAGACGCAGGGTCTGCTGCATGGAGTAGAATAAGCCGTTCTCACTCTTCTTCTGTAAGATCATAGGGGAAGCTTGATGTTCCACCGCGCTAAAGAAAGAGGACAGCTTGGTGACATCCTCACAAATTGACATGTTGTAAATCCTTCTATGTTGGTGTATTTGATTGAAAGGCCCCTCAGAACTTGCTCTCATCTATCGTGGAGGTCTGGACAGTAGCTGTCCACTCTTGAGGTGAACAGAACTACGGGAAGTGATGGCTTATCAGCTGAGATGTACTCCTCTTTGTGGGACAGATAGCTTCCCATCAAGTAATCAGGGCGGCACTGTGGCGCAGCAGTAGATTTGCTGCCTTACAGCGCTTGCAGTGCAGGAAACCCGGGTTCGATCCTGACTATGGGTGCTGTCTGTACGGAGTTTGTACATTCTCCCCATGACTGCATGGGTTTTCTATGAGATCTTCAGTTTCCTCTCACACTACAAAGACGTACAGGTTTGTAGGTTAATTGGCTTGGGTTTGCATACTTGGTTTAAGTGTAAATTGTCCCTAGTGTGTGTAGGCTTGTGTTAATGTGCCGAGATCGCTGGTTGGAACAGTTTTGGTGGGCTGAAGGATCTGTTTCCATGCTGTATCTCTATCCGAAAAAAAACCTAAAGTCGGGAATAAGGCAAGACTCTCACATGTCTTGTGTGTTGGATTGAACCCTTTGCTGAATCCTTCAGGAAGAATGCAGGCTGCCAGGCAGCAGGGGCACTTGGATCAAAGGCTTCCCCTATGTGGACAATATCACCTTTTTCTGCTTGGATCCAGTCAGTCCAAGGGTGAAGTAGCATCAGCGACCAGTTTGAGCTAGGCTCATGGGCCAGTCAACAACAGGAAGAGCGAGGCCTGGTTCAAGTCTGACTCTTTGGAGGTGCGGGGATTTGTTTCAGAGGAGCGGCAAAAATTGGCTGGATAATGCTGCATAAACAAGTTGCGAAAACAAATTGGTGACTACAGGAGCAGCGTAGTCACTCACCTTCGATGGCAAGCAGGAACCTGGTCATCCAAAGTGAAACGCTCTTGGCACTGCTGTATGGAGCACAAGTGTGGCAAATACCCTGCTCCTGCACTGTGGCTGTCACCTGAGCCATCTCTTATTTAATCTGGATGATTGGCCATGATATCTGCCACCAGAGAATGGGGGGGAAAGCGTTGCTCTCACCCTGATGGCCACCTTTATGATTGGCTGCATTAAACCATGTGGAGAAACAAAGTTTCCAAACTCCAAATGTGAGAATGTGCTGCAGTTCCATCTGTTCCTGATATTGAGGGATTGGACCTTGTCGTACCTCCTGTCCCTCATGGAAAATGTGATACATCCCTTTGACCTTAAACCCATCAGGCAGTGGTCAGCACGGACCATCCTGCTGCAGAATGACACGATGGATGCTGTGGGATGGTTCCCCAAGCAGCCTGCCAAAACCATATAGCGGAATGGCTCATCTGTCAAAAAGCACCTGGCAGTGCGAGCGGCCTTCCCAGAAAGATCCCTGCTGAACGATTGGAGTTTCAGTCCCAGAGCACGACTGTAGTGTGATTGGGACATTCATCCACCTCTGTGTGGACTGTGCGTTTGTGAAAAAGGCTGATAACAGAGGCCTCCCTCATCTATGGGTTGTTCCAAGTGGCATATTTTGAGATGAACGTCAACTGGTGCCAGAAAATCGTCAACTCAGTGAAAGGTGGAGTTTGGTCTGCCTGAAACACGTAGGTTTTCCAGTGTAAGAAGATGTCCAGAAGTGAATGCACATCCCAGACTGCAGTAGCAGGTGCTAAGGGACGCATAGATGTCTGGTGCAGCCAACACAAAGGCTCTTTGGGGAAGGACAACAATGTAAGAGGCTGGATAACAGCCTGTGTAACAGCCACGTAAAGTCCTGTGGCCGTGAGGAGCAGAATCTCTTCTTTCATTTTGCACCTTCCCAGACGCACCCCTGGGTTTACCAATCCTGGCATTTCTGGTGCTAGTGTGTGCACTTGTTCAATTCCCATCCACCACTTGTCATCCTTTCTGTTATCTAATCTCTCCAGACTTCCACCTTATCCTTTACAGTCTCTCTTCATGTCTTGCCTGTTTTCCACCCCTTTCTGAATTGTTTAAGATATTTTACATCTCTGTTGGAGCTCTGATAACTGACCTGAAAATGTAATCTCTCTTCGTCTTTCCTTGCTGCCAGACCTCCTATATATTTTGAGCACTTTCTTCTCGTTTTAGATTTCTGACATTGGCAGCATTTAGCTTTATCTGTGAGATTAACCTTCGTTGCACCAGATAGCAAGCCCAGTTGTGTTGCATGTAAACCATTGAAATCTGCGGTTCAGTTTGTTCCTGTTGTTTCTAAAAGGAGAATGGCAGCATTAAATAACTGCTCTGTTGTTTCTTGGGAACTAGAATAGTTTAGGCTTTTTGTCAGAAGCCTGATGGGCTGCTATGGAAATTGGGAAAAGTAAGAGAACGGGGAGCAGAACGGAGGAAGATTTAACCTAAAAAATTAAACACCTGCAGTGCTGAAGAATTGATTATACACACGATCTTCAAAGGGGATAGAACAAATGAGCAGTTTTATTCTCTAGGGTTCTGTTTGTGATGTATATAAATACATAAGGACACAAATGTAATAAGCTAGTTAGTAAATTTGCAGAAGACACCAAGATTACTGAAGTTGCAGGTAGTGAAAAAAAGTATACAGCAGGGTATAGATCAACTACAGAAATAGGGTGGAAAAAATGCCTACACACGATCCAAATCCCTCCATTCCATGCATATCATGTGCCTGTCTAAAAGGCATAGAAAAGGGTGGACAGTCAAGACCTTTGTCCCAGGGTGAAATGTCGATAGAGGGCATATACTTAAGGTGAGAGGGGCAAAGTTTAAAGGAAATGTACAGAGCAAGATTTTTACACAGGTGGGTGCCTGGAACGTACTGCTGGGGTGGTGGTGGAGGCAGATATGATGGTGACATTAAAGACCATTTTACACAGGCACATGATAGACAGGGAATGGAGGGATTTGAATCGTGCATAAGCAATTTGGACAGCGCAACAGTAGAGTTGCTGCCTTACAGCACCAGTGATCTGGGTTCGATCCTGACTATGGCTGCTGTCTGTATGGAGTTCGTACATTCTCCCAGCGAGTGCTCCGGTTTCCTCCGACACCCAAAAGACGCACAGGTTTGAAGGCTAATTGGATTATATAAATTTTAAATTCTCCCTAGAGTGTAGGATAGTGCTATTGTACGGGGTGATCGCTGGTTAGCGTGTACTCGGTGGGACTGATTCCACGCTGTACCTCCTAATGTCTAAAGATGAGGTTAGTTTATGTTGGCATTAAGTTCGGCACAGACTGTGGGCTGAAGAGTCTGTTCTTATGTTGTACTTTTCATTGTTCTATGTATAGGTGTGTCGGACCTCTAGTGCCTGCACGTCTAGTCTTAGTGTTATAAAGTACAGACGAAGATACAATAAAGATGAAGCCTGGATTAAGATTACACTCAATAAAAAACATGTGGGACTCTTATCTCTGGAAAAGACAAAGCTGTTTTTAATTGTGGGAGATATTGAACTAAGGATCATAAATATGCTGATAAATGGTGGGAAGAAAATGAGAACAAGTGTTAATTACTCCTAGAATTTGGAAGCCACTGCCTGAAGGAGTAATGGAGTGAAATAGCTGTTAGGGAGGCTAAACATATGACAAGGTATGAATGGGAGGGACTTCTGATGAAGATGTGGGGGGTGAGAACATTAGCGCTAGAATAGTCGTGTAATGCTCTTTAAGTCAGTGGTAATGATTCAAATCAATCTTTGTTCACTTTTAAAGCATGGTCTTTGTCCTTGTTTCAGGTAAAATGAAACCAACTCTGGCCTTCATGTCAGGCAGGTTGAAGATAAAAGGAGACATGACCCTTGCCATCAAACTGGAAAAGCTGATGACCCAGCTCAAGTCTAAACTGTAACCGCTGACCAACACAGCTGTCAGTTTCTTCACTTGTCACTGCACAATGTTGATTTATTACTTCCTAATGGCCAATTAATTTAATTTTGCAAAATTTTGATGCCAAAACCTTAGCCAGAAAATTCTATTTTTACAGTAATGTCATATTGAAATTTCTAAAGGAATTTGTTCTTGGTTACTGGGGATTTTAATTAACTATGTATAACTCATCCTTGTATCTACTCATCATATAGGTTGGCTGAATGTGTTCAGGGATTACATTGAATGATTGTAATTGTTTACAGTGGGGGCATGCTTTTGTTAATCTGGTTAATATCTTTGAGCTCATTAATATTTTGATCATTTGAAGAAGACTTCCAATGTAATTATTTTTAATAAGCTAATTTTCTTCCTTCCATTTTATGAACAGTTATGGTTACCATAAAGATTGATAAACATCAAATTATTGGCATTTTATAATTGGTATTTATTTTCATTTCATTCCATAATTTATTAATTTCAATTCATGAGGTAAAATCCCAGTCTTGTCTGGAGCGATATCTGATTTTGTTTAGTTAATAGGAATATGAGATGAAGAAAGCTTGCTGCTCCAACAATGATTATAAAATGGACAATCTTGTGCTGTACTATTTGTTTATTATTGTAAATACAGCATCCCACATTAACGGTGAGTCACACTGAAGCACGATGCCCACAATGAGGTGGAGTGAATGTGGGCAAGACATGTGCAGCAGTGTTTCCACTTCGAATGAAATTACCCGAAATTCGGGAAATTCTGCTTGTCTTCGGGTAATTTTAGGAAAAATTAAATAATTTAGGGGAATTTCCCGGCCCGGTAAGCCTTCCCCAACTGTGCATGTGTGACTGCCGCCCCAACTATGGACACACGGATACCCGGCCCACGGCGCACGCGCGGGGAGACACGAAGGGATTTGGGGGAAAAAAAATTGTTTCGACCATTCGCGCCTGCGCAGTTGGGGGCGGACCGTTAGCCGCGCACAATTGAAAATGGCGCTGGTGACGCGGTAGGGACGCAAAATGACACCATCTCCTTGCACGTGCGCAGTTGTGGTGACGGGGAAGCTGTCTCCCCGCGAGTGCGCATTGGGCCCGGTAACCGCGCATGCACAGTTGGGGCGGCAGTCGCACATGCGCAGTTGGAGAAGGCTTAAATTTAAGGAAATACCATCAAATTCCAGGAAATTTGGGAGTCTATTTCAGGGGGAAAAAAATTGATGTGTGGAAGCACTGATGTGCAGTGACTTGTGGTGTGGGTGTAGTATCTGCTGCACAAGATGCACCTCTTGCCCAACATTCACACAGGGATTGCCGGTCAGTAATCAGGAGCAGGACCACAGGTTGCACTACAATCACCATCAGCCAAACTCGCACCATCTATCTCTGTACAGACAAAGTTTGAAAATAGGATTTTCCTTTTCCCCTGATCTGCCACTCAGCCGATAAACCTGTTAACCCTTCCAGGAATTTCATTTCTGTTTTGATTTATTCCACACAACGTTGTCAACTCTGTTTGATACTTAGTCTTATTCACAACGTTGTACAGAACTGAGGGAGGCTATTTGGCCCATTGTGCCTGTGCGAACTCTTGATATGGAGTCACCAATAGAACTACTCCTGTTTTTTCCACTAGTTTGCTGCAATCTGTTTCTTAACACCTCTTCCTGCTACCTTCAGCTCCTTTCCTTGGGCACTTCTCGTCCAAAATTTGAAATGTTAAGCACTGGTGGGATGAGTGCTGTTGGAGCAAAGGGAGAAGGGAAAGCTCTCTGGGCCTCCATGTCTTCTTGAGTTTTCCAGCTAATCCCTGTGGCAAAATAGATGCAGAATGCAATATGGAATTGGAGTACTACTGAAAAATGACACAAGTATCACCATATCTGAATTACCTTTGTTCATTGCCTAGAAATTCCCAACTTAGACAGAACTAAATAATACCATCCTCTTCTGTGGTTGCGATGAAGATTACAGTGTAAAAATAGAGTCCAGTCAAAACATAATAAATAGATAAATAATAATGATTATAGAATTACAGGGTATTGCAACAGGAAGCCATTCAGTTCACCATGACGGCCAGCTTTTCTTGGAACAATTGAGTTACAGGTAGTTCCAAGGTTGCAACAGGGTTCTATTCTGGCAAACTGTTCATAATCCAAACTGTTTGAAAGTCAGAAATGAACAAGATCAGTGTTTGGTAGAAGGCCAGAGAAACAACTGTGATGGGAGAGTGAGCAGATGCGGGAAGAGTGGCCGCCAGCTAGCCTCACTGACTTGGCGAGTGAGTGAGTCTGCTCAACGCTCCCAGCTCTGCTAGGCTCGTCCCAGTCCACAATTGTTGTGTCTTGGTGGGGTGGGAAGAGATGGTGTGCGGAAATGCTATTTTACCACCCACAAAAGATGCTTTCAACTCCACAGCAACTGGCAAAACCATCCACATCCATCCTGCTGGTCTCCCAAATGCTCGTCTGTACATACAGGGTGTCCATAAGTCAGGCGATCGTAACCCAGGGAGAACCTGAGCCCTGTTCGTCCAATCTTTCCTTCTATCCTTGCAGTAATTTCTCTTTTAGCTGTTGATTTCTTCTCTTTTGAAGGCTTGAGTTGAATCTTACTTCCACCACTATATCAGGCAACAAAATGCAACCACTTAAGTTTATCATTGTCACGTGTACTGAGATATGGTAAAAAGTTTTTGTTTTTGTGTTATCTGATCAAATCAGGTAAGACTATTCCTGAAAACAATCAGGCCAAACTCAAGTTCAACAGGTACAGTGAAGAAAAACATACCAGTGTGCAGATTATAGTTTCTCACCATTGGAGCATAACAGTTCCAGAGAAAACGTGCAATGTCTGCAATGAGGGGGGCTGTATAGGGACTGTATCTTAGCTAATGGAAGAATCATTTAGGATACAGATAACAGAAGGGAGGAAGCTGTTGCCGTGTCAGAGGCGACATGGTGGTGCTGCAGTCGAGTTGCAGCCTTACAGTGACAGGCTCAGGTTCGATCCTGACTATGTGTGCTATCTGTACGGAGTTTGTACGTTCTCCTGATGACTGGGTTTTCTCTGGGATCTCCGGTTTCCTCCCACACTCGAAAAGATGTACAGGTTTGTAAGCAAATTAGCTTTGGTAAAAAATTGTAAATTGTCCCTAGTGTGTTTCGGATTGTGTTAGTGTGAACTGAAGGGCACGTTTCGGTGAACTGAAGGGCATGTTTCCGTGCTGTATCTCCAAACTAAACTAAACTCAGAAACATGCATCAGTTAAGTAAAATGTTTATACTATTTTTGGCTTTTTGCCCGTAACAATTAATTTATAACAGACGAATTAGCACATGGAAATTACTCTTTATTTACTTTGTCTTAAGTTTTTCATAGTTCATTGTGGGTCCTCCCTGTGTGGAATGTGCACATTCTCCTTGTGACTGTGGGTTTGCACCGGATGCTTCAGTTTACAGCCACATCCTCAAGCTGCGCTCGTCGATTATTTGGGCACAGTAAATTACTCCTTATGCAAGTAAGTGGCAGAAAAATTAAAGAGAAGTTGTTCGGAACATGTGAGAATAAGTTGCGAGAATACAGGGAACTATGAGGAATAGATCTGGTGGTATTGTTGTTTTAGCAGCCAATAACGTTCTGATGGACTGAGTGGTCTGCTGTGTCATCATCATTAAGAAGGATTTGTTTTCTTGCATATTCCAGATTACCACTATATTTATGCTTATTGAACTTTCACATTCAAACAAAAGATGGGTATAGCTCTGCTCATGACCTCGGGTTGCCCAAAGCACTATACAGACGATGAAATCATTCTGATGTATTTTCACTGATATGCAGAAAATACATCTGCCGTTTTTTTGTAGAGCAAGTCACAGTCATGAAGCCATACAACATGGAAACAGGCCCTTTGGCCCAACTCGCCTATGCTGACCAAGATGTCCCATCTAAACCATTTGCCCAGATTTTATCCATGTTCATCTAAACCTTTTCTATCCATGTAACTAACTTAGTGTGTTTTAAATGTCATTAAAGGTATCCACAAACAGCAGTGGTAATGAACAGATGATATAAAGCTTATGGTAATTGTTGCTTGAGAGACACTCTTTTTAGAGTCATAGAGTGACACAGTGTGGAAACAGGTTCTTCAGCCCAACTTGCCCACACCGGCCAACATGTCCCAGCTACACTAATCCCATTTGCCTGCAAACCTGTCCTATCCATGTCCCTGTCTAACTGTTTCTTAAACGTTGCGACAGTCCCAGCCTCAACTACCTCATCTGGCAGTTTGTTCCATACTCCCACCACCCTTTGTGTGAAAAAGTTACCCCTCAGATTCCTATTAAATCTATTCCCCTTCACCTTGAACCTATGTCCTCTGGTCCTCGATTCCCCTACTCTGGGCAAGAGAATCTGTGCATCGACCTGATTTATTCCTCTCATGATTTTATACACCTCTATAAGATCACCTTGTCAAACTCCCCAGCTTTTCTTTCAAATAGGATGTTTTAGGCTAAATGCGATTTTGTAAAGGTATAGATCATTTAAATTTGTTCAGTTATTTACAACCTCTTGTTACGTTTAAAAAAATGAAAGAGAGGTTGATTAATTAGAAGTTTTCCTGTAGTCATATTTGAATGGGTGGTCCTATCTCCCCCTGCTGGACAGAAGGTAACACTAAGCCCACTGCAGTTCATCAATGTGACCACAATGAGTAATAAATAGTAAGATTAAACGAGAACTTACCAGTTTGAAGTTTGATCTTTATTTTATGAGGAGTTACGATGAGGGATTACGTGAAGACCCTGCCAGCACGCATGCGCGACATACTTCAAAGCAGCGGTGTGGAATCACAGAAACAACACAATAATTGAAATAAACATAGTAAAGATAAGGAGAACTAAGATACCAGTTGACCTTTATAATTGAGGGTGGGAGCGGAGGGCACGTAATCCCTCATCGTAACTCCTCATGAAATAAAGATCAAACTTCAAACTGGTAAGTTCTCGTTTAATCTTACTATTTTACTTCGGAGTCACGTGAGTGACTACGTGAAGATTTTAAAGCTCTGTGATTTCAAACCGTGTAACAGTCCATGCTTCACTCATTGCCGAAGTCATCCAAGGGAGGAAGTATGTTATCGTAATCAAACATGAATCTGTTTATAAAACAATAATGATATTTATTTGAAACAATAACAAAGAAAATAACGCTCCCCCTGGCTTAAATTATATATTTGCAGAGTCTAAAATTCTCTCTGCAAATGAAACAGGTTTTACTATTGGCTAGCCGCCGATGTAGATGCTGCCCTGGTGGAGTGAGATGTGTAAATATCAGTATCCATTCCAGCAGCTCCCAATACATGTTTGAGCCATCTAGAGATGGTTTGACATGACACCCGACCATGTGGCTTTTTGTAGCTGACCCATAGTGCCTTTTCTCTCCCTCGGGGATCTTTGGTTGTGTTGATATATTGTAGTAGGTGTGTCATGACACATAAACAGGGGTCAGGTGGGTACGCCCGGAATTCCATAATGAGTCCTGAAGTTCCTGGTCTGCTCTGTTTTACCAGCTCCTGAATAGTGAACGTTATTTGGTCTGATGTTATGACCATATTGTCCAGTCTGAGTAGGTAAAGGGACTGGACCCTTTGTGCTGAGACTAACGCCATCAGCATAGCCGTTTTCAGGGTTAGCTGTTCCAGAGTGAGGGATCTGGCTGGTGGCCATCCCCTTAGGTATGTCAGGACAACACTGACATCCCAGATCTTGGTGTACCTAGGTCAAGGGGGGTTTGTATTAAAGATCCCTCTCATTAATTTGGCCACCAGCGGATGAGATCCTATGGCATGTTGTCCTGGTGCCTGCCCCAGATAGGCTGACAGTGCACTTCTAGCACAATTGATAGTGCTTTAGCTCAGACCTTCATCGTGGTGATGGCTGGACAGGAACTCCAGTACATTAGTTATGGTTGTTGATCTGTATGTAGTCCCTGTTCTTGAGCAGTATGTTTCCCATTTTCTGATACTGGAGAGATATTGTTTCTTGGTGGAAAGTCGGTGAGATGCTGTCATCATGTCCATGGTTCTATTTGACAATCCCAGGTCCAGTAAAGGTATTTTTAGAGTCTGCAACCCAACAGGTTTATTCTGTCATGGCATGGGTGACTTTTGCCTGAGACAGGGTGGATCAGTAGATCTGGTCCGCTGGGAATGGTCATGGGTGGTTCAATGACCCTGTCAAGGACCACTGGGAACGGGGCCACTGGGCCAGTCGGGTACTACCAAAATACCTGAAGCAGAGTCCATCTGTATTTTGCGTAGTACCCGACTGATGAGGCAGAAGGGGGGAAAGGCATAGAAAAAGTAGTACCCCCAGTTCAGCGAGAATGCATCCATCGCCGCTGCCTCAGGGTCTGGTTCCCAAGCGACATATGTTGGTACCTGGTAATTCAGTCGGGATGCAAAGAGATCGATATCTGGTGTTCCATATTGCTTTGTAATTTCAGCAAATGCTTTGGGGGTTTAACATCCATTCGGTGTTATCATTGAATTTGCGTGACCTGGTGTCTGCCACTGTATTTAGCTTACATAGAAACATAGAAACATAGAAATTAGGTGCAGGAGTAGGCCATTCGGCCCTTCGAGCCTGCACCGCCATTCAATATGATCATGGCTGATCATCCAACTCAGTATCCTGTACCTGCCTTCTCTCCATACCCTCTGATCCCCTTAGCCACAAGAGCCACATCTAACTCCCTCTTAAATATAGCCAATGAACTGGCCTCGACTACCCTCTGTGGCAGAGAGTTCCAGAGATTCACCACTCTCTGTGTGAAAAAAGTTCTTCTCATCTCGGTTTTAAAGGATTTCCCCCTTATCCTTAAGCTGTGACCCCTTGTCCTGGACTTCCCCAACATCGGGAGCAATCTTCCTGCATCTAGCCTGTCCAACCCCTTAAGAATTTTATAAGTTTCTATAAGATCCCCTCTCAATCTCCTAAATTCTAGAGAGTATAAACCAAGTCTATCCAGTCTTTCTTCATAAGACAGTCCTGACATCCCAGGAATCAGTCTGCTGAACCTTCTCTGCACTCCCTATGGCAATAATGTCCTTCCTCAGATTTGGAGACCAAAACTGTACGCAATACTCCAGGTGGTCTCACCAAGACCCTGTACAACTGCAGTAGAACCTCCCTGCTCCTATACTTAAATCCTTTTGCTATGAAAGCTAACATACCATTTGCTTTCTTCACTGCCTGCTGCACCTGCATGCCTACTTTCAATGACTGGTGTACCATGACACCCAGGTCTCGCTGCATCTCCCCTTTTCCTAGTCGGCCACCATTTAGATAATAGTCTGCTTTCCTGTTTTTGCCACCAAAATGGATAACCTCACATTTATCCGCATTATACTGCATCTGCCAAACATTTGCCCACTCACCCAGCCTATCCAAGTCACCTTGCAGTCTCCTAGCATCCTCCTCACAGCTAACACTGCCCCCCAGCTTAGTGTCTGTGGATCTGTGGCTGTGAGGTCGGCGTTTTACACAGTCCTGCAAATTTTGGGTTGAGGCCTCCTTCAGGAGGTTGTTGATTTCATACTGTGTGTTGCACAGCAGAGCCAGGGTGTCCTGTTGATTGTTTGTCATGTCAACCCCGTCCACGGAACGAGCATATGAAGTTATAGCCGACGTCAGGAGCTTCAGTATTTTTTGTAATTTGAGTTCTCGGGTTCGGATACCCTGCCCAATGTACCCCCAGATTTGACTGTTAACGGCAGGTACATTGAGCGATATGCAATTTTCGGGAGACATGTATAGATCCATCGCCTCATTGACTACCAGTTCTTGGAGTGGTTTAAAGGACAGGTAGTCAATACTGGCCACCAGTTTGGGCTGTAACGGCCGTCCCGCTCGCGGTGTTGCCGCGTAGCGGTTCACCACTCCCAGCAGCTCTTCCTGATCCTGTACCCCCAGCACACTGCCGTGTTCTTCAGCCAGTGACCCCTGTTCTTGACCAGCCCAGTCCTGGTCGCCAACGCTCCCCTCTGCTGAGGGTGATGCGATGGCCAGTGCTTGGTAATGCACTGGAGCGGGAGTGCTTGTGCTCCCTTGGCGAGCTTGCCCCATCTCCCGGAGCAAGTCTTGCTGGAGCATTTGCTCCATGAGCCTTTCCATGCGGCCCAAACGGTCACCTCTGCCGCTCTCGGACGGTGAGTCTTCCGCACCGGACTCGTCCGAGTAAACCGGCCGGTCCGACTTCCGTTTAGCCTTGCCTCCAGCCCGCTGCGGTTGTTCGAGCTGTGGTGCTAGCGACGCTGGGCTTGGCTGTACAGAAATATTGTCGGTGACTGAAGACGGCAGCGTGTGCGGTCCAGGTGCTGCTGGTCGCCCCCCACTGCTGGGACCCTCCTGGTTCATCACAGTCGGACGGGGTACGACCTTCTTTGGTTGTCTTCCCTTGTTCATTGCGCTGTAACGAGAAGCAGAACAAGGATTTCCAAAATACGACCTCAGAGTAGTTTACTTACCTGGAGGTCCCGTTTTAAAACTTGCTGCGGGAGAGCTCGTTCTCCCGCCCGTCGCTGTGCAATGCGTGAGACGCTATGTCGCGCATGCGTGCTGGCGGGGTCTTCACGTAGTCACTCACGTGACTCCGAAGCAAAATAAAGGTTTACACTTTAGTAGAGGGAGGTGAAACAAAATCTGCAGGGGATTTGAGGCTGAGGTGGCACATTAATGCTCTTCACATTAAGTTACAGTATTTCTTTATATGAAGTAGGATCTCCATTACTTGCTATGTGGATGAATATTGAATCATGTTGGTTAGTTTGCTCGGAGTAACAGTAAATCCATTTACATTTAGACAATAGACAATAGGTGCAGGAGTAGGCCACTCGGCCCTTCGAGCCAGCACCGCCATTCAATGTGATCACAATCAGTGATCACATTCCTGCCTTCTCTCCATATCCCCTAATTCCGTTATCCCCAAGAGCTCTATCTAACGCTCTCTTGAAAGCATCCAGAGAACCAGCCTCCACCGCCCTCTGAGGCAGACAATTCCACACACTCACAACTCTCTGTGTGAAAAAGCTTTACCTCATCTCCATTCTAAATGGCTTACCACTTATTCTTAAACTTCTTAGACCAAATCTGCACACAATACTCCAGGTGTGGTCTCACTATGGCCCTGTACAACTGCGGAAGGACCTCTTTGCTCCTATACTCAACTCCTCGTGGTATGAAGGCCAACATGCCATTCGCTTTCTTCACTGCCCGCTGTACCTGCATGCTTACCTTCAGTGACTAATGAACAAGGACCCCCAGATCCTGTTGTACTTCCCCTTTTCCCAACTTGACACCATTTAGATAATAATCTGCCTTCCTGTTTTTGCCACTAAAGTGGATAACCTCACATTTATCCACATTAAACAGCATCTGCCATGCATTGGCCCACTCTCCCAACCTGTCCAAGACACCCTGCATCCTCGTAGCATCCTCCTCAAAGTTCACACTGCCACCCAGCTTTGTGTCATCTGCAAATTTGCTAATGTTACTTTTAATCCTTTCATCCAAATCATTAATATATATTGTAAATAGCTGCGGTCCCTGCACTGAGCCTTGCGGTACCCCACTAGTCACTGCCTGCTATTCTGAATGGGACCCGTTTATTCCTCCCTTTGTTTCCTGTCTGCCAACCAATTTTCTATCCATGTCAGCACTCTACCCCAATACCAATTTTGCCCTAATTTTGCCCACTAATCTCCTATGTGGGACCTGATCAAATGCTTTCTGAAAGTACTGGTACACTACATCCACTGGCTCTCCCTTGTCCATTATCCTGGTTACATCCTCAAAAAAGTCCAGAAGATTAGTCAAGCATGATTTCCCCTTCGTAAATCCATGCTGACTCGGACCGATCCTGTTACTGCTATCCAAATGTGCCGCTATTTCATCTTATTATTGACTCCAGCATCTTCCCCACCACCGATGTCAGGCTAACTGGTCTATAATTCCCTGTTTTCTCTCTGCCGCCCGTCTTAACAAGTGTGATAACATTAACTACCCTCCAATCCACAGGAACTGATCCTGAATCTATAGAACATTGGAAAATGATCACCAATGCGCCCACAATTTCTAGAGCCACTGCCTTGGGTACTCTGGGATGCAGATCATCTGGCCCTGGAGATTTATCAGCCTTCAGTCCCATCAGTCTCCCCAACACCATTTCCTGCCTAATGTGAATCTCCTTCAGCTCCTCTGCCACCCTAGATCCTCTGGCCACTCGTACATCAGGGAAATTGTTTGTGTTCTCCTTAGTAAAGACGGATTCAAAGTACCTGCTCAGTTCATCTGCCATTTCCTTGTTCCCCATAATAAATTCACCCTTTTCAGTCTTCAAGGGTCCAACTTTGGCCTTAACTCGTTTTTTCCTCTTCCAATACCTAAAGAAGCTTTTATTATCCTCCTTTATATTCTTGGCTAGCTTTCCTTCGTACCTTATCTTTTCTCCCCATATTGCCTTTTTAGTTATCTTCTGTTGTTCTTTCAAAGTTACCCAATCCTCTGGCTTCCCGCTCATCTTAGCTATGTTATATTTATTCTATTTTATTTTTATATGGTCCCTGACTTCCCTTGTCAGCCACAGTAGCCCCTTACACCCCTTGGAATCTTTCTTCCTCTTTGGAATGAACTGATCCTGCACCTTCTGTATTATTCCCAGAAATACCTGCCATTGTTGTTCCACTGTCATCCCTGCTAGGGTATCTTTCCAGTCAACTTTGGCCAACTCCTCTCTCATGGCTCCATAGTCCCCTTTGCTCAACTATAATACCGACACCTCCGATTCACCCTTCTCCCTCTCAATGGCTTCTTTACCTCAAGTTCCCTTATACACATTTGAATTAATACACATTCGAAACTAAGAACTGCAGATGCTAGTTTACCAAGGAAACACAAAAAATGCTGCAGAAACTCAGCGGGTCAGGCAGCATCCCTGTAGAACATGGATAGGTAACGTTTCAGTTAGGGACCCTTCTTCAGACCCTGCAGAAGGGCCCTGGCCCGAAAGGACACCTTTCCATGTTCTACTGGGATGCTGCCTGACCTGCTGTGTTACTCCAGCACTTTGTCTTTCTTACATTCATACACAGCCTACATATATTAAATCATCATAATACATATAGTAATACATCACATGGTGATCACGGAGGAATTTTAAAACATGCCCGCCACTAAGCATCATGAGAAGATAGTGAGGCAGGTTTTCCAAATCTTTGTCAAATGGAATGTTTGAAGAAGAATAGAACAATTGGGAACCTGAGAAATCCACACCAGAGCAATAATTTCTTCATTGTCTCTGAAGTAATCCAACAAAATGCGTAATTCAAGGGAAATGCAATAAATGCTGGCTTCATCAGTGATAACCACATTCTATCAATGTACAATGAAAGGAGATGATTAAGAATTCAAATAAACTCTAATGTAATTGAAGGAGTCAAAAAGCAAGACAGATCCAGGTGTTTATTAATACTACAGAGTCATAGAATTGTGTCGCATGGAAACTGTCCATTTGTCCATGCTATGCCATCTGTAGTCGGCCCATCTTCCAGCTCTTGATCCCTAGCCTTGACTCTTCCTGTTCAATTCAAATCTTTGATTTCCTCTCTTATCATTGACTTTTAGTGGCACTATTAGTATTTCAATAAAAATGATTTTTGCAATAGAGCTGAGATTAGCATGGTTGTAAATGGAGATTTTGTTGTGACTTCACACAAGGTAATGTTAGAGGTACTGAATCATTTATTTCCAGTCACACTAAGGGTGAGGTGAGAGAGATTGGAAAGTAGCATTGACAATCAAATTGCAGGACACCTGTTTTTCCTCAGGTTTAAGAGTTGTTGGAACTTTCTTATGACCGATAAAGCAATTCCAATACTGACCAGCATACCACCACCTTTCCAGGTGAACTGCTTGTTCGTGGACTTCACTCTATTGTTGTCATTGCTCACTTACTCAAAGTAGCTGCACTTTCTATTGCAGCAGGCCTTAACATTTGTACCAAAAGAATTACAATTAAAAAAAGAATTGGAAATAACAAAGACTAATATCAAATAAACTATCCCTCATGCAATACTCTCAAGGTATGTGTACACATTGCAGTAAAAGCTGGAACCTAATGATTACCCGTATGTTCACAAATATTACGCAAATATTGGATAGATATGTCAATCATTTACCCAGGTTCAGAAGCAATTGATCTCCCTCGTGAAATTATTGATGATGGCACAATATTCTTCAATCGGTTCATTTTTGGTATACAAGCATCCCTGGTAAGACTGGTATTTTTGTTTAACCCTAATTGGCCTTGAGAAGAAGCTGGTGAACTTTTGTAACTCTTCTGGTGCGGGTATGAGAAATGAGGGTATGATGAAAGAATGGATCGACTGGGCTTATATTCACTGGAATTTAGAAGGATGAGAGGATATATTATAGAAACATAACATTCTTAAGGGATTGGACAGGCTAGATGCAGGAAAATTGTTCCTCATTTTGGGGGAGTCCAGAACTAGGGGTCACAGTTTAAGAATGAGGAGTAGGCCATTTAGGATCAAGATGAAGAAAAACCTTTTTACTCAGAGAGTTGTGAATCTGTGGAATTCTCTGCCACAGAAGGCAGTGGAGGCCAATTCACGGGATGTTTTCAAGTGAGAGTTACATATAGCCCTTAGGGCTAACGGAATCAAGGGGTATGGGGCAAAGCAGGAACGGGGTACTGATTTTGGATAATCAGCCATGATCATGTTGAATTACGGTGCTGGCTCAAAGGGCCGAATGGCCTACTCCTGCACCTATTTTCTATGTTTCGATGGTACACCACAGTGTTTCCAGAGAGGAAGGATCTGGATTTGGAAGTAGTAATGATGAAGGTACAGCGATGGTGTGTTACATGAAGGGGAACATGCAGGTAGCATCTGGTGCCCTTAGTGATAGAAGTTAATGATATGGGAGATGCAGTAGAAATGACCTGTATGAGTTATTTTCATGGCATCTTCCATCACCTTAATAATTGAGTGATGAGCTGAATGGTATTTGTCCTATTTTTTGTTAAGAGATAACCTATGGACATACTGTAGCACAGACCATTCACATGAACCAGCCTCGCTTCCATTGACTCCCATCTATCTATACTTCATGCTGTCTCAGGAATGCCGCCAGCATAATCAAGGACCAATCTCATCCCAGTTACTTCCTCTTCTCCCCTCTCCCGTCAGGCAGGAGGTACAGAAGTTCGTAAATGCATACTAAAGGGGCTGTCCCACTGTGGCGACCTAATCCGCGAGTTCTGGCGAGTTTGCCCTCGACTCATACTCGCAGCATGGTCGACACAAGGTCCTAGGAGGTCTTTGTAACTCTCCTTCATGCTCGAGAGTAGTCCCCGCATACTCGAGGCCTCAGCGTGGTCGCAGCGTATTTTTCAACATGTTGAAAAATGCCCGCGAGTAAAAAAAGGTCGCCATGGAAAAAATCGATACATTTTTTACTCGTAGGTTTAGTCGAAGTAGGTTGTAGTAAGTGTTCAACATAGTCGAAGGAGGGTCGAAGGAGGTCGTCTTCACTCTCCACTGTTCGGTGTCCAATTTTCCTGAAGTTAGTCGAAGCTAGTCTTCAATGTAGTTGAAGGAGGTCTTCAACATGACATTTTTTCAAACTCTCCTAAATTCTTCTAAACTCGCCAATTAGGTCGCTCAGTGGGACAGCCCCTTTACAGATTCAGGGACAGTTTCTTCCCAGCTGTTATCAGGCTTAACTTAACGGTCCTCTTATCAGCTGGAGTGCAGTCCTGCCCTCCCATCCACCTCATTGGAGACTTTGAACTATATTTAATCGGGCACTGTCAAACTTCAATGTTATATCTTGCGGCACCCCACTAGTCACTGCCTGCCATTCTGACAAGGACACGTCAATTCCCACTCTTTGCTTCCTGTCTGCTAACCAGTTCTCTATCCATGTCAATACCCTACCCCTGATACTATGTGCTCTCATTTTGCAGACTAATCTCTTGTGTGGGACCTTGTCAAAGGCTTTTTGAAAGTCCAGATACACCACATCCACTGGTTCTCCCATATCTATTCTACTTGTTACATCCTCAAAAAATTCCAGAAAATTAGTCAATCATGATTTCCTCTTCATAAATCTATGCTGACTTTGACCGATCCTGTCACTGCTTCCCAAATGTGCTGCTATTTCATCTTTAATAATCGACTCAAGCAACTTCCCCACTAATTATGTCAGGCTAACTGGTCTATATTCCATGTTTTGGCTCCCTCCTTTCTTAAAAAGTGGGGTTACATTAGCTACACTCCAGTCCACAGGAACTGATCCAGAGTCGAGAGAACATTGGAAAATGATCACCATTGCATCCACAATTTCTAGGGCCACCTAATTGAGTGTTCTGGGATGCAGACCATCAGGCCCTGCAGATTTATCTGCCTTCAGTCCCAACAGTTTACCCAACACCATTTCATTACTAATGTGAATTTCCTTCAGTTCCTCCATCACACTAGATCCACGGTCTCCCTAGTATTTTTGGAGATTGTTTGTGTCTTCCTTAGTGAAGACAGAACCAAAGTACTTGTTTTAACTGGCCTGCCATTTCCTTGTTTCCCATTATAAATTCATCTGTTTCTGACTGTAAGGGACATACATTTGCTTCACTAATCTTTTCCTCTGCTCATATCTAAAGAAGCTTTTACAGTCAGCTTTTATGGTCCCCGCAAGCTTTCTTTCATGCTCTATTTCCCCCCCTCTTAATTAACCCCTTTGTCCTCCTCTGTTGAATTCTAAATTTCTCCCAGTCCTCTGGTTTGCTCCTTCCTCTGGCCAATTTATATACCTTTTCCCTAATTTCCCTCGTTAGCAATGGTTGGTTGAGCCGCCTTCCCTGTTTTATTTTTGTGCCAGACAGGGATGAACAATTGTTGTAAATACATCCATGCGATCTTTAAATCTTTGCCATTGCATATCCACTGTCAATCCTTTAAGTATCATTTGCCAGTCCATCCTAGCCAATTCCCGTCTCATACCATCAAAGTCACCTTTCTTTAAGTTCAGGTCCCTCGTCTCTGAATTAACCGTGTCATTCTCCATTGTAATGCAGAATTCCATCATATTATGGTCACTGTTGCCCAAGGGGCTTTGCATAACAAGGTTGCTAACTAATCCTTCCTCATTACACAATACCCAGTCTAGGATGGCCTACCCTCTAGTTTGTTCCTCTATATATCAGCTTAGAAAACCATCCCGTATACACTCCAGGAAATCCTCCTCCTCAGTGTTGTTACCAATTTGGTTAGCTCAATCTATATGTAGATTAAAGTCACTGCTGTATCTTTGTCACGCGCATCTCTAATTTCCTGTTTGATGCTATCCCCAACCTCACTACTGCAGATTGGTGGTCAGCACACAACTCCAACATGCCTTTTCTGCCCTTGGTTACTTTGCAATTCTACCCATACCTATTCTACAACATCCAAGCTAATGTCTCTCCTCTTTAACCAGCAATGCCACCCCACATCCTCTTCCTTTGTCCATTCTTCCTTTATATTGAATACTCCCTGCATATTGAGCTCCTAGACTTGGTCACCCTGGTGCCATGTCTCCGTAATCCCAACTATATCATATCTGTTAACAACTAACCGCGCATTCAATTTATCCACCTTATTACGAATACTCACATTAAGGCACAAAGGTTTCAGGTTTGTTTTTCTTTTCTCCCTTCTACCTTTTGCTTCTGCCCTCATTTTACAGCCCTGTCTCCCTGCATTGGTTCCTATCCCCCTGCCATTTCCTGCACTCTCTTTCTCGTTAACTACACGCATACACTTTCATGTTGTTGACCCCCTCCACCCCCGCTAGTTAGTTTAAACCTGCTCGTGTAGCACTAGCAAACCTGCCTGCCAGAATGTTGGTCCCCCTCCAGTTAAGGTGCAACCCGTCCCTTTTGTACAGGTCACCCAGCCCCAGAAGAGATCCCAATGGTCTGGAAATGTAAATCCCTGCCCCCTGCACCAACTCCTCAGCCACACATTGAGCTCCCCTATCTCTCTGTTCCTAGCACGAGGTACTGGAAGCAAACCAGAGATAACCACCCTAGAGGTCCTGCTTTTCAGCCTCCAAACTAATTTCCTATCCTCGCGTTACAGAACCTCCTCCCCTTCTAACCTGTGTCGTTTGTGCCTACATGCACAACTACATCAGGCTGCTACCCTTCCCTCTTGAGGATGCCCTGCAATCGGTTTGAGACATCCTGGACCCTGGCACCAGGGAGGCAACACACCATCCCCGAGTCTCGCCTGGTGCCCCGGAATCTCCTGTCCGCACCTCTGACTATGGAGTCACCCACCACTATGGCTTTGTCTGACGTTGGTTTCTCAGTTGAGCCTCAGCGCCAGGATTCGAGTCACAGGCATGTCCGCCGCTCGGACTAGAAGTGTCGTCTGCCCCAACAGCTCTCAAGAGGTACATCCACTGAGGCCCCCAGCACTCGTTTCTTCCCCTTCCTTGCTGTCTCTAACCGTCGCACCTCCTATCCTCTCCGAGTGACGGCCTGACTGTAAGTCCTGTCCAGGAAGCTTTTGTTTTCCCGGATGGTCCGCAGGTCATCCAGCTGCTGCCTCCAATTCCCTAACTCGGCCCTTGAGGAGCTGCATCTGGTCACAGTTCCCCTCAGGTGTAGTGGTCAGAGGCACCAGCAGTGCCCCTGACTGTCCACATTCTGCAACAAACACACTGCAACAACATTCCTGCCATCACTGCAATAAGTCACTTAAGTTTAAATATCAGAACACCCACACAAAGAGCCGATTTAAACGTAGCCTCCTCGCCAAAGACTCTTGAGTTATGGTGAATGTGTAACTGAGGGAGCTGGGTCCAAGTGTCAGATAAAGAAGGCTTCATTATTATTATTATTATTGCTTTATTTATATAGCACATTTTAAGTCAACTTGCATTGACACCAAAGTGCTTTACATAAATTAAATAATAAGTTTACATACAAACCATAGAAAAAGGTTAAAAATAAATAAAGAAAGAAAATGGACACAACACATTATAGAGTTCAACACAAACATCCCCCCACAACAGAATCAAAAATTTCCACTGTGCGGAAAGGCAACAGAAAGTTAAGTCCTCTTCCTCTGAAACACCCGAGGTCGGGGCCCATTTGTGGCCTTGCAGCCAGTCCGATGATTTTCAGGGCCCTCTTGCCGTGAAGATGGAACACTGGCGTCGGGTGAAACAATTCCTCAAGCGGCTTGGAAAGTCTGGAGCGGCTGCCTCCTCCCCGGAGACCGCGGCACTCGTAGTCTTCAGGCCGCGCCGGTTGGAGCTCCGACCCCGGCGAACTCGATCCCTGGCTCTGCGGCGCTCCAAATCCAGCGCCGCCCGCGGCCGGACGCCCGCAGCCCCAGCTCTGCGATGTTTGGATCGACGGCCACAGCGCTCCGGAGCTTACCGCACGGCGACCCGGCAAGGCATCGCCCGCTCCGTGGCTCCGCTCCGTGATGGTGTCCTTGCGCTGCGCCGCCGCCGAAGCTGTAGTCCCGGCCGGTCCCGACAGGAAACGCCGCTCCATTCTCGATGGTAGGCCGCGAGGACGGGGTGAAGAAGCAGCTCGGAGGGATGCTGCCTCTCCGACCAGGTAGGGGACTAAGAATTAAATTTTCCCCCTTCCCCACCCCCACCCACCACATAAAAGACCTCCACTAACATTTTGGACAGGGCTTAAAATAAAAAAAAGGTGAAGAGACGGACTGCGGGCAGGCTGCCATACACAGACGGCGCCCACTCCCGCACATCCGCCATATTGGTTTCATGCTGAAACCTTCCCATGGACTCTGTTCCCATGCATCACAGCTCCATCCAAGACAGCAAGAAATTGCAGCGAATTGTGGACGCAGCCCAGGCCATCACACAAAAAGCAACATACCTTCTATTGACTCCATTTACACCTCACACTGCCTCTGCAACGCCAGCAGCATAATCAAGGACGAGTCACACCCTGGCCACTCCCTCTTTTTTCCTGTCCCATCACGCCAATGATATAAAAGTGTGTAAACACGCACCACCAGATTTAGGGACAGTGTCTTTCCAACTGTTATCAGGCACTGAATCATCTGACCACAACCAGAGAGCAATGCTGAACTACTCTCTACCCCTTTGGTGATCCTCGGACTATCCTTGATCGGACTTTGCTGGCTTTACTTTGCACTAAACATTATACCCTTATCATGTATCTATGCACTGTAAATGGCTCGATTATAATCATGTATTGTCTTTCTGTTGACTGGTTAGCACGCAACATATGCTTTTCACTTTACCTCGATACACGTGACCATAAACTAAACTCAAACTGAGTTCTGGCATCAAAACCATTCATAAGAGAACTACTGACATTACAACACTCTACACTTCTGAAGTATTTCATCGGCTATAATTAGTTTTGGATTTTTTCAGATCATAAGAACTGACTGTTTTTTTTCAACCCACAGCACTACTGCTGACTGTCTTATTCATTTGAAGAATGCAGGTCATGCCACAAGCGTGAGAGATCTTGGATGAATGACGTTTTGATGTTTGGATCAAAAGTCTGGATGTTTTCTGTAAGCTTCATAAAGGTGCAAAAAGTTTGAATATTTCCTGGGTTGTCACAGGCTCAACCACAAACTTAAACCTGAGCATTACACAGAACTTATCTCTGACAACGCAACGTCTTAGCTCGAGCCGAACATGAATCATTGAGGCAAACAAAGTAGGCTGAGAAGAATAGCTAAACAAATGATGTAGAAAGGATATGCTGATGGAGTTTGATGAAGAATAGCAACTGCAATTGCCTGAATCACTTGGACTGCATAGCATGTTTCTGTAAATGGTAGGTGCAATATAACGTAATATGGATAAATGTTATTATTTATTATAATAACATCTATTATTACATAACTAAAACTCTCATCTTGTTATCTTCGGTTTGTGTTATTTTTACATTTGAGCAAAGACGGTACACGATAGTGCTACGATTATTCGCCACCTTACTCACCATTCTCCTGTGCTGCAAGTGCAACATGTTTTGTTCTGATCAGTGGTATATTTTAAAAGTTATTAAGGTTTAGAAATCTTTAAAATCGAGCATGCGCAAATTGGTCTCCTCTCCTGTCAGTCACCGCCGGGACAGTGAAGCCCTTTCCTGCACCATTGCTGCACTTATTGGCTGCATTCGCTGTCAGTCACTGGCGGCACCCGCCTCTGCCCGGCGCGGCCTCCGGTTGGTGCGACCTCCGATCAAGGCAACCTCTGGTCAAGGCAACCTCCGGTCAGAGGAGCGGCACCTTCGAGATCTTGGGGAGGTGAGGAGGGAGTGTGTGGGAATCAATGGAGATGAGGGGGCAGGATCGGAGAGGGGGTAAAGTGGGGGAGGTGAAGAGGGAGACTGGGGGGATTGAGGGAGAGGAGGGGGTAGGGAGGGAGAGGGAGGGGAAAGTGGGGTAGGTAAGGATGGGGGTAGGAAGGGGAGAGGTTATGGAGGGAGGGAGTGACTGAGGGTAGGGGAATGGAGAGGTGAGAGGGATTGGGGGAGGGTAGGAGAAAGGAGAGGGAGGAGGTGGGGAGGGAGAATGGGGGGAGAGGGGGAATAGAAGGAGTGGAGGGAGGGAGTGACTGAGGGTAGGGGAAAGGAGAGGTGAGGGAGGATTGGGTAGGGTAGGAGGAGAGGGGAAAGAATAGGGAGGAGGTGAGGAGGGAGAGTGGGGGGGGGGGATGGAAAATAGAGGGAGAGGAGGGGGGAGTGGGGGAGGTAGGGAGTGGGGAATAGAGGGAGAGGAGGGCAGTGGGGGAGGTGAGGATGGATTGTGGGGGATAGGGGGAAGTGGGGAATGGAGGGATAGGAGGGGGTAGGGAGGGGAGAGGAGTTAAGGAGGGAGGGAGTGACTGAGGGGCGGGGAAAGGAGAGGGAGGGAGAGGTGAGGGAGGGATTGGGGAGGGGAAAGAAGAGGGAGGGTGAAGAGGAAGGGGAGAGAGTGCTGGGGATGAGGGGAAATGAGGGGCTATGCGTGAGTGGTGGAATATTGCGTTTGGGGAACGGGTTGCGTTGGGGGACCAGGCCTCTCGTGTGACAGGGACCCAACGGGTCCCACTTAGTTTAGTTGCTCATAAAATCACAGGCAGAGAATTATTTAAAGGGTGATAGAATTGGAAAATATTGATGAACACGGAGGGTGCTCCTGTCCGTCAGTCACTGAAAGGCAATCTGTAAGTACAGCAAGCAATTAATAAGATAAATGGAATAATGGCTTTCATTGAATGTGGTTTTGAGCAGATTATCAATGATGTCTTTCTACAATTATACATGACTTGGTGAGACCACACTGGGAGGATTGGATGTGGTTTGGTTTCCACGTAGCACATATTTGTTATTGAGGGAATGAAATGAAGGTTCTGCAGAGTGTTTATCCAAGCAGTTACATGATTCTATTAGTAACAGAACAGGGTAAAAGTGCTGAATCATCAGGAATAGACCACATTCTTGTTCTGGATTTCTTTACTTCTTTGTAGTTGAACGGAGCTATGTTGACTGAGAGATAGTCTTTCCAGGCACATTCATCACTGACAACAACTGCAGATACATCAGAACCTAGATTTGATTTCCTTATCTAATCCAGGTGAATAGACCACTGACATTGCTGTGGAATGCCAAAACACACCCTTTCTGCCCATTTTGTTCCTGTATCCTTGTATTCCATTCCTTTGGCAAGTACTGTATATAACTAATACTGTCTAATGATTTACTAATGTTTCCCCATTTCCCATTCCTTTTGGAGTTAATAATGCATCTATTAAAAGCCCAGTGGTGTATATAATGGTAACTGTAACTTTAAGAACTGAGTACTAGAATGGTATGATTTGTGTCATGTGATATATTCAATATCTTATCAGTCTTGTGAATATGTGTGAGTATGCGCAGTGTACTTTTGTTAATTAAAGACCCACACACAACGTGTACTGAAAACCTGTGCTTGTTTCTATCTACATGCTGAAGCTGTAATGTCTTACAATGGCGACGAGGATGGGATAGAGTTTGTGAACTCAACCTTTAAATACAAAGAAGGGTTTAGGTCCGAAACGTTGCCTATTTCCTTTGCCCATAGATGCTGCCTCACCCGCTGAGTTTCTCCAGTATTTTTGTCTACCTTTAAATACAGTGCAGGATTGTTTTGCAATATGCAGTATTGTTTAACATTTAAACAGCAAATACGAAGCTGTGTCACAGTTGTTTGCGAACTGGACACGGTAGGCTGCAGAACCTTCTATGCATGGGACTGTAGTTTAAAACAGCAGCTGTAAATCATCTAGAGTTTGTCAGGCTATCTTTGTGTTGTGTCTAGGGGGCAAGATGGTGTCCTTGGGGTGCATAGGCTGGGGTGCATAGGGACATTCGACAAGAACTGTGAAACTTTTACCTCGTACTGTGAGCAAATGGAAATGCTTTTTATTGCAAATTACATTATTGAAGCTGAAGAAACAGAGGATGATGATCTAGTGCAGGTAAGAGCACAAAATAAGCCATTCTATGAACTGAAATTGGTCCTGAAGTTTATGAAACTCTCACCAACATCCAAGCCCCAGAGAAAGCAAGGAATATTTCATTTGAGACTGTTCTTTCAAAACTTTATGCTCACTCCAACCCTAAGCCCATAGATTGCAGAAAGTTACAAATTTCACACAAGAAACCAGAAGTCTGGTGAGAATGTGGGTGAGTACATTATCTCATTGAAGAAGTTGTCTCTGCACTGCAATTTTGCGACATTTCTAGATTCTAGGGGGCGCCGTCCTGTGGTATGGCTGTCCAGCCTGCAGCTGTTCGTTTTTCACTCTTTTTTTTAATTTTTAGTGAGTTTTAGTGTTTTGTTTATGGAGTTCTAGACTTTTTTATGTGGGGGGTGGGGGGGAGGAAGGGGGAAACTACTTTTCAGGGTCCCTACCTGGTCGGAGAGGCAGCTTTTCTCCGGGCTGCATTTTCGACCCGTCCTCGCGGCCTACCAGCGGGCCTGGAGCGGCGTTTTGTGAGGGGACCGCTCAGTACCTCGGCTTCGGCCTTACCTGGGTCGCCGCGCTGGAACTCCGGTATGCTGAGACCGCCGAGATAAACATCGCAGAGCTGCGGGTCTATGGAGCGGCCAGCCGCGGGCGGCGGCGCTGAACTTAACATCGGGAGCCTGGGATCTCTCGATGAGATCACCAGTGGTGGAGCTCCAACCGGCGCAGCCTTGTTGGCTTCGGAAGCCGTGGTCTCCGGTGAGGGAAGCGGCCGTTCCAGGGTTCCCATGCCGCCGAGAGGACTCTCCCGACGCCGGAGCACCATCACCCGGCGAGAGCGGCCTGGAACATCGGGCCTCCTTAAAGGCAACTGTGGAGGCCTTAATAGGCCCGACTATGGGTGGACATGGGATGGGAACTGGACACTGTGCCTTCCCTCATAATGGGAACCATTGTGGGGGGATGTTTTTATGTTTAAATTTCTTTATTATTGTTATGTCTGTATTCTTTCTTTATGTGCTGCATTGGCAAGAAGCATTTCACTACACCTAGGTGTATGTGACCAATAAAATAACCTTTGAACCTTTGATTGAGCTTTGCGTGATAGGTTTGTATGTGGAATGCTGGATGAGCAAATCCAATCAAAACTCCTGAACCCACCAGCCCTTACCTTTGATTTGGCATGCAAAACTGCTTTGACCATGGAGATGGCATGTCAAAGTGCACATGAGTTTCGGCCAACACACGCTGCCACAGTCAACAGTCAAAAGGCAGTTCCAAAACACAAGCATGACAAGACAGCGAAAAGGCCTTCACAGCAAAGTTCTGGGAAAAGCGCAGATATGTGCTATCGATGGAATGGTCAACACAAAGCAAATAAGTGCCAGTTCAAGGACTCCAAGTGCTACAACTGTCAAAAGAAAGGCCATATTGCATCAGCATGTAGAGCACCATCATAGGACAAAGCAAAACAAAAAGCTCGACTAAACCAAATGCGTGGGATTCACAACCTCGAAGAACAGTCAGAGAGTAATGAACTTTGACTGTATGGCATCCATGTTACGAATGGTGGGTCTGGAAAGGAAGACTTTCAGACAAAAGTCAAAGTGAACAATCAATACATTACTACGTGTATTGATACTGCTGCTGATTGCACAATTATAAGCAAAGACATCTATGAATCCAAGTTTGGCAATATGCCTATCACAGAAACAAATGTTCAGCTGTAAATGTACGCTGGAGAAGTATTGGAGATACAGTGAGATAGTTTGTGATGTACCATACAAAGGCAAGACTTTGAAGTTGCCAACAGTTGTCACAAGTTATGTCAATAGGCCAACGTTGAAGGGCAAAAAATTGGCTCCGTTTATTGAAATTGGACTGGAAATCTGTATTCCAAGTCGAAGCGCAAACACAACTGGATCAGTTGCATAAACATCACGACAGAAACATTCAATGACAGCTACGATGGCATAAAGGGTGAGCAAGCACACATCAGGATTCAACCCGACGGCGACCAGTGCCATATTCGTTGAAAAGTAAAGTGGAAGCTGAAATCAAAAAGTTGGAACAAAACGGTGTACTGGTTGAAACAGATCGCAGTGATTGGGCTACACCAATAGTAACTGATAGCAAGGAATGGTACAATTGGTGCCATTGGTAGAGTTGATGCTTTGCAGCTCCAAAGACTCAGGTTCAATCCTAACCATGGCTGCTGTCTGTACGGAGTTGGTAGGTTGTCCCTGTGAGCGCCTGGGCTTTCTACAGGTGCCCATCTCCGATCTTACCCATCTCCTAAGGATGCCTTGATTCCTCAGGGGTCCCACTTTCTCTCTGGTTATGCTTTTTCCCTTTATGTACTTCTATTGGGATTATCCTTAATGCTATCTTCCAGAACTTGCTCATGTCTCGTTTTTGCTTACAATTCCCAAGGCTAGATCAAGCTTTGCCCTCTCTCATATGGGACCCTCTACATATTGCCGGAGGAAACTCTCCTGAACAAATTTGACAAATTCCACCCGGTCTTAACCTTTGTACTACGCCAAACCCAGTCAATATTGGGAAAGTTAAATTGTTTGGCATTTGAAGAGCATTTCACAATTTTCTGTTTCTATTTTAGTTTTCTAGCATCTGCAGTTTTTTTTCTTATTTTTGGCCAATTCTTTTCACGGCAAATGAGTTGGGCCGGTTCTCTGGCGCGCACACACACACACCAACGTACCTCCCAAGTATGTATTGGGATAATCCCTTCCTTTAGCGCGGATTTCTTTAGCAGTGTCGATCTGGGGGAAGCATTATAAGCGCTAAGTGAGGCACCAGCGTATCTGGGTTATTTGCATCATTGATCTATCGTGCGTTAAGTGCCATTGCAGGGAGAGCTCCAGCACTCACTGGTGCCACTGCAAACCAAAGATCCTTTAGCTTGCTGTAGGATATTTGCTGCAAACGGCTGCAGGTTCTCTGTTGCATTGACCGCGGTGCAACGCCGCCGCCTCCGGGACACCGCCTGGGCCCATGCGCACTGTGCGCCACCGGGCAGATGCAGCAGCGTCGCCGGGGCAACGGGGGTCAAGGGGGAGGGGGAAGGAGTTCGTTGCCGCACCTCCGCCTGGCCCCAGCGCACTTCCGGTGTTGCCGGGAAGGCTCCGTGTGACCCGCCGGACGCCGTGTTTGCGTTCCGTCCCGATCGCCGGCAGAAACCAAGAGGCGGCGGTGGTGGATTGAGAGGCCGGGCGGTCGCCGCGGCTCCGCCAGGCGGGAGGGGGCATCGCACCGACGACAGCGGCAGAGAGGGAGGGAGAGAGAGAGAGAGAGAGAGAGGGGGACGCGGGGCGCAGGTTGCTCCTATGGATGCCGAGGTACAGGTGGGTGCGGGGTCGTCGCTGGGCCGGCGGGTGGATGAGGGGAGCGGGCGGGCGGGCGCCTTGGGTCGAGGCCGCTGTCAGCGTCAGGGCCGCCGCCGCCGCCGCTCTATATGTATTTATTTATTTGTCTCTCTTTGTGTCTGTTGGTGTCGGGGCCGAGTCTGCGCGGCGCCGCCTGCCCGTTGGACGGGCGCGGAGACAATGAAGGCGGCGGAGGCCAGCAGGCGGCCCCGGGGCCCGGCCCCCTCTCCACCCCACCCCTCCCTCACACGCACCCCGCATGCCCTCTCCTCCCCCCGAGGCCCGGCCCGGACCCTCTCCACCCCACCCCACCCCACCCTCACACGCACCCCGCATGCCCTCTCCTCCCCCCCGAGGCCCGGCCCGGCCCCTCTCCACCCCTCCCTCACACGCACCCCGCATGCCCTCTCCTCCCCCCGAGGCCCGGCCCCTCTCCTCCCCGCCCCTCTCCACCCTCCCACACACGCACCCCGCATGCCCTCTGCACGGCCACATCTATAAGTTGCTGTAGCCCGAGCCGATCGCAGTTTGTTGGGGGTGTGAGTGAATGTCTAGAACCAACTACAAATACTGTGTCTGACTGTCTGTCTGACTGTGTACACCGTATCGCTATACAACGAGCGGTCTGGACGGGGACATTTGTGTTGTTTCGCACAAGTAGATAATTGCGTAGATCCCGATTGTGAGTGTGTAAGGTTCGATGACCATTACACCTCTCTGCACAAAACTGGGTCGTACTTTAAAGTATTTGAAATCAAGTTGTACATGTGTACGTCCCCACACGATAAGCTGTGTGTGCAAATGAATCACTCACAATCCGACTTAGTTTGTAGGGTTGGCTTTTCAATTTTGTTTTCGATCTGAAGCACACATGTAATAGCACTCTTACGCTTTTGCACGGTATGTAATTTGATCCTTGATTTGCATCACACGGGCACATAATACGTGTGTGTTGCTTTCTGTTTGCCACTCATTCACCCTCCATTCAGTCGTACTATATACAAACAAACGGTGTGAACCTGCTATCACAGTTGTATACAGCCATATGGCACCACAGAATTTCTTATTAGAGACCATCCAGCATTCTTGTTTTCACTTTCCAAATCCGGCTGCTATTTTCTTGTGTGATTTAAATTGCACGTGTACGTATGTTTACATTTGCAGTTTTCTCTTTCTTCATAAAATAGTTGTGTGGATGTGGTTACTGTGTCTACATGATTTATGGCTACAATGTTTGACAGTAACTAATTAGAGTACTATAACATTTTTGACAGTTTGGTAGTGTCATTTCTATTCAGATGCAACCTGATAATTTTTTGCAAGTTGTGTATAAAAATTTTATTGGCAAGTTAAATGTTTACAATCACTGAAAATTAAATGACAAAAACTAAGTATGGCTTGTGTTAATTAATATTTGGATTTGTTTATTGTTGTGTGCCCCAATGAAGATCCTGAAGGATATCTATTTTTCCAATATGTTTGAAACTTAAATTTGCATTGGTTTCTGTGCTTCAAGCTATGTAATATTTAAATATGTATGCTATTTTCTTTCCGGTGGATAAGTGCAGACTCTAAAGCCCGAGTTAAACCTTAGCAGTTCATTTTCATTAGCAAAGGGAATACTGTTGATATTTGCTCCATTTCACTGCAAGCAGCAGAATAATAACTAAAAAAGAAAGACAATTTAAATTTAATTTCAAGTGACAAGTAGCTTTTGATGGCCAAAGCTCAATTGGCTTTTATATAACCAAGTTTTGTCCTGCCATTCAACTACATTTTAAATTTAACAGCAGCTAGTGCGAAGGCCAATTACGCAAAGGCAGGCATTGGATATATGTTATGACACAAAATATAAATATATTAAGGTTAATCGCATTCCCAATATAACTGTATTTTTATATTTATAGTACCATAGCATAATAATGTGCTTCTTCTTCTCACGTTAAAAAAAAATAGTAGTTACATTATGATCCCATTGATAAATTTGTCTATGAACATTTGTTTTCAGGAAAGTTTGAAAGCGTAAATAAAACTGTCTCTCAACAAAAACATAATAGTCTGTTAGCACCATGACAATATTATACCTTGTTCTTTAGACTGCCTTTTATCATGTTGTTAATCTGTTTACCAAAAAATTATACTTGACATTTGCTTTGTTCAGGAATAGCAGTTCCAAAAAGGGAACAAGGATTTAGACTAGTCAGCATATTTCAAAATTTGCAAAGTAGTTCAGTACTTTATGCAAAATTAGAAAGTAGAATTGAAAATGAATTGTTCTCTAGTCTAGAAAATTGCCTTTTAAAAGTGAACGAATCTTCCAAACAGTTGTTATGCTTGCTTATACCAATGCTAATACGTAGCACAGTCAGGCCCAATTCATCAGATACGAACTTTCAGTGGGTGGTGATTACAATTTGTTTTGTTATAGCAAATATGTATTGTAAAGCATGCAATGTACAAAAGATTGAATCTGCATTTGTTGTTAAAAATAGTTCTGGTATGTTGAATACCATTTGTACTTCAAACATATTAAAGGCATACATTATGCAATGTATTCTTTCTGATAACCTTCAACAAAATGCTACCTCATCAATATGATACTATAATGATTATATCATTTACATTATACAGCACAGATTTGAGCTCTTTTGCTCAACTGTTCCATGCACTGTATTATGGTGAGCCGTTTCATTTTGCTCTGTCAGCAAATCTTTCTAATGCTGTCTTCCTTGATAGAGTTTCCCTTAAATACTCCTAAGTTGTTTGCCTGAACTAATCCCACTTGGTAGTGAGTTCAAAAATCTCATCACTTTTTAAGGAAAGGAACTTGTCCTGAAGTCCCCACTGGTTATTGTCGGTGATTAATCAATTGTTGTAGTAAGCGCAAGTGATCATAGCCAAATTCATTCTGTTCTCTGTATGACATCTTGCTAAGAACAACCAGAGAAAGCAAAATGGTTGATGTTTATCAGCTGTTAATGCACGGCTTGGAGACTGAACTTGTTTTGCAGCTTGAAGTCTTAAAGGGAAATATTGCTGCAAAGTTTGGAGACTTTATAGCTCAACTTCTTTGATGAGATGTGCCATAGAAAGCATCTTATTAGGATGCAAAACATCTTGGTTTGACAGCTGCTCTGCCCAATTCTCCAATAAATTGCAGAGTTGTGAATGCAGCCCAGTCCATCTCACAAATCAGCCTGCTACCATCATTCAACCCCCCCCCCCCTCCTCCATCTACACTTCACACCGTCTTTGGAAAACAGCAAATGTAATCAAGGACCACTCATGCCCAAACATTCTCTCTTCTCCCCCTCATCCCTTTGGGCAGAAGATGCAAGGGCTTTTAAAAGTATGTACCACCGTATTCAAGCACAGCTTCTCCTCAGCTGTTATCAGACTACTGAGTCTGATTTTAAAAATAGTAGCTACATTGTTGTCTCATTGTCAAATTTGCTAAGCATGAACTCCCGATCTCCCAACCTGCCTTTTAAAAATTCTGTACTTTCTCTCTAGCTGCAACACTACGTTCTACTCCTTTTCCTTTCTCCTTTGCAATACCTGTTGTACTCATGGATGGTATGATTGTGCACATATTGTATAATTTGCTTTCAAATCAAAGTTTTTAATTGTAGCTTGATAGATATGGCGATAATAAACCAACAGCGATTTGCAACTAGTCCTAATTGCCCATGTTGCAGTTCTACCAGTGCCTTCATGTTAAAACCTTCATTCTAGTTTTCAGGTGTCACTAACATCTTTTCAATTCTGTAACTCTCCTGAAGAGTGCTCTTTCAATTCTGTTTTCTTCCATGCTCCTATTTCTACTTCACACCCCTCCACCCCTAACCCTTCCACTGGAATAAGTGCCATAGCTCCCTGAATTGTAGATAGCATAATTCATTTTTCCCCAACCCTAAATCTCGAGTCAAGAGTGTTTTATTGTCATATGGGAAATTCTTACTTGCTGCAGAACAATTGAATATGTAAACATAGTACATAATGGGGAAGTGAAAAAAAAGAAAAAGTTCAATGAACAACAAATATAGTGCAATAATAATATAGTCTTTTGCAATTCAGAGCTCAGAGCTTATTCGTTGTTGTTTAATAACCTGATGGCTGTAGGGAAGAAGCTGTTCTTGAACCTGGACGTTACAGTTTTCAGATTACTGTACCTTTTTCCTGATGGCAATGGTAAAATGAGTGTGTGGCCTAGACGTTGTGGGTCTTTGATGATTTTGGCTACCATAGATCCCTTCGACGGTCAAAGCTGGTGGGGTCAAAGCTGGTGATGGACTGGGCAGTGGTCACAACTTTTTGTAGTCTTTTTCGCTCATGGACGTTCAAGTTGCCGAACCAGGCCACGCTACAACCAATCAGAATGCTCTCTACCGTGCACCTGTAGAAGTTTAGGAAAATCCTCTTCGACATGCCGAATCTCCGTAATTTTCTCAGGAAGTAGATGTGCCTTCTTTATAATTGCATCAGTGTGCTGGGTCCAGGAAAGATACTCTGATACATGTACGCCCAGGAATTCGAAGTTATTGACCCTCTCCACCATCGTCCCATTGATGTGAACAGGATTGTGGGTCCTCATCCTTCCCCTCCCAAAGTCCACAATCACTTCCTTGGTCTTACTGATGTTGAGAGCCAGGTTGTTGTGCTGGCACCATTTGGTCAGTCGGTCGATCCACTTCTATATTCTGACTCGTCCCCATCTGTGATTCATCCAACTACAGTGGTGTCGTCGGCGAACTTGATGATGGAGTTTGCATTATGTCCGGCTACGCAGTCATGGGTATAGAGTGAGTGGGGGCCAGTGGAGAGCCAGTGAAATTGCATCCTCCGTTGACCTGTTGTGGCGGTATGCGAACTGTAGTTGGTCGAGGTTGTTGTTGAGGTAGGAGTTGATGTGCACCATAACCAACCTCTCAAAGCACTTCATCACCACAGATGTTAGTGCCACTGGTCGATAGTCATTGAGGCACGTCACCTTACCCTTCTTGGGTATTATTGATGCTCTCTTAAAGCAGGTGGCAACCTCAGACCTCAGAAGTGAGAGGTTGAAAGTGTCCGCAAAAACTCACGCCAGTTGGTCTGCACAGGTCTTGAGAATTTGACCGGGTATACCATCTGGTCCAGGTGCTTTCTGAGGGTTCAGCCCCCTGTAGGATCTTCTGACGTCGGCCTCTATGACTGTGACTGTAATACCATCAGGGCGAATGGGGCTCGGGAAGGCATATCAGTGTTCTCCCTATCAAACCATGCGTCGAACGCATTGAGCTCGTCAGGTAGTGATGCTTCCTTGTCGTCTGAGCTGCCTCCTGATTTCGCCTTGTAGGAGGTGATGGCATTCAAGCCCTGCCACAGTTGCCGAGCATCCGTCTCATCCTCCAGCTTAGACCAGGTCCCTTTAGGCCTTTTTGATGGCCTTACCAAGGTCGTATCTGAGCTGCTTGTAGTATTCTGCATCGCCAGACCTGAATGCCTGGGATCTGGTCTTCAGAAGAATGCGGATCTCATGGTTCATCCAAGGCTTCTGTTTAGGAAACACTCAGAAGGTTTTTGTTGGAACGCAGTCCTCCACACATTTCCTTATGAAGTCTGTAACGACTGTGGCGTATTCATTCAGCTCCGATGCCGAGTCCTTGAACATTGCCCCGTCTACAGACTCCAAGCAGTCCTGGAGTTGTTCCTCTGCCTCCCCCGACCAGCTCTGTACAGTCCTCACCTCTGGGGGTGATTTCTTCAGTTGCTGCCTGTATGCAGGAAGATGCAGCACCGCTGAATGGTCGGATTTTCTGAAGTGAGGGCGAGGGATAGAGCGATAGGCATCTTTGATGGTTGTGTAGCAGTGGTCAAGGGTGTTTGATCCTCTGGTGCTGCAGGAGACATGTTGGTGGAAGTTAGGGAGCGATTTCTTCAGGTCGGCTTTGTTGAAGTCCCTGGCTATGATGGTAAACGCCTCGGGGTAGGCTGTCTGGTGCTTGTTGACCATGGCGTGCAGCTCCTTCAGTGCCAGACGGACGTCTGCCTGTGGCGGGATGTCGGCCGTGGTCAGGATGATGGAGGTGAATTCCCTCGGTAGGTAGAAGGGGCGGCACTTCACCGCCAGGTGTTCCAGGTGCGGAGTGCAGGAGTTAGACAGAACTGCCACGTCTGAGCACCATGAAGAGTTGACCATGAAGCAGACGCCCCCTCCTCTCCCTTTCCCAGATGCCAGTGTACGGTCCATATGGTGGATGGAGAAACCTTCAGGCTGGACCGCTGAGTCTGCGGAGCTGGGGGTGAGCCATGTCTCTGTGAAATCTCTGTTACCTCCTCATATTCTTACTTCCTGTGATCTTGCCGTTCAATGTCTGCCCTATTATATTACAATATTGGTGCATATTGTTGTTGGTAAACTTGATGATTAATAGTAACTTCCATTATGTACCTGTCAATTTTCATATCAGTGTCAGGTTTTCTACATTGCGGACAGTAATATTGATTGAGAGTACTCAACTTTCATTGGAGAGCTCCAGCTTCTTATAAATCATCTGATCTTTAATGTTAATCAACAGCTTCCCCACCCTCTCCTTCCCATCTGTGTATTTATGATTGATGCAGTATGACCTTGGTAACTGATTGTGTGAATATTCACAATTAAATATTTTTCTAAATGCTTAGTACTGTCATCAGCATATTTGTTGGGAAGAAAAAATAGGATGTTAGTTCTGTCTGCTGAACGATTATTGGCCCATACAGAATGTATACCTGTAACTGATACCCCCTGAGTCTGCTGACCCATGCATGGAATGGTTCTGATATAATCCATACAGGACTCGTAGACCATGTTAGTTTATAAGTTGGAACACATCTTGGGAGGGATTAAGTTTCCTTAGCATAGTTCTTTACTCGAGCAGGCATTACATATTGCAAGTGGAAAAGAGCCTCTTCAGAATGTGCAGTTTTTTTAAAATCGGTTGAAATATGATTGTAAACTTTGATCATCTTGGCGATTTATTATTTATTTATTTTTTATTTTTACTTTAATGTTGACGTGGATTCTTTTTGTATAATGCACTGCCCCCAGCTCATTATTCTTAGCATACTGGTTGCAATTAGTGTAGAAACAAATTTTAATATACTGACAATTTAATCTTAAACTAGGTGCTGCAAAAGATACTGGATTTTGGCTTTTTTCTCTTTGTATTTCCACTGATGGAATGTGCCATTTCATAAATTTGGTGATCTATTTATGAAGTTCTAGGAAGTCCTCTTCTGTGAATTTGTTTATCGTGATTTCTCAAAATCAATACATTTTCCTGTGGTAGAGAAATGCTCACAGAGTGAACATAGTTAAATTATTTTTACGATTCAGCTGTTGGTTTCTTTCGCTTGAAATTTTAGAACATCTTTTCGCATGGATTCACGTGGCTCGTCTCCTCGGGTTATCATGTAGATTTTTCATGGCCACTGAAGAATTTAGGCAGATAGCTGAAGATTTATGGTTGAAAAGGGTAAACAGAAAGAACTGCAGATGCTCGTGTACGAAAAAAGAAACAAAACAGAGGAACTCAGTGGGTAAGGCTGCACCGAATGCGGTGCAGCGGTAAAGTTGCTGCCTTGCAGCACCAAAGACCCGGGTTTGATCCTGACTACGGGTGCTCGTCTGCACGGAGTTGGTACGTTCTCCCTGTGACCAATTCGATTTTCTCCGGGTGCTATGGTTTCCTCCCACACTCCAACGATGTACAGGTGTGTAGTTTAATTGGCATGTAAATTGTCCCTAGTGCGTAGGATAGTGCTAGTGTTCAGGATGATCGCTGGTTGTCACGGACTCAGTGGGCCAATGGGACTGTGTCTCTAAATCTAATATCTAAATACAAAATCTCTGAAGAATATGGATAGGCAATCTTTTAGGTTAGGAGCCTTCATCATACTGATTGCAGTGGGAAGGGAAGTTAAAATGGTTAGAAACGAGGAGATCGGGCAGGCCTTAGTGAAATGGCTGCTTAGTCTCTGCTTGATCTTGCCGATGTAAAGGCCCATTCTATTCCCATACTGAGCCCTCTGTCCCTGCTGGATCCATTTTAACTCTCCTTCCCATTCCCATACTGTCCATGTTCAATTTTAGGCAATTAACTACAAACAATCTTCTTTCCCCCACCCCCCTCCTCTTTATTTTCCTTCTCTTTCCTGTGCCCCACTGGATGTGTTCACATTTTTGTTTTTCCCCGCCCGCCCCCATCCCCTTCCACATATATTCCTTCCTCTGGCATCACTTTTCGTGCCTCTTCTTGTCTTATCTCCTTACCTCACCATCTTTCGTATTTTCATCTCTGGCCTTTGTCCAACCCTTTGCCTATCAATCCCTCTCTCCCCATCACCTGTATCCAGCTATCACGGCAGTTTTTGTCTCGTCCCCATCTCTTCCAGTTTTCTCCCACTAGGCCAATTGGTCCGATTGCAGGTCCTGACCCGAAATGTTGCCTATCCATGTTCTCCAGAGATGCTGCCTGGCCCTACTCTGGCACTTAGTATATTCTTTAGGTTAAATAGGTGGTGTCTAGGAAGAGGTTAGGAAAGAATTCCAGGCTCTGGCACCTGGGTCTGACGATACAACTGCTGCCTCTGGAGTGCAGAAATCAAGGATGTACAAATAGGCAAAAATTTCAAGCTCTTGAAAAATTGGAGAAGGAAGACTCCAATTCCTACTCCTGGCTCGTTGAAACAAACTGAGGCAGTTGACATAACCTATTTATTGCTTGAATGATAAACATATAAACTCGAATGAAGTGTCAATGCTCAAACCAAGGGTTAGTGTTTTTAGTCGTTATTCTTTAGTGCTGGGTTTCTGACATGTCAGTGAGATGAGGTGAAATGTTCGCTCTTGTAGAATCATTTGGAACTTGCTTTCTTCAAAAGATTAATAATTTTAAGTTAGATAAATCTTTGAGCAAGCAGGTGAAAGGTTGCAATGTGTAGTGAGGAATTTGAAGTTTCAATCAGATTAGCCGTAATCTTATTACATAGCAGAACAGGCTTAATTTGCTGAATTGCCTACTGCTCCTGATTAATTTGTTTTCAGGTGAAGTAAAACCTAGTAAATATCGAAAAAGATAGTTATCCCCTTCAGGATTGTGAACTTACAAAACATGGCAAAGGTTGTCAGAATATCAAGAAGATGGATCAGTGTAGTTCAAGAGTGAAATATCATACACTGTAGGCAGTATAAGTTTTGAAGAATGCAGTTGAACAGAGAGACTGTGGTGTTCATATACCCGGATTGCTCAAACGCTCTAGTATGTTAAGTAACTCTATCCATTCTTCTGATTTATAACTGGTGAAATTATAGATTTTAAAAACAACAAGAACGTGCTTTAAATTATAAATCATTGGTTTGGCATCTACAGGTGGCCTGTGTTCAATTCTAGGTACTAGAATTCAAGAATGATGCTAAGTCCTTGATAGAGTTACTGCCTCCCTGGAGACTTCACCTCCATCATCCTAACCAATATCAGCATGTTTCCTGTAGTACCAGAGGGTCAAATACTCCCAGCCATTGTTACTTTACAATCAAACATACCTATTGATCACTTTAGATAATCAAACTATCTAGCTATGCTTCTCCTTAGACAGTGACAGAAGTACACAACTCCAGCAGTGAGGATTGTACAGAGCTGGTCAGGGGAGCAGAGGAACACCTTCACAACTGCTTGCCCTCTGTAGGTTTTGTGATGTTCAAGGACTTGGCAATGGACATGAAAGTGTATGCTACGGTTGTTACTGACCTCATAAGGAAATGTGTGGAGGAGTGTGTTCCCATCCGTGTTGTAGACCTTAACGGAGTTCTGTAGACCTTAACCATCTACTGAGGACCAGACTTTGGGCATTCAATCTGGTGATACAGGGTCATAGAGGAAGTCTAGGTATGACCTTGATGCAGTCATCATAAAAATGGGGAGAAACTTATGGTCTAATTTTGAGGACGAGGCAGACGTCAGTAACTTCCTTTGAAGCAAAACTAAGTAGTAGCTCAAGTGTCAGCAAGGCATCACTCTGATGAGCCAAATGCTTTCTATGCTTGTTTTGAAAAGGAGAACACTGATGTATCTTCTCGGTTACCCATGGCTCACTGGGGCCAATTTCAGAAGATCCTTTGCTAGGGTGAACCCTCGGAAAGCGTCTGGCCCCGATGGTTGTACCTGCCCAGTTTCTTAAAACCTGTACAGAAAACTGGCTGGCTATTCTGTGGACATCTTCAGCCTCATTACTAAAGTCCGAGGTTCCTGCCTGCTTTACAACAATACCAATGTCAAAGAAGAATAATGTGACATGCCTGAATGGCAACTGACTGGTGGCACTAACATCTCTAGTGATGAAATGCTTTGAGAGGTTGGTTATGATATATGTCAGCTCTTGCCTTAGTAAGGATCAGGACCCATTATAATTTGCCTACAGATTAATAGGGGACGTGGTCTCACTGGCTCTTCACTCTGCACTAGACTACTTGGACCAAACACGCAAAAAGGCTGTTGTTCATCGACTACAGCATGGGGTTCAATGCCGTGATCCCCTCCAAACTTATCAGCAGACTCCGAGAACTGAGGCTATGTTCATCCCGATGTAATTGGATCATCGACTTCCTAACGGGATGTGGTCTCGCTGGCTCTTCACACCACACTAGACTACTTGGACCAAAAAACACATATGTCAGGCTGTTGCTCAACGATGACAGCTTGGGGTTCAATGCCCTGATCTCCAACATACTTATCATCGGATTCCGAGAACTGATGCTCTGTTGATCCCTATTTTAATGGATCCTCGACTTCCTCATCGGTAGACCACAATCTGTACGAATTAGCAACAAATCTTCCTCCTTTACAGCCATCAACACAGGAGCATCTCGAGGCTGTGTGATGTCACCTCTGCACACTCTATTCTCATGACTGTGTAGCCAGACAGCTCCAATACCATCTTTAAATTCGCCGAAGATACTGCCTTTGTTGGGCAAATAATGGTAACGATGTGTCAGAGATGTAGGAGGAAGTTTAAATATCTGATTGGTGTCAGCCCTCAGTGATTTAGACCAAGGAGCTGATTGTTGACTTCAGGAGGGGAAAGCGGGAGATCCATGAACCTATGTTTATCGGTGAGACAGTGGTGGAGAGAGTATACAGCTTCAAGTTCCTGGGTGTGCATATCTCTGAAGATCTGTCTTGGGCTCAGCACGTCGATGCAATAACAAAGAAAACTAATTGAAGCCTTTCAGCCATCGAAGGGATCTATAAGAGGCTCAAAAAGACAGCCAATATCACCAGAGACCTACACCACCCAGGCTACGCTTACATTTCGCTACCACCCTCAATCACTGGGAGGGAAGAAGGAAGATTCAAGATCCTGAAAATGGTGACCAGCAAGTTCACCAACATCTTCTTTTCAGCAACCATCAGGCTCTTGAACACTACTCAACACTAACCTTAGCGACTATAATCAAAGGCTCTCACTTGACTTTTTTTCTCTGTAGTCAGCTGGGCAACCTAGGCAGCTTTTTAGGTTGCCAAATTACAGTTTAGGTGGTCATTTAAGACGGCTTGCATGACGCGTGCGAAAATGTGCTCGGCTGAAGTGCGTAGTTACCAGTCGGAATTATGCTCAATGAAGCATTCACATATTATTTCTGCTTCAAATAAAGTCACAAAACTAAACATATTCACCAATCAAGACATGATATATACCACAATGACATGCAGCAAAATTATAATGCAGTATCTCAACTCTTTTTACATGTTGCAATGAATGCAATTTCTATTATTTCCACTTCCAAACAAAAATATGGTTGGATTATTCAGCGTATGATCAACTTGCGTCAATAAATCTTGGACCATGGTAACATATATGCTTAACCATGCACACTACAGATTGATGCAAGCATGTTTTCTGTGAAGGACCGAAAATTTTCATGACATGGCCATAGCATGGGTCGTTATTGCTATTGGTACATAAACACCGGCATCATCGCCCAGCTGCTTTGTCCGTCCCTGTCCACCGCCAAGTGCAGCCGCCAAAGGGGGAGGCAGTTTGGATCTCCTCGCCACCGCCTCCCCTCCTCCGCCAGCCAACAGGATGGTGCGGGGCCGAGCAGTGCAGGTGCTTCAGACGGCGGAAGGGGGCTTCCCCCATCCTCCCTCCTCCCGGCCTCGGCGTGCGGGAGGGTTTGTTTTGAAAGCGGTTATCGCTGTTGGCAGAGTAGCACGCAGCAGCCGCTACGAGGGCGGGTGGGGTGCAGGAGGAGGTGGAGCCGCCGCTGCTGCTGTGCAGGGCCGTCATTCGCTCCGACCCTCCGTCACCCCGCACTATAGCTGCCGCCGACCTGAAACGTCACTTATTATTTTTCTCCAAGGATGCTGAGTTACACCGGTTTTTTGTGTCTATCTTCGGTATAAACCAGTATCTGCAGTGTCAAGCTGGGCTTTTAGGTTACCCGGCAGGACTTTAGGTGGCCATTGGCACCCGGGCAACCGTTAGTTTCGAGCCCTGTAATCAGGGCTGCCAACTCTCACGCTTAGAGCGTGAGACTCACACAATTCTCACACTGATCACAGAACCCGGCACGCGCAAATAAGTAAATAAATGACATATTAAAAAAGTCGCGAACAATTCAATTTGCTCAAGGCTTCCAGATGTCCTCCACACTCACCAATGAGAATAGTTTTCTGTCGGCGGGTTTCCCATAAAAAACGAGCAATTTGATTGGCTTAAGCCCATCACACACCATTTACAATGGCAATATGACTGCAGTACTAACGATTCCATTTGACATTCATGGAACCAAAATCTGCAGAAATTCAAAATAAAGCAAAATTTGTTTTAGAGGCGAGTGAAAACCATGAGGGGAATATATAAGGTGAAGGTGTAGTCTTTTTCCCGGGATTATGTGATTCAAGAACTAGAGGGCATTGGTTTAAAGCAGGGGTGTCAAAGCAGCGCCCCCTGCTGACAGAGCGAGGGGGCGCTGTCCTGTGCATGGCTGCCCAGCCAGCAGCTGTCTGTCTTTTCATCTTTATATTTTTATTTTAGTTAGTTAAAGTGTTTTGTTTGGAGGTCTAGACTTTTTTGTGTGGGGGGGGGGAAGAGGGAAACTGCCTTTCAGGGTCCCTGCCTGGTTGGAGAGGCAGCTTTTCTCCGGGCTGCAGCTTCGACCCGTCCTCGCGGCCTACCAGCGGGCCTGGAACGGCGTTTCCTGTCGGGGACCGCCCAGAACCTCGGCGGCGGCACAGCGCTGGAGCGCTATCGCGGAGCGGGCGATGCCTTGCCCGGGTCGCCACGCTGGAGCTCCAGTGAGCTGAAGATCGCTGAGGAAAACATCGCGGAGCTGCAGGACTGTGGAGCGACCAGCTGCGGGCGGCGGCGCTGAACTTTACACCGGGAGCCTGGGATCTCTAGATGAGATCGCCAGTTGTGGAGCTCCAACCGGCGCGGCCTTGTTGGCTTCGGAAGCCGCGGCCTCCAGTACGGAAGCGGCCGTTCCAGGGTTCCCAAGCCGCTGAGAGGATTCTCCCGACACCGGAGCAAACCCGGCGAGAACGGCCTGGAACATTGGGCCTCCGTAGAGGCAACTGTGGAGGCCTCAATATTCCCGACTATGGGTGAACTGGGGTTGGGGACTGGACTTAGTGCCTTCCCTCATAATGGGAACCATTGTGGGGGGATGTTCTTTATGTTTAAAACTCTTATTAATGTTATGTCTGTATTCCTTCTTTATGTGCTGCAAAATGGCAAGAAGCATTTCACTTCACTACACCTAGGTGTATGTGAATGTGACCAATAAAATACCTTTGATACCGGCCCACGGAGGAATCCAATCTGGCTCGCGGGATGATTTGGGGGGGGGGGGAAGAAAAAAAGTAGTTTTGTTTAGAGTCTAAACTAAACACATTCCCGTGCAGATGGTGTGATAGGTGAGACACGGCGGTGGTCCCAGCATTGACCCCTGAGGCACCGCTCACACCTCCCACCCTCACCTCAGGTGGCTCTATGTCTGTCGACACCCATGGAGTTTTAACCCTGGCCAGGAGCGGACCAGGTGAGTGGGGGCATCGGTGCCGCCTCCGGAGCTGCGGGGATGAATCTCGGGCTAAGGCTACGCTCCGATGACCGACCCTCGGGTCACTGTCCCTCACCTCCCCTGGACCCCAGCTGGACACAGAGCACCTCGGCTGGCCTGCATTCCCCGGGGGGGACGGGGGGGGGGACGTCCCCGGACATCGCCAAGTCTCCGAATTTCCCCTCACTCCGGGTGTTGTCGCCGCTTCACTGACATGCACTCTCACACACAACTTAACACACACCCTTGCATACACACTGGCGCACACACCCACACACACACCCTCACACATTATTCCCATACACAATCTCACACTCTCATACACACACACACCATCATCCACCCTTACACACCCTCATCCACAATCACACTCTCACACACACACTGACACACCCTCACAGATACTCGCACACGCACTCTCACACGCACTCTCAAGCACACCCTCACACACACACTGATACACACACTGTTATACTCACACACCCTCATACACACTCACAACTTCGCACACACCCTCACTTCAATCACTTCATAAAAATTAGAGGCTAACTGTGTTCATTGTCTGAGTTTGATTGCTGGAAGCAGGCTAATAAAAATTAGTTGCAGTTGTGTATCCTACATTTACAATTTGTTTTGTTAGGTCTACATTTGTGTCTGCTAATGTTGGATTTCAAATGGTTTATTAATGGAAAGGGTGTGTTCGCGCGTGCACAACTGATCCGGCCCATGACCGCATTTTGCCCAATCCGGCCCATGACCGAAAATGAGTTTGACACCCCTGGTTTAAAGTGAGAGAGGAATGATTTAATAGGAACCTGAGGGGGAACTCCATGGAGCATCTCTGGATAGAAGAAATTGGGTAACGTTTCGGGTAGAGACCCTTCTTTAGATTTCCTCTGGTTTTAGTGTTTTTAGTTTAAATTAAAGATACAGCGTGGAAACAGGCCCTTCGGCCCACCTAATCGACTCCGACCACCGATCACCCGTACACTAGTTCTATCTCACACATTAGCGACGTAAGTCAAGAATGTTTTATTCTCTCACGTCCCAGTTAGAACAATGAAATCCTTACTTGCAGCAGCACAACAGAATATGTAGACATAGTACTCTGTTGTAGCGGCACCAAACGTCGTGAATAAGGCCAGACGTCAGGCAGGTTCAAACACGTTAAATTGGTCCGCTAACTATATTATCATTGCTGCTGTAGCTGAGCGAGGTTGTTCTCTCGGTCTCAGCTACCTGTTGACTACCCAGGTCTCGAGGTGAGATAACCTTAAGTAGCAGGACACTCCCTCTAGCCCATGACGTCACGTGCCAGCCCTCGTACCTACTGACGAGGGTTCGACCATAAGTGGTCTGTGTATTAGCTGACGCCACACTGTAAACAATGTTATAAACGAGAAAACAAAACAGTGTATATTTATATATGAATTTATAACTAATACTAGACCAAGTGCAGACCCGTTGGGTCTGTTCCCCCAACGTGCGGTTGTGGGTGGTGGGGGGGGGGGGGAGGCGGCACGCAGCGTCACACACACTATCTATCCCCCCGCACTCACGCTAATTACCCCCTTGATATTATATTAATATTATTAATTTACTCCTTTTACCCCATAACCACCCTATCTACTGACGCATAGCCCCCAACTTGCAGTCACATCTTGAGAGGGGGGGGGGGGGGGGCGGGCGGGCGTAGAGAGTGAGGGCAGAGAGAGAAGGGGCAGAGGCAGAGAGAGAGACCGAGACACAGAGAGAGGGGATAGAGGGGTGGAGAGGAGGATAAGAGGGAGGGTGGGTGAGGGGGGAAAGGTGGGGGAGGAGAGAGAGAGGGTGAGAGTGAGGGGGGGGGAGGGGTGTGTGGAGGGGAGGGGGTTTAGGGGAGGAATGGTGGGGGAGGGGGGGGAGGAGAGGGGAGAGGAGAGGGGAGGGGGGAGAGGAGAGGAGAGGGGGGGGAGAGGAGAGGAGAGGGAGAGGAGAGGGGGGGAGAGGAGAGGAGAGGAGAGGGGGAGAGGAGAGGAGAGGGGGGGGGGAGTGGAGAGGGAGGAGGAGGGGGGGGGGAGAGGGGAGGAGAGGGGGGGAGAGGGGAGGAGAGGGGGAGAGGGGAGGGGGAGAGGAGAGGGGGGGGGGAGAACCTAAAAAACATTTTAGAACCAAAAAAGACATTCTGCAAGCATTGTAGAACCAAAAGAGACACTTTTTGCAAACATTTTAGAACCAATAACACTTTTTGCAAACATTTTAGAACCAATAGACACATTCTGCAAGCGTTTTAGAACCACTAAGGACACTTACATTTGAGTAGACATGTGTTCCGTTTTATTCACAGCTCAGAGAAACGTGACCCTCTGCCTTCCTCCAGCTTGCAGACACTGATTGAGGCACACCACTTCCTGGTTTTATAGTCCCTCCCACCTGCCGCCAGCAGGGGCAGCAGAGAGAATGGGGAATGTTGTAAAATCATTAATATCTCTGTCATTTTTCATCGACGGGAAAAATCCTCTGCACACATACGGCGGAGGGGGGCTCTGAGTAAGGTGGCCAAAAATGACGACCGTAGGTGGCGGCGTTCTCTCGGATATCGCAGCACAGGTGGCCAAATCCGGTCAAGAACAGACCTTTGGTAATATAGATATATATATATGTGTGTGTGTGGAGGGAAACAAGAGCACCTGGAGAAAACCCATGCTATCAAAGGGAAAAGGAGCAAACTCCATACAGACAGCATCCATATTCAGGATCAATTCCAGGTCTGGCACTTTTAGGCAGCAACTTTATGGCCAATGTACTGCCCCATAGCCTTGAACTGAATTAAAACATACAGTAGCTGTAAAGGGGGACATAGCTTCACTTAGAGATTTAAGACTGAAAATGGATAGTTTCTTTTTTTTTAATGGCCAAAGTTATCAATGTATAATTTTTTTGTGTGTTAGAAAACAAAATATAGGGACGCAGCTGGTGGACTTGCTGCCTCACACGCCAGAGATCTGTGTTCGATCCTGTCCTCGGGCACTGTGTGTTGAATTTGCACATTCTCTCTGCAAGTGTGTGGGTTTTCTCCCACATCCCAAAGACGCATTGGCTTTGTAGGTTAACTTGTCTCTTTAAAATTGTGTAGGGAGTGGATGAGGAAAGTGGGATAACAGAATTTGTATGAATGGGTAGAAAAAAATGGAGAAACTCAGCGGGTGGGGCAGCATCTATGGAGCGAAGGAAATGGGCGACATTCCGGGTCGAGATCCTTCTTCAGACTGATGTGAGGGTGGGGCGGGAAGAAAAAAGGAAGAGGCAGAGACAGTGGGCTGAGGGAGAGCTGGGAAGGGGAGGAGAAAGCAGGGACTACCTGAATTTGGAGAAGTCAATGTTCATACCGCTGGGGTATAAACTGCCCAAGCGAAATATGAGGTGCTGCTCCTCCAATTTATGGTGGGCCTCACTCTGGCCATGGAGGAGGCCCAGGACAGAAAGGTTGAATTCGGAATGGGAGGGGGAGTTGAAGTGCTGAGCCGCCGGGAGATCAGGTTGGTTATTGCGAACTGAGTGGAGGTGTTGTGCGAAGCGATCGCCAAGCCTGCGCTTGGTCTTACCTAGGTTGATCATACGCTGAATAATCCGACCACATTTTTGTTTGGATGTGGACATAAATAATAGAAATTGCATTAATTGCAATGTGTAAAAAGAGTTGAGATACTGTATTATAATTTTTCTGCATGTCATTGTGGTATATATCATGTCTTGATTGGTGAATATGTTTAGTTTGTGACTTTATTTGAAGCAAAAATAATATGTGAATGCTTCATTGAGCATAATTCCGACTGGTCCGACTCGCACTTCGTCCGAGCACATTATCGCACGCGTCATGCTAGCCACCTAAACTGTCATTTGGCAACCTAAAAAGGTGCCTAGGTTGCCCGGCTGGAAACAGAGAAAATAAGTTAAGTGAGAGCCTTGCTAGTATTACATAATTTATTGTGTGATGATCATTATACACTTTGGGCCTGCAAAGCTGCAGCAAGTAAGAATCTCATTGTTCCATTGTTGGTGCATATGACAATTAACCTCATAGAGAGCCTCGAGGGTTTAACTCGGGTGAGGACAGGCTGGGAAATTTAGGACTTTCTGTAGAATAGAGCATGCAGATGCAAATTTTCAAGATGGAAGGTTTTCTTTGAAAAATATGGTGGAAATGCATTGCTGTCAAAAGAGTGAGGAAATATCCAGACCCTATAAATTCAAAGCTATTGCAAAAGATCTGAAAGGAAGCTGGTGAGAAATTTCAATTGGAATCTGGAAGACTCCAAACACACAGAGACATATGCATGCGTGCGCGCGCACAAACACACTTTTTAGCTGTCAGTCTCTTTGATATTGCACTTTGCAGTCTGGAAGATTGGAATCTCATCCCTGTATTTATCTAGTGGTGCACTAAATTAGTACTCATGTTAAAATGAAGAGAAAATATGATCAATATTACAGGTTTCAGAATGGAAAGTTGACTGGCGTTTCCAGTATTCCAAGAAACAATTGGGATTTTATTCTTCTTTGACTATAGTGTATTGAAGCAATAGAAAGGAGTTGATTCTTATTTTCCAAGTGGTTGCATTTAAGGATTTTGTGAGATGATTTAGTGTAGGTGTCATTTTCTCAGACAACAACATAGACCACCATCTGCAGTAGTTAGTAACATGTCTTCTACATAATAAATGTTTGTATATCTTCCTGAAAGTCAGTACTCGCAAAGGTATTGGGATTGATGTAATGATGTCAAATGTAAATCCATGACCCATAAACTATGACTTGCTAACACCACTTCTTTGTGCTGCGCCTCTGTGACTTTCCCCATATCAGCAGAAGATTTAAAAAGCAGCCGTTATCTACATTTTATTTACATTCATTGTTTGCCTGGTGGAAAGATTAAGATGATCTTGCAGTTTGCATCATTCTGAATGGAAACTGCTCTTGCTGTACATTACTTTGTTTAAATAATTCGGCTGAATTTTGGTCTTGTAACACATTGTTTTCCATGTATAAAGGAGAGGCAATCTGTTATAGTAAATGGAAGTCAAATTAATCTGTATGACCCAGCTCTATCTGTGGATCAGAAATGGTTGGGCAAGGATAGTGTTTTATTCTACGGAGATCTTAGGAGTTGTTACTTGTAAATTCAGGCTGCAATAAACGTGTTTAGAATACAAAGAATGTGCTTGTAATAGATGATGGTTAACGTATCTTAACAGAATTGGAACTAACTTGCATAGGAAGGGTGTGGGAATGGGAAAAATAGTTGGGTAGGAAGGTGGTGGATACAGAGGAAAGGGTGCTTGTCACGTTAAAATTTAATCCTGCTGCATCTTTGTAGACTAACATGTGCTCTGTCCTATGAAGTAAAATGGCTCAACCTTGTAAGTAAGTGTTCAGGTGCTGCCTTAAATTAAAAACAAATGTTCTTAATTGTTAAGAGATTATTAAGTACGGGTCCACTACCGTTTTATTTTGCTTCCTTCTCTGGCACCCTTAGTTCCAGAGCCTTTTCGGACTATCCGCTTTGCAGGACCAACAGAGGTCATGGCCTCCGAGAGGAGTCCAATGGTATCAGAACAGTCTGCCGAGGGGCCGAGATATCAGCCAGCAAAGTTGGCTTTGGGAGTGGATCTGTCGGCTCCAGCCAGGTTGGAGTTCCGCCAATCTGCGCGGAACTTCCCGATGAAGTCAAGATCAGCCATCTTATCTGGCCCAGGTGCCACATTTCAGGGGGACTTCTGGGTGGGATTTTGAGTGCGCTCTCGTCATTTTGTCTGGATTAAAGGAGGCACCAGACCATCAGCTGCTGGGAATTCGATGGTAGACCTGTAATTTGCTTCCATTTTTATCTGCCATAACAGACCCATTAGCAGTTTTATAAATTGCTCCAAGTGTGCGCCATGTCCAGTTCTAGGGTGTGCTGTGCTTCAGTAGGGAATGAAGTGATATGCCGCTTGAATGTGCAGTAACCTGAGCCACCGAATGGTATGACCATACCCTGCAGATTGTTTATTTCCAAGCCGTTTAAATTGTATCTGTGCTGTATCAACTGTTGATATCCAATACTGTTACCACCTGCTGGTTACCAGATACCTGGCATATGGCTTCTCGTCTCATTACATTCCTCATTTAAAACTTGGAAAATTAACACGGCGCAGGAGGAGTGAAGCAAGAAGTCACCCAAGAATAAATTCAGACTGATTCAGCTGCCATGTTTACTGCAAGCACAGGCGCACTCTCAGTAAAATATCAGAGCATTCATATATAGTTATCATTTGTGCCAGCATAACAGGGGGATATTCCAATTATAGATGGAGCCATTCAGTCAAGCACCTGCGGCCCAAACAAAGCTGTGGATTGTCAGCACTTGTAGTTTGGAGTGAATTAATTTCATTTGATGTGTTTGACATTTTGGCACCTAAACTCGGTAGGTATTGCCATTTCTTTGCAACTTTAAACATTTCCATTTTGCTTTTTGTTTATGGAAGCCGAGATTTAATGTGACGAGGGAGAGTTGAGAAAACAAGTCCTGCCACTGTATTTGCTGCATAGGAATATTAATATCCGATGCCACCTGGGAAGTACAAGGCAATTATTCATATTATGATGCAGGATCTGAACCCAAAACGTCAACTATTCCTCTGCCTCCACAGATACTGCTCGACCCGTTGAGTTTCTCCTGCAGTTTGGTTTTGTATTTGCATGGTAATTCACTTCTGTAATCTTTAGCCAGTGCAGTTTCACAAACCAGGCTAAAGTAACCTGGCTTATAAAACAATTGGTCAAAACTATGATTTCCATTGACAAAAATTAAGTTTTTGAGGTAGATGAGTTGACAGCACAGAGAGCAATGCACGAGTATGATCTAATTGCTATTGTGCCAAGCAAATTACTTAACCAAGTTACAATGAATACTCCAATTTACTAATGTCGAGCCAACCCCTTGGTGTGAATCTAAGTGTGTTGAGTTAAAAAAGAAATAGCCTTGAGTTTGTGGGGATTCAGTCATGTAGTAATTTTGTTTTTGCGTAAAGCTGGAAAGCTGAACCGGTTGCCATGAATATATTGAGGTCCGAAAAGCCTGCCCAGAATTTATGATTTCGGGTCCTGGTGAATTCATAAATTCTACAATTAAGATTTGATTTGAGGGACTGTTATATGAGCAAAGCTGACATGACAAAGCAAAAGAGCACACAAAGTTAAAATATCAGTAGCAGGAATCATCGTTTTACAGAGACACAGCATGGAAACTGGCACTTTGACCCAGTGAATCTGCGTCAACCACCCATTTTGAATTAATCCTACAATCTGAGTTTTTTTCTTTATTCATTCAAAGAAGAGATATCTCACCTGAAAAGATAGCTATTAATCACTGTTGTAAGTCAGTGATTTCACAATTAAAATTGTAATGGGTCTGGAGTGTCAATGGCAGATTTTCTTCTTGCTGAGCTATGTATAGCAATGTTACAAAATTTTGAGATTTTAAAAATCAAGTCTTTAATTTATCCCATCAGATAAAGCATAAAAATAAGTTTAATTTGACACCTAATTCACTTTCATATCTTCGGTATTAAAAAGGTTATGGCCATTTTCATACTCGGAAATTGGCATCTTGTTCCCTATTGCTTTTTCATTGACTTAACACAAAAGCTGTGATCGAGAACATTTAAAGGCCGATAACTTTCTTAAAATTTAAGAGAACTGAAAGAAGTAGATTGAAGCATTCTGAAACAAATATGAAACAATCTTACTTAGATGACTTGAAATTAAAGCATATAATTAGTTAGTTACCTAATTGTAGCTAATTACAAAATTCAATTACTAGATCTAAACATCTATCCATTTCTTAAGAATAGATTAACATTTTTAAATAGGTCACAGCTTAAGGATAAGGGGGAAATCCTTTAAAACCGAGATGAGAAAAACTTTTTTCACACAGAGAGTGGTGAATCTCTGGAACTCTCTGCCACAGAGGGTAGTTGAGGCCAGTTCATTGGCTATATTTAAGAGGGAGTTAGATGTGGCCCTTGTGGCTAAGGGGATCAGAGGGTATGGAGAGAAGGCAGGTACGGGATACTGAGTTGGATGATCAGCCATGATCATATTGAATGGCGGTGCAGGCTCGAAGGGCCGAATGGCCTACTCCTGCACCTAATTTCTATGTTTCTAAATAGCCTAAGTGTCCAAATAACATTCACACAAGAATGCAGAATATAACATAATTTTTAAATCTCATTGTCATGGGTTTATAGGCCAAATGGAAGGAATTTAATGTTTAATACCTGTAAATTAATGGCCATTTAAATCAGCTTGCGAGTGGGATTTTCTGGAACTGGACCATTTAGAACGTTGAGGTTGCGGTGAATTTATACCCCCATATCTGCAGCAAATACACTGCCGGTTCTTCGGGGGGAAAAAATCACCGTTTCGCAACTTAAAATGTGAATTAAATACATCTTAAGAAACACTTTTATACATTAAAAATAAACTACTTTCTTTTACCTGGTCCTCCATAAAACCGTCCCAGTTGTCGGCATTGAGGCTGCTTTTAAAATCATTCCAGCGATTAACTTGTCGGGTGAATTTTTTTTTAAAACACACAGAACAGCCGTAGGAATGATTCTTTAGCAAAATCTTGCACTCCAACAAATATAATTCAGGACCAAGTCGGAAAAAAAAAACGGTCTTAACCCCGCCCCTCCCCTCAAACGCGCCAAAATCGCGCACACGGCGAGTGGCAGAATTACAGAGCCGCTGAAGGTAAGTTTTGTAACATACCTACTATGTAGGTTTATGTGCCAAGCTGGTTGTGTATGGTAAACATTTTGATTGTTCGTTTTTTACATTCGATTTTGTGTAATTAACTGAATATAATTTTGCCAGCGTCTGTGAAGTTAGAATTTGTTCCTGAATTACTAATCCAGATGTTGTTGTAGTTGCGGATACTCAAAATTAACTCGGGCGACGTGGAGAGTTCTTCAAGAAGTTCAAACCTTTATTTCCAAATTAAGGCTGGAACACTCAAAGAGCAAATCACTTGAGAGTTCACTCCAAACCAAGAGTTGCCCCTTCTTATGGTATGTCTAACTCTGTATGTCCCACCCCAAAAGGATCTCGATACTATGGTTGAGTGGTCACAACAATGGGGCATGCAATTCAACCCTTCCAAATGTGAAACCATGCGTGTCACCAGAAAGAGGAATCCAGGTGAAACATCTTACAATATACTTGGTGCCACCCTTGAAGAATCCAAACAAACCAAGTATCTTGGCATCAAATTGCAGAATGATCTGCGTTGGAATGGTCAGACTCATCATGCAACGGTGAAAGCAACAGGTGTCCTAAATTTTCTGAGGCGCAACTTTCATCATTGTTCAACTTCTGTCAAGGAGAAGCTATACTTCACCCTCGTTAGACCTCATTTGGATTACGCAGTTACAGCATGGGACCCATACACAAATAAAAACATTTCTTCCATCGAACGTCCAAAGACAGGCAGCTCGATTTGTTACTGACACCTATGAGAGAGAAGCGAGTGTTACCAAACTTCTGAATTCACTGAGGTGGAACCCTCTCCAAGACAGACGTGAAGCTCACCGTTTGACCTGTTTTTACAAAATGTTAAATGGTCAGCTCGACATAGATTACAAGACCTACACCAAACCCAAACCAATTAGGAGCAGACGAGGGCATTCAATCCAATTTGTGATCCCAGCGACAAAGACAGATGTATACAGCAATTCGTTCTTCCCCCGCACAATTAAAGCATGGAATAATCTCCACCCTACTATAGTTACCCAACCAGATGCAACTAAATTTAAAGTAGCTCTTTCTTCCCAATAACCCTTTCTGGCTTGTCCTCCCTCCATCACCTCCAGTTTAAATTCCATTTGGAATATTTTGGAGGACCAAGAAACCAAGAACCCCTGGTGCATTTCCATACCCAGTCACTTGCAGACATTCCCTTATCGATAACCAATCACTTGCAAACATTCCCTCAGCAATATCTCTTTCCCCAGTAATTTTCCATTCCGTAATCCACCATTGTTTAAACCACATGGCTTCCCCTTTCTTGGGCCCCTTATTTCTCTTAGCTTGATACAGAGTTACAAAGGTCATATAATTGTCACAATTGATTTACGCTAAGTGTTAAGCTAGCAGAACCCAATGTTTACTTTTATACCTTAGGCCTCCTTTATCTCTCTTAGTCATCTCAGCTGGGGGTGTTATAAAGTTACAAAGGTCATATAACTGTCACCACTGATTTACACTAATGGCTGCAAGAGAATATTGGGCCTCCATTATCTCTTACAAAAACAATCAAACCAGAATACAAGGTTCTTGCCAGAGACCCAGGTTCGATCCTGACTACGGGTGCTTGACTGTAGGGAGTTTTACGTTCTTCCCGTGACCTGCATGGATTTTCTCCGGGGAGCTCTGGTTTCCTCCCACACTCCAAAGATATATATGTTTGTAGGCTAATTGTCTTGGTATAATAGTAAATTGTGTAGGAATTTGTTAAAGTATGGGTTTGCTGGTTGGCATGGACTCGCTGGGCTGAAGGCCCTGTTTCCACACTGTATCTGTAAACTAATCTAAACTAAACTAAACTAAACCAAAGTTTTGATCACTTGGTTATGTCTGTGGTTCTAAATTTAGACCAAATCTATAGAAAGAGAATTAGGTCCAAATTTGTTTGACAATATGTTCGTTGACACGGAAATGAAAAACACTAATTAAAGACTTAATTGCTATTGATGACATCCTACATTACATTGTTATCATATCACATCCATCTATATACTCGCCTACGAGTTGGGGGCTATGCGTCAGTGGATAGGGCGGTTATGGGGTAAAAGGAGTAAATTAATATTATTAATATAATATCAAGTGGGGTAGTTAGCGTGTATGCGGGGGGGTAGTTAGTTTGTGTGACGCCGCATGCCACCCCCTCCCCCGCAACCACACTTTGGGGGAACAGACCCAACGGGTCTGCCCTTGGTCTAGTTTACTTTTGAAACTCTGTGTGTGTGTGTGTGTGTATCATTTTTTTGCCCTTTGTCATTTTTTTGCCCTTTGATTCGTTACTCCACCAAAACCACACACAAAAACGCCGAGACTTTTACCATTTTGCTAGCGATTTCACTTTTACATTCGCTCATCCACTCCTCATCAAATCTCGTCATTTTTCTGTGCACATTTTTAATAAAATCCTGCTTCCCCCCCCCCCCCCACCACTCATTTTAATGGCTGCTGCCGCCCGTCTCTCCTCCAAAAACGCTTACATTTTTCCCACAGTTCGCTAGCGATTTCACTTCCTCCACTCCCCCCCCCCCCGGCGCGGCTCTGTCACGCTGGCCGAAGCCAAAGATCGCATGCTCCCCCCGCTGCTTTTCGCCGTCCTCGCTGGCTTGCACTCTCTGAAAATCCCGCGCGTCATCACGCAGGCGCATTGAGGGCGTACGCAGCGTCTTGATGTCGTACGCAGCGTCTTGACATCGTATGCAGCGTCTTGACGGCGTATGCCTAGCGCGTGACGTTGCGCCATGACGTCAGGCCACCCCCCCCCCCTTGCAACCACGCATTGCGGGAACAGACCCAACGGGTCTGCACTTGGTCTAGTATACTTTTAAAACTGTGTGTGTGTCATTTTGCCTTTGAAACGTATCTCCTCGAAAACCAGACGCAAAAACGGGGAGATTTTTATATATTTCGGTAGGGATTATTTACATTATGATTTCAGAAATTCACTCCTCTAAATTTGGTAACTTATTTCCCCCGATTTTGAATAAAATTGTTCACAAAACTCACTTTATAAAAATAATCGCCGTTTGCCAGCTGCTGATGTCACAATGCCCACCAATCGAGGCCCACGTGCCTCCTGCCCCCCCCCCCCCCCACCTGCCTCCTGGCCCCGCCCCACGCTGTGGATTAAAGTCATGTTTTTTTTCCATAGCATTGAATTTTATTGTTTCTCTGTGCCCCCCCCCCCCCCCCCCCCCCGGCTCTGGATTAAACATCTGCTGTTTTGCACGAGTTAAGTCTCCCCCTCCGCTCTTTAAAAGGCGCAGAAAGAACGAGCAGGTTCTTCAGATCCCGAGGACACCTGCTTTCTTTTGTGAAATCACGCCCCTCTCCACGCCCAGCGCCCAGCCCAAGGGGCTAAACACTAAATACGCTCGCACCACGCCACCCGCAGCTGGACTCCCACAAAATAAGTCAGCTCGTGCTTTGGCTCGGCTTCTAGAACATTGCGGCAGCGGCCTCAACTGTTCGCACTCGCACTCGCACTCGGGCCCATGCCCGCCCACCCACTCCACCCCCCCCCCCCCCCCCCCCCCCCCCCCCTCGTACTCGGGGTCTGAAGCCTTCGGGAAACAGTCCTTTGTGACGACCCGGAGATCACCGGCTGGCTCCGGTGGTAGAGAGAGGACGCGCAGACAATGCGAGGCCGAGGCTGATTCTGAGGTCGATGGCTGTTGCTCCGCACCTGCGCGGTGTGCTCCCGGGGGCAGGGAGATCCTGGGGAGGTGAAGAGGGAGAGTGGCGGAATGAGGGAGAGGGGGGGGGGGGGGGAATGGGGGAGGTGAGGAGGGAGAGTGGGGGAAGAAGGGAATAGAGGGAGAGGAGTGGGAGACGGAGTGGGGAATAGAGGGAGCGGCCCTCCCCTCTCTCCCCCTCCCCTTTCTCCCCACCTCCCCCCTCCCCATCTTTCCCCCCTCCCCATCTCCCCCCTCCGCATCTTCCCCCTCTCCCCATCTTCCCCCTCTCCCCATCTTCCCCCTCTCCCCATCTTCCCCCTCTCCCCATCTTCCCCATCTCCCCATCTTCCCCATCTCTCTCCCCCCTCATCTCTCTCCCCCCTCATCTCTCTCCCCCCTCATCTCTCTCCCCCCTCATCTCTCTCCCCCCTCATCTCTCTCCCCCCTCATCTCTCTCCCCCCTCATCTCTCTCCCCCCTCATCTCTCTCCCCCCTCATCTCTCCACCCTCATCTCTCTCCCCCTCCCCTCCCCTTTCCCCACCTAGTCTCCTCCTTCCCCCACCTCATCCCCCATCTAATCCCCCCCCCCACCCCCCCCTCTGTGGGAGTGTAAAGCCACAGGCTTTGAGGGGACGGGACCCCTTTGAGGGGACGCAACATGTGTGTGTGTGTGTGGGGTGGTTAATGTGTGTGACGCCGAAGGCCCCCGCTCCCCCCCCCCCCCTCCGCAACCGCGCGTTGAAGGGACGGGACCCAACGGGTCCCCCTTCGTCTAGTATAAAATAAATAGCTAAAACTAGACTCGAGATGAGCAGCCTTCAATTGATATTTTTAATTCCTTTTGAGTGCTGTTATCAATTTGTGCTATTTAAGATATTCATATTTATTAATTGCTTAAAAGTAACTATTTCCTGAGAAGCTCGACAAGCGGGCACAGTCTTAAAATTAAAGCTAAAATGTTGTGGGATGATTGCAGGAAGTACCTCTTTTCACAAAAGGTTTTGGAAACCTTGATAGCCTTTCCTACAAGAAACTGACGCTGTGTTTTTTATTATCAGGGTTTTGAGAATTATGAAACTAGTATGAATGGAGATTTTTTAAAAGGACTGGTTACTCCTGGCTTTTTTGATAACTGGTATCTGCAGTTCCTTGTGTTTCTATATGGAGATACAATTGGCCATCTAAATAAATCCTGCAACAGGCTGGATTTAAGATGCTAGGATGGTGTCACTTGATAGAAATCTGATGATCAATTTATTCAATGCTAATATTGAAGAAGTGTCTTGACCCGAAACGTCACCCATTCCTTTTCTCCAGAGATGCTGTCTGACCTGCTGACCTACTATTTTCATTCACTGTTTTCTGTAGTTCATCCCCAGCAATTAAGAAACTGATGTTGATTCAGCAACAAATGGTAATGTTTGGAATATTTCTCAAATAAACATCCCTACTTTTATTTACAAACTGTCCTATCATAAACACAAAGTATCAAAGCATTTTCATCTGAACAGATACAGAACTCGTGGCCTACACAATTTGTGTAATGGAAAAATTCACTACACTGAAGGAAACAGTGTGATTTGAGTATTCTGCAGGTTGCTGTAATTGGATTTTCGCTCCACTGCTTTTAATGGCAAAATTAATTATGTATGTATAGTAATGGGTGGAAATAAACATGTTGAAAGGCAGCTGTAAAGATGGAGGTTCACATCCTTAACTGAACACTGCTTGAATTTATTTTAGCTGAGGATTTGTGTACTTAGAGCAGGAAAGCTGTCCCGATTTTTAATTTCCAGCTATCAGAGACTGACCCTTATTGAACAGCCATTAGACGCCTTACTATGTGTTAGTTAACCAATTGGTTTATGGCCTGATGAATGCAACTCATTAATTGATGAGGTTTGGTTCTCGTGAGATTGAATGGTTATACCAGGTGTAGATCCTACATTTTTGTTGGATTTTCCTGTAGACCTGGATATCCAAAATTGCTTTAATGCTATTTCTTGAGAGGAACGGAGCAGCTAATCAGGGCACAGGAAATTCCCTTACAAAGCAGAGAAACTGATGACCAAGCACAACAAAACTGCAATGATCTGTCATGGCCAAGAATTTGGTGCTGGATTAGCAGATTTTATTCCTACTAATTGTTCAACACACATTTAATTCAACTTTTTTTAGATATTGCACAGCATTATAATAAATGTTTCTGTGAAACCAATTGAGTTAGAAGGGAGTATATGAACTGGTGCCCTGGTGAGGTGCACAGACGCATGGCAAACATCACCTGGGTAGAATGTCAAATCACTTGAATTTCTGAATAGTCGGATTGGGAATTGTTGTTTTACTATAATCTGATTTTACTGATGGTTGAGATGAATATTTGAAAAGCTTTGTGTTGCATACATAGAAACATAGAAAATAGGTGCAGGAGTTGTCCATTCGGCCCTTTGAGGCAGCACGACCATTCAATATGATCATGGCTGATCATCCAAAATCAGAACCCCTTTCCTGCTTTTTCCCCATATCCCTTAATAACTAAGAACTAAAATTACCTTCTTGAAAACATCCAGTGAACTGGCCTCCACTGCCTTCTGTGCAGAGAATTCCACAGATTCACAACTCTGGGTGAAAACGTTTTTCCTCATCTTAGTCTTAAATGGCCTACCCCTTATTCTTAAACTGTAACCCCTGGTTCTGGACTCCCCCAACATCGGGATCATTTTTCCTGTATCTCACCTGTCCAATCCCTTAAGTACTTTATATGTTTCTATAAGATCCCCTCTCCTTCTAAATTCCAGTGAATACAAGCTCAGTCGACCCATTCTTTCATCATATGTCACATATGTATAACCGAGGCAGTACACAGGTGACGCCACGTGTTGACGCCGAACAGTACCGAACAATCCTATCTACTGCCTTCCGCAGCACATGGCAGCAACCCCCCCCCCCCACACGGGGTCTCCCCATTGTTCTCGCCGTTCCACTTCGCTCTTGGTGGCACGGTTCCGTCGGGGCCAATTCGGAGTTATGCGTATCTAGCACGTTTGTGGTACTTGTATTTTGAGAAATATCAAATTCTCATTCTGCTTAATAATAGTAACCTAATACACATTTAATGAGTTTCTGCAAGCAAATGTAAGATGTGATGGTGTATTATAGCACGAACCCATACTCCCCGAGTGAAAAAGGGATTGAGAATTTATATGGGAGTGAGGGAACAGAAAAAATGGTAATTCAAGTTGTCTGCTTACGTTGATCATAACTAGTTGCATTGTCATTTAATTTGTACCCTTGACAAAATCAGTCATCTTAAAAGATAAAAATAAAACCACATTTTAACAACTAATATATCTACTCATTTAATCCTAAAATCATGGAAGATTATAACATATTAAGAATCCAAAAGACCACAGATGTTGGGATCTATAAAATCAAACTGATCATGGAACTCAGTGGGTCAGGCAATATCTGCGGAGGGAAATGGACAGTTGATTAGACCCTTCATTTAGACTGGATGATAAGAGACTATTCAGCCCATTGCGTCAGTTCTGGTGGAATAAAAAGTTCTATCCAACTTAAACCTGCCTTCAGCACCAAAGTCTGTAGCCCGACAGGCCTGGTCTCCTCATGTACATACATACCCAGGCAATATAATGTGTCAAGGAATTCTGCCTCTATTCTCCATTTCGGTGGTGAGTTACAGACCCCCATCATTTTTTTGGGAAAAAAAGTTGTTCCTTCTCTAACTCCTCTTTAATCTTTCTACTAATTAACCATATAACCATATAACAATTACAGCACGGAAACAGGCCATCTCGGCCCTACAAGTCCGTGCCGAACAACTTTTTTCCCTTAGTCCCACCTGCCTGCACTCATACCATAACCCTCCATTCCCTTCTCATCCATATGCCTATCCAATTTATTTTTAAATGATACCAACGAACCTGCCTCCACCACTTCCACTGGAAGCTCATTCCACACCGCTACCACTCTCTGAGTAATGAAGTTCCCCCTCATGTTACCCCTAAACTTCTGTCCCTTAATTCTGAAGTCATGTCCTCTTGTCTGAATCTTCCCTATTCTCAAAGGGAAAAGCTTGTCCACATCAACTCTGTCTATCCCTCTCATCATTTTAAAGACCCCCTTCAAGTCCCCCCTTAACCTTCTGCGCTCCAGAGAATAAAGACCTAACTTATTCAACCTTTCTCTGTAACTTAGTTGTTGAAACCCAGGCAACATTCTAGTAAATCTTCTCTGTACTCTCTCTATTTTGTTGACATCCTTCCTATAATTGGGCGACCAAAATTGTACACCATACTCCAGATTTGGTCTCACCAATGCCTTGTGCAATTTTAACATTACATCCCAGCTTCTATACTCAATGCTCTGATTTATAAAGGCTAGCATACCAAAAGCTTTCTTTACCACCCTATCTATATGAGATTCCACCTTCAAGGAACTATGCACGGTTATTCCCAGATCCCTCTGTTCAACTGTATTCTTCAATTCCCTACCATTTACCATGTACGTCCTATTTTGATTTGTCCTGCCAAGGTGTAACACCTCACATTTATCAGCATTAAACTCCATCTGCCATCTTTCAGCCCATTCTTCCAAATGGCCTAAATCACTCTGTAGACTTTGAAATGAAATCCTCTTCATTATCCACAACACCCCCTATCTTGGTATCATCTGCATACTTACTAATCCAATTTACCACACCTTCATCCAGATCATTGATGTACATGACAAACAACAAAGGACCCAACAGATCCCTGAGGCACCCCACTAGTCACCTGCCTCCAACCCGACAAACAGCCATCCACCATTACCCTCTGGCTTCTCCCATTCAGCCACTGTTGAATCCATCTTGCTACTCCTGCATTTATACCCAACAGTTGAACCTTCTTAACCAACCTTCCATGAGGAACCTTGTCAAAGGCCTTACTAAAGTCCATATAGACAACATCCACTGCTTTACCCTCGTCAATTTCCCTAGTAACCTCTTCAAAAAATTCAAGAAGATTAGTCAAACATGACCTTCCAGGCACAAATCCATGTTGACTGTTCCTAATCAGACCCTGTTTATCCAGATGCTTATATATATTATCTCTAAGTATCTTTTCCATTAATTTGCCCACCACTGAAGTCAAACTAACAGGTCTATAATTGCTAGGTTTACTCTTAGAACCCTTTTTAAACAATGGAACAACATGCGCAGTACGCCAATCCTCGGGGACTATTCCCGTTTCTAATGACATTTGAAATATTTCTGTCATAGCCCCGGCTATTTCTAGACTAACTTCCTAAGTCTTAATTCTTAATTACCCTAAGTCCATGCCCCTTGTCTTTGACCTCCCTAATAAGGAGAATATGTCCTTTCTATTTATCTTAGCCATTCAATTTTATATTAGTTAAATCTTTCCCAGGCCTTCTCTGTTTATCTAATCTTCTTCTATGGCTATAGTTTTCCACTTTGGGCTACAGTAAATCTCCTCTGAACCATCTCAAGTGATATTGATTACTCGGTAAACAAAACTCCCAGATCCCATGCCTTCTCTGAGGGATTTACTCAAGGCATAATATTCATGGTGGATATAATATTCATGGTGTATTCCCGCAGGAATTCTATTTTCCCAGGTATAAATGGGAATGCAAAGTTGCATAGAGGTGGGGGAACAGTAAGAATGGGCATTTTATTTTTGAATCTGATCATTTCAGACTGATGTGTAGAACAGGTCTACAAAATGCTGTAAATGGTCTTGACTCCATTTATTTAATGTGGGCATCACTCTAATCCAGCATTGATTGCACAAACCTAGTTGGTCTTTAATCACTGGCGGTGATCATTAGTCATTTTAAACAAATGTAATCTGCTGGGTTATGGTTTACCATTACTGCTGTTGGTAAATTTCAAGGTTTTATTCCAGTTTTTGGTCAGATTGATGATTTTCTAGAAGCAGAACTGAGTCCACTGAATACTTTAAGAGTGAATCACTCAGTGACATGTGCCAATGGTAAAGTTCTTGCCTTGAGTGCTCTTTTTATGTTAGTTCACTGCTGGTGTGACTGATTTGTTTTGAACTTTCCCCTTTTTGCTGCTTTGAAAGTATAGTGATTTAGGATTGTTTCCAAAAGATCAAACTCCAATATTGTGAAGGATGGTTGAACAGTGGTCAGCAGAACACTGGTAGCATCTTCACCCAAACCTCAACAAAAAGTACAGTACTGAAGATAATTTATACCTTGGAATGACCAGTTTACAGATGGGAATTGTGAATCTATTCAGCTTGAAATATAATTCCCTGATCAAAAATAGCGTTTCAGTGCTGCTTCCCGACTGAATGGACAGGGCTACAGTCTTAAGTGAGTACAGGTTTGAGTGATTGAACTAAGCTGTCTTAATTAAAGAGAATTAAATGCTATTGTGTAATGGAATACATTTCTGAGGATCACAAATGTATATATAGGTACAAATGGTGTGATTTCTTGTCTATGTTTGAAGTGTCAGTCTACATCTATCTGGTTCTGATATAATTAACTCAAAATTGACCTGTGATAGTTGAATTACTAATCTGTTTATAATTTTAACATGAGCTCTTGAAGCCTAGTTTGCTGCAGCTTATTAGTATGCCCTTTGAGTCGTGAAGTTGTGACTGCAGCAGCCCAGTCTGATATTTTTCTTTCCCCGTTTCATCTTCCAGAACACTGACTACTGAAGATTGAGAACGCAACAAGATGGAGGACTGTCTTCACACGTCTTCAGAAAACTTGTCCAAACTGGTTAGCTGGGCTCACAGTCATGGAACAATCTGCAGTCTCATTCCAAACCTGAAGCACTTGTTGACTGAAGGGGCCCATGGAAACCTTACTGCAATGTGGGGCTGTGGGGCTGGTCATGCATATCACTGGCCACTGGCTGTGACCTGCAGGACAGGCTCCCAGGACAGAGTGTGCTTTCAGGACAATAGAAGCTTTAACTCGGATAGCCCCAGCATTATTGCAATGTCATCGGAGGTTCAACAAAGCCCGTCAGAGAAATACCTTAATAGGTGCTCAAAAGGAAAGGTCGAGTGTCCCAGGAATAGAGATTCCTGTGACTTTTCATATAGTGAACATTCGGAGGTTGATGAAAATGTGGAAGAGTATGATGATGGTGATTTATTTCACATGGCATGCGAATCTTCAGCAACCGATGAAGACAGTGACTATGAATCTCGGCTACAAAAGAATATACTGAAGAGGCGTGAAGTAGGGTCTTCTCTTGCACTGGACACCCCAAATCACCTTGTTCTTGAAAACAATAATGAAGTTATTGTTAAAAAGATTAAGCAAGAGGGTCCTGAAGACTATTACATTGTGACAAATGCAGAAATAACTCTAGACAATGAGAGTTCACCTGTTACGGTGAGATCCAAGCCAAAATCTGGTCCTGCATCCTTTTTGGGGCCGACCAAATCTTCAGCCCTCCTTCCTGCTAGTCATATGCCTGAAAGGACTGACTCTAAAGCTATTTCTATTATTCCAACAAACATCACAAGGACAATGGGTCCCAAGTCTGTAAAGAGTTGCGCAAGCTCACATAAGAAGCTGAATGACAGTCAAGGTACTGGGCAGCAGTTAGTTCTTCAAATGCCAGTCAGCACTTCAGGAGGAAACCAGCAAATCAATATCCCATTGTCAGCTCTCCAGCTTCCCGGCCAAGAGGAGCACAATGCTTCTGAAGACACAGGGATACAGATGGTAAAGACCGGAGCATCCAGCGAAGTTTCGTTATCTCCATCCATCAGTGCCGAACCTGAAGTCAGCTCCAGTCAGCAACAGTCAAGTTTGCTTCAGTCTCTGGCGAAAGATGCCAGTGCACAATCATCAGCAGCAGGTAAGAATGTGTCAAGCTCAATTGTTGCAACGCTTGTTTTAAGCTTTGGTCCTGCTATTTGTGTTCCTGAACTGTAAATACAATAGGAGAGGTAATTTCAATTTGAAGATTTTCCAACATCTGGTAATCAAATTTATTAATTTCTTAGTTAAAGGCAGTGCAGACAGAATTTTCTTCCAAAATCCAGGCAAGACTTGTTCATACCCCTCCCTTGTATGTAATGTTTTCCCTAACAGCAAAGCTGACTCAAAATCTTCTTGTTACCTGATAAATACCTTTTAAACATTAGATGATAATTTGAAGCTATGAACATTTTAAATAGCGAAAATAATTTCTGGGGTGGCTCATGGGAATGCATGAGGGATGAAAAGAAAGGATCAAAAAAGAACATGGGATGTTTGGCTCCATTCCTGATAGTCTGGCAATGTACTTTATTAGACCACTTGTTTAGATTGCAGGAAAATAAACTATTTTAATGTATTAAAACCAAACAGGATTGCTCTGAAGTCCAATTTCATTTTTTAAAGACTAATTTTGCTTTTTTTTTCCAGTTTTACAAATCGGTGTTGTGTTGGGCAATAGAATTGAATGCCTGTGTCTAAAAAAAAATCTCTCCAAGTCTCCAAGTAGTGTAGAAAATATCACCAAACAGGTTGTTGTTTTTATGAACTATATTTCGCTTCATTGAATTCATTTTTCACGCTTTTGGAATACCATTTCAGTTACAGATTAACAGTAGATTCCTGTCTGCTCAACTTGAGTTCTTTAATCTCTGTGAATAATTGTTTATCATTGTAACTCGAGAAACAGCACATCCATTTATTTTCTTCAAATGCTGAGGGTTATATAACGAGACTACTTTTGGATCATGCTGTCCAAAACACCACCAGTTGCGTTTTGGTAAACTTTCAACAAACTCATCTATTGTAGCTTACGACTATCAGCAAAAGTGACTTTCGGGTGCTGTTCAATGCAATTATATGAATTGATGGTTCTAGGTTTGGCTAATAAAACATTTTTGTAGCTGGTAGATGTTTTGCTCTTTCTAGAGATAGGAGGGTACTTCTTAGCTGTGCCAGGCATGAATACAAAGTATGTGGGTGAAGTATTTACATCTTTATTGCCGTTTTGAAGCATTTATATATGTCTTGCTTAGGAAGCACTGTTTCCGTGCCAAGCAGCTTTCTAATAACATGTGTTATTTGCTCCTCACACTGGATCTCAAACAATCAGCCTCCAAGAGATTTTAAGTGAAAGCCAAGATTGCATCTCTCTTTGTGAGTCTTTCATGCTCCAGTAAATTTGACATTGACATGATACAGCACACAGTATGCACTGTTGACATCTTATTGCTCTGCCTGCATCTCTCTAAGATTGTTATTAGATTTTATTTATAATACCAAAAGATGTTTTTGAATACATCAGGCTTATAGCATTATTTGTATATTGTTTTATTAATTCCACTGATGTACCCTTTGTTTGCTTTAGTTTGGTGTTTAGAAAAAAAAATGGAAACATGCCCTTCGTCCACCGTGTCCACACCGATCACATGTTCACAATAATTTTATGTTATCCCACTACCTTATCTACTCCCTACACACTAGTGGCCAGTTAACCAACAAAACTGCACTGTCTTTGGGATGTGGGAGGAAACCAGAGCATCCAGAGGAAGGCCAATCTGTCACAGGGAAAACATGCAAACTCCACAAATACAGTACCAGGGGTCAGGATCAAACCTGGGTCTCTGATGCTTTGAGGCAACAGTGCTACCAGCTGTGCCACAACGCTGCCCATTCTTCTCACACTGGGTAGCTACTTGTAAATACAAAAAAGCTCAACCCACTCTGTGTCAGCAACTTTGACATTTTTACTGGAGAATTTCCTTCAAGTATTGATTAGTGATTGTCTTTTAGTTTGGAATCCTGCACAAGTAAAAGTGGCTCTTCTGCGTCTCTCGCCTCACAGATCTAGGGACACAGTTCCAATCCTGACCTTATGGCATTTGCACGTTCTCCCTATGATTGCATGTGTTTCTCCAGGCAGCTATAGTTACCCTCACAACCCAAAAATACTGGAGGATTAATTGGCTACTGTAAACTTACCCGCTAGTGTAGTTAAGTGACAAATGGAATGGAGAGGATCATCAGTGTTCATATATATTGCTCTTTTTCCAGCAGTATTGTATTTTAGAGACCAAAGTCGTGGTTTTCATTCTGTATATTGTACCCAATATATAATGTAGGTATATTCTAGCCCAGTTTCTTCAGAAATTTTACATTAATTATTGTTGTGCTTTATCACCAAATGTCAATATTAGTTTGTCCTAATATGTAAATAGGTGTTATGTCGCACAGGTATATGACAGTTTGTTAAACTCCTATTTGCTATCAAATTTGGTACACAATAGGTCTTAATGCAAAATTTTCTGTATCCTATAAAGGATGCAGGAGGGGATTTAGGTGAAAATCGTATTGAATGAATGATTGAATGAATTAATTAATAAATGAATACGTTTATTAGCCAAGTATGTACACATACAAGGAATTTGCTTTGGTGCTCCGCTCGCAAGTAACAACACGATATACTATAACAATAACAATTACGAATGACACATAAAACATTAAACATTAATAATAAAGCATTACAGTTTAAACATGTAAATGAAATAAAATACCAGAGCAAAATGAGGCTACAGCATTTTGGTTATTGAGTAGAGCTACTCTCATGGGGAAAAAAGCTGTTTTTATGTCTGGCTGTGGTGGCTTTGACTGTCCGTAATCACATTCCAGAGGGAAGTGATTCAAAGAGTTTGTATCCAGTGTGAGAGGGGTCAGAGATGACCTTACCCGCTCGCTTCCTGGCCCTTGCAGTGTACAGTTCGTCAATGGGGGGAAGGTTGCAGCCAACTCAGCTGTTCGGACAATTTGCTGCAGCCTCCGAATGTCATGCTTGGTTGCTGGGCCAAACCAGACCATGATGGAGAAGGTGAGGACAGACTCTACATTGGCAGTGTAGAATTGGACCATCATTGCCTGTGGCAGATTGTGTTTCCTCAGCTGCAGCAGGAAGTACATACTCTGTTGGGCCTTTTTGACTGGAGTCGATGGTGCCCCCCATTTCAGGTCCTTGGAGATGATGGTTCCAAGGCTCGTAAAAGACTCCACAGATGTGAATGTGGTGTTGTTGATGGTGAGTGCGGTGAGGGGAGGGGGAGCTCTCCTAAAGTCTACTATCAATTCCACTGTCTTAAGAGCATTGAGTTCCAGGTTGTTATGAAGGCACCAGGGCGCCAGCTGTGTCACTTCCTGTCTGTAGGCAGATTCCTCCCCATCCTAGATCAGTCCAATCAGGGTTGTATCGTCCACAAACTTGAGAAACTTGCAGTGGTTTTGCCAAAATAATGGTGAAAAACAAGCGGGGTGATTTGTGAATACTATCTAAAGCATATGAGTAAAGTTTCTTCTGCATTGCATTAGACTCTACTAGTGCAATTGTTTTAGCTTGTGGCTATCAGAGTTAGTCTAGCAACTAGGATTGCACTAATTAAAAGTACCAAATGGGCTATTGGTGACATTTCAGTGAGTGAGAATGGTGTCATTTATGAACGTATGCAAACATCTTAAAGATTGATAGTTTAAAAGTTTTTTTTGTGTAATTTGGGTGTTGATTGCCCAGTCATTTCTGAGTGGTTTAGCATAACATTCTGCATTCCTAAAGAGCTAACTCACATTGTGCTCTGGAATTGCAGGTGCCTGGAAATCTACTGTTTGCAGTGCTTTCACTTGTAAGTGATGTTGCATTCTTTCTTGGCAACATCTTCACCCGTGTGCCGCGTTAGCGAGTGTTTTGTGCTGCTCCTATATCCATTTGTTCACTTGGATAAATTGAAATTCATTTTTATAAAGGACTTTTTAACAAACATTATTTCAGAAATCATGTTTTAAACTATTTGGTTACCTTTAGTGTTGTTTGATTTTGTACTGGTCATGGTTGAGATTCTCAGTGGACTAATCAATCTATCACGATAAATGTGACGAGCCCCATCAGTTCTACACGCTAGCTTGATTTCCCTCTGACTTGAAAATATGTATACTTGTTCAAGTGAGTTTATTGTCATGTGTCCCTGTATAGGACAATGAAATTCTTGCTTTGCTTAAGCACACAGAAAATAGTAGGCATTTACTACAAAATAGATAAATGTGTCCATATACCATGATATAAATATATACACACATGAATAAATAAACTGGTAAAGTGCAAATAACAGAAAGTGGTTATTAATAATCAGAGTTTTGTCCGAGCCAGATTTAATAGCCTGATGGCTGTGGGGAAGTAGCTATTCCTGAACCTGGTTGTTGCAGTCTTCAGGCTCCTGTCCCTTCTACCTGAAGGTAGCAGGGAGATGAGTGTGTGGCCAGGATGGTGTGGGTCTTTGATGATACTGCCAGCCTTTTTGAGGCAGCGACTACGATAAATCCCCTCGATGGAAGGAAGGTCAGAGCCGATGATGGACTGGGCAGTGTTTACTACTTTTTGTAGTCTTTTCCTCTCCAGGGCGCTCAAATTGCCGAACCAAGCCACGATGCAACCGGTCAGTATGCTCTCGACTGTGCACCTGTAGAAGTTAGAGAGAGTCTTCCTTGACAATCCGACTCTCCGTAATCTTCTCAGGAAGTAGAGGCGCTGATGAGCTTTTTTGATAATTGCGTTAGTGTTCTCGGTGTTCAAAAGGTAATTGGATATGTACTTAGAAAGGACAAATTTTTGGACCATGAGGAAAGAGCGGTTTAGTGTGATTAGTAGAATATTATTTACAATCAGCTATCACATGAGCTTGACAGACTGGACTCCTGTATTAAATGATATGTTGATATGGAGAACAAGATGTGCTGAAAATGCACCATTTTTAACCATGACATGTGCTACAAATGTAGGAACATATAAAATTGTATAGAAAGTAAAAATGTGTGTGTGTTTGCCCTTGAACTGAGACCGCTACTGTTTCAAATAGGGAGTGTGTACCTCATTAACTTATGCATAAAATATTCAAAAATGTTTTTTTCCTGCAGTATTTAGGTTTAGTAAACTCAAAAGTGTTTATTCATTGCTGCAATGCATCTGTTTGGTAGCCTGCAAACTGATGGCACAACTTCAAGCTTGTTGATAGTTGAATGAGTCGGTCAAAGAAAAACTGAGCTTAATTTTTGACTCCCGTTTTTAATTGGGGGGGGGGGGGGAAGCAGAGACACTTCCTTTTATTATACTACTGTTAAACTAAGTTATTTTGTCAGTCCAATTCAAGAAAACTTGATTCAAACCATTGCTGCTAAAATCAATTCTTTATTCTGACAGCGCTGGATAATTCTTTAAACCTTCCAACACAGAGCTAGAAACTCTGGGGCAGGTCGAAAGAACTACTACTTTGGTACAAACGTAACACATTATATAGGTATTAGACAATTATGATACAGAAGGAGTGGCAAACTATTAACCAATCATTATGGTTTACAATACATTTAGCTTATTTGCATTAACCAATCAACTAAATCCTTTCCAGTGATGACAACACGTATAGTCACATGATTTCCCCTTTTCTGGCCCCTTTACAACCCTTTTTCCCTCTGTGGTTTTCTTTAACATCTTTGCTCAAAATCATTTTATTTCAATGAAGTAAAACCACAGAAATATAAAACGAATTTCCATAGACCACCTCTCAGAATATAAAATACACATCATACAGCAATCACACAATATATACACACAAAACATATACAGGTGCACAACCTTTTATCCGAAAGCCTTGGGACCAGACACTTGTCGGATTTCGGAATTTTTCGGATTTCCGAATGGAAGATTTTTAGCATAGATTAGGTAGGTAGCGGCTTGAAAAGTCTGGAGCGGCTGCCTCCTCCCCGGAGACCGGGGAATCATTGCATAAATGTTAGTCAGTTAGTTTGGAGGGATTTTATGTGGTGGGGGGGTGAAGGGGGAAACTTTAATTCTTAGTCCCCTACCTGGTCGGAGAGGCGGGGAGCGGGCAATGCCTTACCGGGTCGGCGTGCAGTAAGCTCCGGAGCGCTGTGGCCGCCGACTCCCAACATCGCGGAGCTGGGGGCTGGGGGCTGCGGGCGTCCGGCCGCGGTTGCAGCTCCGACCCCGGCAACTCTACCCCTGGCTGCGCGGCGCTCCAAATCCAGCGCGGCCCGCGGCCGGACGCCCGCAGCCCCAGCGCCGCGATGTTGGGAGTCGGCGGCGTCGCAGCGCTGGGATACCAGCGGGGAGCGGGCAATGCCTTACCGGGTCGCCGTGCGGTAAGCTCCGGAGCGCTTTGGCCGCCGACACACAACATGTCGGCGGCCACAGCGGTGCTGGGGCCGCGGGCCGCACTGGATTTGGAGCGCCGCGCAGCCAGGGGTAGAGTTGCCGGGGTCGGAGCTACAACCGGCGCCGCCCGCGGCCGGACGCCCGCAGCCCCAGCTGGGAGTCGGCGGCCACAGCGCTCCGGAGCTTACTGCACGGCGACCCGGTAAGGCATTGCCCGCTCCCCGCCTCTCCGACCAGGTAGGGGACTAAGAATTAAAGTTTCCCCCTTCACATAAAAGCCCTCCAAACTAACTGACTAACATTTAAGCAATGATTTACAGATGTTTAAGTGTCTCCCCGGTCTCCGGGGAGGAGGCAGCCGCTACAGGTAGTACAGACCTGGGTTGACCGTGGGTCGTTTCGGGTCAAGTTTGGCGCCAAACGCGAGCTTTGGTGTGCAGACGACATCCTGGAACAAATGGCCGGTTTTCGGAGTTTTTCGGTTTCCGGAACTCCGGATAAAAGGTTGTGCACCTGTATTTTCACTTTTGGAAAAGAAAGTTATTTCTAAAACTACAGATTTAAACAAAGTCTAATACATACAACCCTAATTAAAACACAATACACTTCACAAATTATTTCCCTTCTTCATAGTTAAAATACAGTTACTTATGGATTAAATATGAGTTTTTCAATACAATTCAATTTATTGTCATTTGGACCCCTTGAGGTCCAAACGAAATGTCGTTTCTGCAGCCATACATTACAAAACAAAAAGACCCGAGACACAACACAGTTTACACAAACATCCATCACATCGTTGTGATGGAAGGCAAAAAAAAACTTATCTCTCCACTGCACTCTCCCCCCCCGATGTCAGAGTCAGAGTCAAAGTCAAAGCCCCCGGCTGACGATGGCGATTGTCCCGTGGCCATTAAAGCCACGCCGGGTGATGCAAGGTCGCGCACCGGGTCTTGGTGTTAGAGCCCCCGGCGTGCGCTCGCAAAGTCCCGCGGCCATTCCAAGCCGCGCGGGGCGATGGTGTAAGGCCCCGCTCAGGTGCTCTTCAACCCCGCAACTCGGGCGGGAGAAGTCGCCATTGCAGAAGCCCCGAAAAGCGGTCACCCAGCAGGGACCCGCGGGCTCCCGGTGCCGCAGTCCGCCAAACCCGCAGTTGCAGCCTCCGAAACTCTGGAGATCGGGTGGCAGCAGCGCTCCACCACAGCTCCACCCGCTCCGGACTCGGCCAGCCCCGTGACGGTGAGTAGTCGGCAGCTCCGCAGCTGGAACCCCAGGTCGTTCCTGTTGGAGGCTGCTCCACGTTGCAGCCCCAACGACAACGGAGACCCGACAAAGAAAAGGTCGGGTCTCCCGTGCAGGGGAAAGATTTTAAAGTTACCCCCTCCCCCCCACCCCCCCACCCCCCCACACACATACCCCAACAAAAAAAATAACAAAAGCTACATAAAAACGAGACAAAAAATAATAAAACAGACGGACTGCAGAGGCCGCTGCTGACGAGAGTCGCGCCGCCCACCGAGACTTGACAAAGTGGTAAGGACTTAAGTTATTTCTACAATCCCCAACCACACAAAGGCCACTAATTGTCACACTTGATAAATTATAATCGCTTCTTCCCAAGCTCGGGTCTAGTTTCATTCTGAATTACAACCTCCCTCTTCTATCTCTGGACGAAGGGAATGTAAGGCCTTCTCACTAATAGCATTCCACACAGCAAATGGAAGATTATCAAAACAGTTACTTTCTCAGTTTTCTATAAACATAAGAAACCACCTTTATACAAAGGTCACACAACCATCACCTATCTCTTATCTAAACATAAATACATTTAAACAGCACAAACCAGATTACACACTATTATCTAGCCTTGGTGCCCACGACCCAATATAGACAACCATAAATCCCCTTTATTGCACACCCGAGCTCAAAGATGTGCCATAAAGAAAGGACACATGATGCTCATGTCCTGAGAAGAAACCCATCAATAACCTATACTCTAAACACCAAACTAAACCAAATACAACTTCTGACAGCGTTATAGCTGCTTCAAAGCAAACAAAGCTACGCCTATTCACATCAACATCTCCATGTTATGATAAGCCATCTGTTCTCCTATGTGTATGTGTTCTTTATTTCTTTGTGTGGCCATGTATTTCTGAAAACCTCAGCTCCAAGTCCTTCTCTTGCAACTTAACATAAGTTCCTCACACAAAAGTTATCATCTGATCAATTCTATTGTATAATATTTCCTCACTACCCTGCACGCAACAAAAAAGCTTTTCACTGTACCTCGGTAAAGTAAAGCAAAGTAAAGTATCCTTTATTGTCATTCAGACTTTTCAGTATGAACGAAATTTCGTGCCTTGCAGTCATAACATAGAATAAAATAACAAAGCACACAATAAACACAGATTTAACTTCCACCACAGTGAGTCTACCAGGCCCGCCTCACTGTGATGGAAGGCAAAAGTCCTTGTCTCTTCCCTCCTTGTTCTGCCTCTGCGTTGAGGCGATCCAGGCTTCCGATGTTGTGACCCCGCCGGGTGATGGTAAGTCACGCGGCTGAATCCGAGCTCCGCGAACGGGCCAGTTCAACCTCCGCGGCCCGGGGCGTTCGAAGCTGCCGAAGCTGCCACCCTCCTGTCCAGCGGACGAAGCTGTTGTTGCGGGAGCTCCTGCGAACAGGTCACCATCCTGGGACCTGCGAGCTCCCGACGTCATCCACAGGGCCCGCGGCCGAGCCTCCGAGGCTCCGGTCGGGTCGCCGCCGCCGCAACGCTCTGTCTCCGAAGACTCGAGGTCGGTCCCAGTGGAGGCTGCCAGCTCCGCCATTAGGCCTCAGCGCAGACGGAGACGGGGGATCCGACAAGAAAAGGTTGCATCCCCCCCCGAAGGAAGAGTAAAAACTGTTCCTCCCACCCCCCCCACATATACACAACTAAAATAAACTGAAACACCAGGACAAAAGAAAACAAAAAAAGAAAAGACAAACGAACTGCAGGCGAGTCGCAGCTGCAGGGCAGCGCCGCCACTTCCGGAGTGATAATAAACTAAACTACACGTGATAATAAACTAAAACTATATCCATTAGTAATTCACTTTTGGAATACTCGTGCATATCTTTTTCACGCCTACACTTCAATACTTGATTATTGTTTAGATTTGCCTGCCATGCTCTACTTTCTGAAAACTTCCATTTTAGAAATGTTTGTCAGGTATCTCATCTGACACCATATCCTGAAACCTCCTGTAACTGGAAGAGGTCTGAAGAAGGGTTCTGACCTGAAATGTCATCTATTCCTTTTCTCTAAAAATGCTGCTTGACCTGCTGAGTTACTCCAATATTTTGTGTCTATCTTTGGTATAACCAGCATCTGCAGTTCCTTCCTACACATCATCCTTATGTGCCTTTTTGATCAAGGAAGTATGGGTCCTGCCTTAAGATAGATGACCTTTTGCAACTTCCCTCCCCTGTACTTCCATTCCTGTTTAAAAATCAATGGGATTTGAATTTAAAATACACATTTGCTTTCTTATGGTACCTTTCATGTCCTTCCGGAATATTTCGGAGCACTTTGCAGCAAATGAACTCCTTAACAAAAATATGGCTGCTAATGTCGTCCATCATATCTTATTATTTTGTCAGTAACTATTTTTACTGTCTGTGGAAGGTATTTAGGAACCCATTTTTTAAATGTGTTGGGGCTTACTCCTGTGCCTAATAATAATTTATTTAACCCCAAGATATACACAAAAAGCTGGAGTAATTCAGCGGGTTACTCTGGAGTAATTCTTGAGAAAATGAATGGCTGATATTTCGGGTTGAGACCCTTCTTCAGACTGAAAGTCAGGGGAAAGAAATGAGAGATATAGACGGTGATATAGAGAGATATAGAACAAATGCATGAAAGATATGTTAAAAATGTAACGATGATAAAAGAAACAGGCCATTGTTAGGTCTGGGCAGGCAAAAATGAATTTACAGACAACGAGACTCAACAAAAAGATTTTGAAGCTCGTACAACTTGGAAGGGATGGGGAGAGAGGGAATGCATGGGTTACTTGAAGTTGGAGAAATCAATATTCATACTGCTGCATTGTAAGCTGCCCAAGTGAAGGTCAGATGCTTGTTTGAACTCCTGCCCTTCAAACAAAGGTGTTACCACACTGCTGTTGGGCAGGGAATTGCAGGATTTAAATCCATTGATAGTGAAGGAACTGTGATTGCATTTCCAAATCAGAAATGACTTGCAATTCATTGTACTTATTTACCTTGTCCTACAGGGTGCTAAAGGTCACAGGTTTTGGAGAAGCCTTTGGAGCAGCCTGAGTTAGTAATAGCAGTACACTCTGCAAATGAAAAACGCTGTAGTCATTGTGCATCATTGGTGGAGAGACTGATGACTGGTTCACATGTGGATGTAGTTCCAATCAAACAGGCGCCTGTGTCCTGAAAAATATCAAGATAGGAGTGTTGGAGCTGCACTCACCCAAGTCAAGAAGTCTATTCCATTATGCTACTGACATGTGCCGTGTAAATGATCTAAAGGGTTTGGAGTATCAGACATGAATGGGTTATTGAAGATTCTCAGTCTCAGATCTGCTCTTGAAGCCACGCTATATACATTAGTGGTCCAAAGTTCACACGCAGGATGTTGATTGTAAGAGACTGGGTAATGACATTGCTATTGAATCTTAAGGGTAAGAAAGATGGACTCTCTTTTGCCCGGAACTACTGTGGCAGAAATCTTATTTACTTACGTCTGAAACTTCTGTTGGTTTTTCTGCAGACAGGCATAGATGGCTTCTTGCACTGGGGGATAACAATTAAATGCTTTATTAATGGCATTATATTTAAACAATTTGATCTCTGTTAACAAATTTTATCCCAGCCAAATGTGAAGTAATTGTCAAGCTCTAGTCATGTGATCTTGCATCTTCTTTAAAATCTTTTTAAAGGCATAAGAACTGCATTTTCACTACTCAGTTATGATTGTTTATAATGGGCTCATTTGTTAGTATAGTACAACAGTGGTCCACTTTCAATAGTGTAATAACTAGGAACAAAGTGAGGGCAGTCAGCCAGAAGCACTGAGCTACTCAGTTACTGAAATGAATGAGCTAAATTAAATACACTGCACATACCTCGAGTGCAGCACAATATAAGCAATTTGTTTGTATCTGTGGGATGGGGCCTTTTTTGTCCTCCTGATAATCATGGCAGAATAAACAAATTGCAATCTGCTTTGAAAAAGGTTCCCAAGTTTTTTTAACTACTGCTCTGTGCTGACAGTGCAGTAATTTGCTTGTGGGCAATGAGGGCCTCTGTATGATGGAATAAAGAATTAGCCAGAACTGTTAGTTATGTTCTTTATTCAGTAACCTGTGTGAAAGAAGGGTGTATGCGAAATCATTGGGTAGTGATTGAGGGTGCACCCTTTCTGATGATTGCCCTGAACCACTATTGAGTGCTCGACTAAGTTACAAGAACAGTGATAAATAAGACTTAATTTTGCATAACTTACTGAGAACATCATTGGTGATCAGAGGGAGCGAGTAGCAGGAAACATTCCCAGTGCATTTCGTTGACTTTCACTGTTGAAGATAGATCTTTAGTGCTATATTTAACGTGCCAATATATTGCAGGCAAAATTTAAGCAATATGAGCTGTTAATGGGATATTCCTTTTGTGTGACATTTTTAATTCAGCTCAACACTTTCACTGTCACAGAAGATCATTTGTGATGCATAACTGCTTAGCTAAATAATTGTATGTCTAGATTGAAAAAGCAAAAATATGTACAAGGGTTGATTAAAGGTAATTCAGTAAAAGCAACGGTTGACAAAAAATAACTGAGAAAGTAACATGTTTATTTTAAATTAACTTTAATGCTAATTTAAAATGATTTGTTTTTAAGTGATCTAGAGGGATTTTCAAAATTTTAAATATTAATTTATTTTTTAATTAAGATGTTTTGTAATATCAGGTACATTATAAAGCTCTGACAGATGGCAAAACTGTTGGAATGGCATCCATTAGAGACTTCCAGTCCTTGTTCTGGTCCATGTGACCTGATTCTATCTCATAATGCCCATGCTTCACACTATGCTTCACCACTTGACTCAGGATGATCATTACCAGCAAGATCAGTCTTCAGATCTGGACCAGGTAAGTGTAGAGCAACTGACACATACTCAAAGTAAAGATCCATCAGGTTTACTGGCGTATAATAAAGTTACACAGCATTGTTGGCATCACTGTGTCTGCATCATGACTGGCAGCTTGTGTCAGGAGGCGTTAGTATAAATGGTGTAGGTATGATAAAAATCCGGACTGAATTATAGATAATAGTGGTGTGAAGCATTTGTTGTTAGTATTAGTTAACATATAAGTAGAACAGATCTACAGTAAGTTTGAGGCCATGGGCAAGGGAATCCACTCTACACAATCCACTCTACACAATCAGCCATTTTTGAATATGAATATTTTCAGGGTACAATTTGCATAAATATCAAATGGCATGTTTATTATTATACTTGTACTACCAGTAAAATCTGAATGTTATCCTTTAAAGTGTGAAAGTGAGAGGGAGAGATGACATTAAACCTGTACATAATAGTGCAGGCTCCAGTCCTGAGCAGTTGAGGTTTTGAATGAATGGAGGGCACATTCTACGTTTTATAAAAACGGGGGGAAAATAAAGCTCTGGTTATGATAATGAACTTTGTTAAACATGCTGTGATTATGGTCTATTGCTCAGGAGCAAGCTCTTCATAATTTTATTGAACAAAGCAAGCTCTTCATAATTGTATTGAACAAGATGGGGATCTACCCCTTTTTTTCTAACTTTGGTACCAGCACTATATTGCAGTAGTATCTTTTACTATTTTTCCAATCTCCTTGGGTGTAAGGATTTCTGATATCTTGGTGAATGTGGAGTTGTTATTTGTGGCCACTGGTCCGGTGAACTTTCTGACAGAACAAAGAAGTGATAATCAAAGAAAGAAAGGATGATTTAACCAAAGGCAAGATTGAGATTTTATTTTTAAACAGCAAAACCGTAGCTTTCCAAACCTGCTTGATGTGCAACTCAAGCACAGTGCTCTGCAGTGAAGATTATTCCCTTGGCTGTTCCAGCAGTATATGTTCTATTTTCTTGTAAAGAACTGGAATGTGAATAATTGAAATTTGACAAAATTATATTTCAGTGAAAACATTGTGATTCAATGGACTTGTATTTTTGGAAGGTGAAGTATTGGTGGAATGTTCTGTGCAACTGATTCTTACTGAAGCCAAACAAGTTACTTCAGCTTATAATATAATCCTCTGGCCAAGATAACATTGGTCAATATCACATTGCTTTTGTATTAGCATTCTGTGGAACAATGCTACCCTAAAGTTGTGTACTTAGCACACCAAAATATATTAGTTTTAAACTGTGGTTTGATTTTAATTAATGAACCTTTTCGTCCCGCATGTTAATATGACATATTCACAATTTAAGTTGTTAATATTTTAAAGTTAATGTGATTCATAACACTTTTTGTGTACGTTAGTCTGTCGTGATTGGACAGCTACAAACATTATGGAACATATTTGAAAGGTCAGGCATGCTCGCCAAAAGAAAGACTTGCGAAAAGACTTGGAAATGGTTTGGAAATAACAATGAAAAGTAACATAAATTTTTTTCCCCCTAGTGTTCAACTTATGACCAAAGATTAGAGGAAATTACCTTTTATTGGAACACATGATCCAGAATTAAACATGCACTTCATTATTGTCTGGATTGACTGGATTGACTTGCTCTGACTTTGCTGAGAACTTAGATTCTTAGAAAGTGAAATGCTGCCAATCTCCACAAGAATAGTTTCATTTGACATCATTTGCTCAGAGAGTTATTCTCTAAGGGGAGAAAAAAAAATCTATCCTCGCATATTTTTATTGCCGTGATCTATTTACTGCTTTTCTCCCTTAATTGCAGAGAAGGAAGACAAGACAATTTCACAATTCTGTTTGCTTTCTCTCCCGGTAGTAAGAAGGGGAATGGGGGGAAATTGAATCAAAGAAGAATGGGTATATTTTGATGGCATTAGGCAGGAACTTCCAAAGATTGATTGGGAGAGGTTGTTTGCAGGTCCGGATGCATCTGGCAAGTGGGAGAATTTTAAGTGCAATAGTGAATGTTTCTGGCTAGCATGTCCCTTTTGGAGTGAAGGGCTAAGCTAGTAGAATCAAGAAACCCTTCAGTCATTGGTCAGGAAAAAGGAGGAGGCATATGTAAAGTATAAGCAGCTTGGTCAAGCAAATTTCATGAAGAATATAACGAATGTAGTAATAATAATAATAATAAATCTTATTTAATGGGCGCCTTTCAGACATCTCAAGGACACCTTACATAGTAATCGGAATAAAAACATGTAATCGGAATAAAAACATATAATCGGAATAGAACAAGTAAAAAAGACATCACAGAGACACAAATTAAAAACAGAATTCAATCCAAAAACAGAAAATCAAAAACACAGTGTGAAGAGAGAGCAGCGGCAGCCAAAGCGCGCCAGCGTCCACTCCCTCTTCACGGCAGCCATCTTGGACACATACCTACAGGACTACAATTAGACAAAAATATCATCCCCCCACAGTGGATAGCACAGTGGATAGTACACCTGCAAGGGAAAATCTAGAAAAGTGAAGGCAAAAAGAGGACATGAAACAATTTTGGCAGATAAGGCAAGAGTGAATCCAAAGAGATTCTTCAAGTAATGAAGATTAAAAGCGCAACAAAGGAGAGGATGGGTCCTTTAAGGATCAATTTGTGAAGTGTCAGAAGATGGACAAGGTGTTAAATGAATATTTCACCTCTGTATTTACTATGGAGAACACGAACCCTAAGGAATTACGGGAAAGGAATAGTGATATAATGCAACACATCCACATTTATGTAAGAGGAGGTCCTGCCACTCTTGAGCCATATTGAGGTAGATAAATACCTTGGCCTGAAGGAGTGTATCCTGGGACTTTGTGGGAAGCTGGGGGAAAAATTCCAGGATCCATTGCATCAAGTACAGCCACAGGACAGGTACTGGAAAAGGGGAGGCTAGGATTGTGCCTTTTATTTGTGGAGTGCTGAAGGTACAAGCCATGTAACTGTGGGCCGGTGAGCTATTGGTCAGTAGTGGGAAAGTTATGGGATTCTGAAAGGCAATGTTTCCAAATACACAGGACAAGATGTTAAAAATCCATAGTGGCAAATATCAACTTACTCCCGATGGTGATGGGAGCCTTCTGCACTCACCTATGCTCCTCCTCCGATGTTGAGAAAGGCTGATTGAACCCACGACGTCTCCAGTAGGCTCAGCGGTGCATTCTGGCGTCTCAGAACCACCCTCCTCTGCATCTGTCTAGTCGGTTATTTGGGAGAGCAAATGGGGTCTTTCCTCTTCAGCCAGAGCCACTGGCTACTCCGCTCTGCCACCCGTGATGTTTCTTTGATGGCCTGGCTTAGGGCTTGTCCGCTGATCCCCAGATTAGTACAGGTGTGAGGGGTTATGGGGAGAAGGCAGGAGAATGGGGTTTGGAGGGAGAGATAGATCAGCCATAATTGAATGGTGGAGTAGACTTGATGGGGCAAATGGCCTCATTCTGTTCCTATCACTTATGACCTTCTGAAAATCTATCAGTATTTGGGAAGGGAAGCACTGATTAGTGATACTCAGCAGTAGATGGTCGTTTTTTCCCCCAAAGGGTTGAGGAGGCCTGCTGAGCATATTAAACATTTCTGTTTTTGCTTCCAGTGCTAACTAGAAGTGAACTCAAAATGGAGTCCGAAAATCTGCTATGTAGAAGTTTGTGGCTTGACCATTGGGTTATATTTTCCGTTCGATTCAGTCTGCCCTCAACTCCTATGTTCAGGCTTAATTCGACAGATCCCAAATTTTAGTTGGTTTATCTCTGCCAATTTAATTCAGAACTGCTCGGGTTTTGAAGAGCCCTTCTGGACTTTTTTTGGCATTTATGTCAGATTATCTTTTTTTACCGTGTAGAAAATGGAAACTGAATGATTTAATGGTAATTAATAAATTAATTGATTTCATGAATTAATGAATAAATTAATTGATGTGATTAATAAAGAATTAATGTCGATTCTTATTTTGAAACATGCAAGAGAGTGTGGTGAATAAATATAACATCATGTACCTTAATACAGTATAAATCAACATTCCTTTGCAATGTTTCGGAAGCAGTATTTCAAAATGCACATGTTTTGGATGGTAATATTTTTAGTTGAACAGCAGTTATCCAGTGTGAATGAATCCATATAAATATTATAAGATGTTTGTTGGTGGTGGGGAAGGTGTGATGTGTGAGGAACAAGGTAGAATGTGTGACTTAAATGAGGCCATGCGCTAACAAGTTATTTGGCAAGACAGGTATATCGATGGCAAAAATTAACGGTAGGGAGAGAATGAGATGGAATAAAAATAAACCACAAATGTAATATGTGCATAAAATGTATATCTTTTAATATATCATTGTATAGTTTTACTATACTTTGCATTGTCAGGGCTCTCACTTAACATTTTTTCCCTGTTGCTGGCCGGGCAACCTAGGCAGCTTTTTAGGTTGACTATTGACAGTTTATGTGGTCATTTAAGACGGCTTGCATGACGCGTGCGGTAATGTGCTCGGACGAAGTGCGTAATTACCAGTCGGAATTATGCTCAATGAAGCATTCACATATTATTTCTGCTTCAAATAAAGTCACAAACTAAACATATTCACCAATCAAGACATGATATATACTACAATGACATGCAGCAAAATTATAATACAGTATCTCAACTCTTTTTACACATTGCAATTAATGCAATTTCTATTATTTCTTTCCAATTCCAAACAAAAATGTGGTTGGATTATTTAGCGTATGATCAACCTGTGTCAATAAATCCTGGACCATGGTAACATATATGCTTAACCATGCACACTACAGATTGATGCAAGCATGTTCTCTGTGAAGGACCGAAAATTATCATGACATGGCCATAGCATGGGTCGTTATTGCTATTGTTACAGAAACACTCTCGCTTCCCACATAATTTATCCACAAGCAAATATACAGGTTGCAAGGAAATATCAAAACTATATTTTATGATAATAGCTGTTAAAACTGCCTATACCCATCTGACAGTGGGGTTGAATGGGGGGATCAGTACGGGATGGACTGGGGGGGGGGGGGGGGGGGGGGATCTGTGCAGGATGGATGGGGGAGAATCAGTGCGGGGTGGATGGGGGGGGGGGGGGGGATCAGTACAGGATGAATGGTGGGATCAGTACAGGATGAATGGGGTAGACAAAAATGCTGGAGAAACTCAGCGGGTGAGGCAGCATCTATGGAGCGACGGAAATAGGCAAAGTTTCGGGTCGAGACCCTTCTTCAGACTGATCCCCCCCATTCTTCTTGAATGGGGGGGATCAGTACAGGATGAGTGGGGGAGGTCAGTACAGTGTGGATCGGAGAATCAGTGCGGGGTGGATGGGGGGGGGGGGAATCAGTACAGGATGAATGGGGGGGAATCACTACAGGATGAATGGGTGGCTCACTACAGGATGGATGGGGATCGGTTCAGGATAAATGGAGGGAGGGGTCAGTACGGGATGAATGGGGGGGATCAGTACAGGATGGATGGGTGGGAGCAGTGCAGGATGAATGGGGGAGCAGTGCAGGATGAATGGGAATGGCAGGAGAATCAATGTGAGGTGGATAGGGAGATCAGTGCAGGATAATAGATGGGAGGGGGGGTAGATGGGGAGTGGAGCACAGGGGATGTCAGTGAGGACCGAATAGAGGCGGGAATGGGGATCAATGTGGGATTGAGAGGAGGGGTCCCAGGATAAGGAGGGGGGAGGAGGGAGGGAGAGAGACAGAGAGAGATAGAGAGAGAGAGAGAGAGAGAGACAGACAGAGAGAGAGACAGAGAGAGAGAGACACACACACAGAGAGAGACACAGAGAGGGGGAGGGGAGAGAGGGGGAGAGAGATGGAGGGGGGGAGAGACAGAGGAGGTGGGGAGGAAGGAAGGTCAGCGCTCCTCAGACAAAACCGGCATCATTGCCCCGCTGCCTTGGCCGTCCCTGTCCACCGCCAACTGCCGCCGCCTAAGGGGGAAACAGTTGGGAGCTCCTCGCCACTGCTCCCGCTCGCTTGCTCCCTCCCTCCCTCCTCCCGGCCTTGGCGTGCAGGGCGCCACTGGCGGAGTGGCAGGCAGCGGCCGTTATCAGGACGGGCGGGGTGCGGAAGGAGGAGCCGCTGTCGCTGCTGCTGTGCGGGGCCCGTCATTCGCTCCGATTCTCCGTCACCCCGCACCTAGTATCTTTGACCCGCACTACAGCTGTTGCCGCCGACACGAAACGTCACGTTCCTTTCTCCAGAGATGCTGCCTGACCCGCTGAGTTACTCCAGTTTTTTGTGTCTACGGTATAAACCAGCATCTGCAGTGCCAAGCCGGGCAAAATGACTCTGCGCTTAGGTTGCCCGGCGGCACTTTAGGTGGTCATTGGCACCCGGGCAACCGCTAATTTCGAGCCCTGATTGTGGTATGTTACTCCAAATGAGAGGTTTCCTTTGTTTTCATTCAGTAAACAGGGTGAAAAATACAATTGTGTAGTTTGGCAAATGGCATGGAGATAAAGGTGATCAAATATCATGAAGTTAGACATTCATGGTAGATATTTTCTTTAAACCAAACTCTAAAGCAGGCAAGATAATCCACAAACGAAAGCACCACGTGAAGAGGTGACGAGCGAACAAATACCCACACAATGCACGCTAAGTCAGTCAAGGAAGAAGCTTAAGACTTGTTACAAAGGAAACCTTGTTGTTAGACATCTCTCTCGTGCTTTGCTCTTATTCATAAATCCTCCCATTCCCACACATTTTGGGCATTTTCAGGAAAAGTTATAATGAAGCTGACTTGCTTAAAGTTTAACTTGCCTAAGCTAAAATCTGAATCAAAATCAGATATAGAATCTGTGTCCTCACATACTCCACTCTTCCCCATTCTTTGCACACTTCTGTATACTTTTTATACATCCTGTTTTTCATTTGAATTATGACTTAAGACAACTTGCCGCCATTAGTAAATTGAAATCCAGATCAAGACTATGGTGACAGAAGATTTAGATATGGGGAAAAATATTTACGTGTTCCTCGGGGAAACCTCATAGAATCTTTGTATACAAGTATTACCTTTTGTTATTTATTTTGCTTTAATCAGGGAGGGGGATGTGTGTATATGTTTGCTGGTGGAGTTAAGATCTTTTAAAATAATATAGCAAAATGAAAATACAAAGGCATCATCAAATTCACTCAACAGTGGATATTAAGTTTATCACCCCAGGCCAGAGGATTCTTTCAAATGCACTTTACTGAATGCATTCTGCTGGAACCTGGATTGGGTAGTTTCTTTTGAGAATCGTCACGTGGATTTTATTGGTATGTTCTGCCAGTGGCTCAAGTTGGTCAACCTAAACCAGTCATTGACTAACCCTGCTCCTAAAGTTGCACTTCTGGTTTGGGCGATACAGTTGCAGAATTCAGATTGTCACTGTTTATGTTTGATTTATCAGGGCGTTTTGATGTAGATGATTAACGGCCAAGGCAAAGACCCATTTTCTCTGAGTGTTGTGCTTTCATCTATTTAGCTAACATAATCCAAATCATCCCATATTAAAACCCGAGTTACCAGTACACTTTTTAATTGATAAATTGAAGTAATTCAGATCAAAACTTTAATAGCAACTTACATTAAAAAAAAAGTATTTTCAATATGATTGAGTCTCCAAAACACCCTCACTAAACACAAAACCCTTTACCAGAACTATCACATATCAATCAGGAATGTGACCAGTGCCCACACTACTGTTGGCTGCATACAGGTAATTTAATTCATTAGCATAAATAAAATTAAAACTCATATCCTCTGTAGTATCATGGATTTTGGTGACATTCCATGGAACTAAGTTTTGGAATTAATCATACTAATGAATAATGAATTGGCCGGGGACTATAACCTCGGACTTGGAAACGTCATATACAAATACACAGTGAATGAAATGTTGTGCCTCCGAAGAGTAAATGGTTAAAATTCAAGCATAAAACTTAAATTCAAAACTGTGACTGTGACATCAGTTTAGGGGTGAAAAAATGAGCAAATTGCCACAATAAACCATGTAATAATGTGTGAATTAGCAACAAGGACAGCTGGTCTGACTGAAGTAAATAAAGTTCTTTTTTTAAATTGCCTACTTTCAAATTTCCAGTAATAGAAACGGCAAATAGTTACGATTTTTAATCCTATAAACTCTTGTCCATATCAAACATGGAGAGATTGCAATAGATGCTGATAAAAATTCCTTTTCTATTGTGGGCCTATGAAGCCCACCTTATCTGCTTTATTTTATTGCAACAGAAGTTTGCATTATAACAAAAAGGAGACTTTATTTGCATTTGACGATCCCACCCACAAAAGAAACTGCAGATATCTTTATTACTAAAAGTCTGATCTTGACCACTTCCTGTAGTTCTGCATACTGATTTTAGAAAAACGCTGCCACTTACGGCTGTGATTTTTGGCCATCTTATTCAGAGTCCCCCTCCACTGCGCAGGACAAGAGGATTTTTCCCATAGAGGAAAAATAAAAGAGTTATTAGTGTTTAAAAAATGTTGAGATTCTCTCCCCTGAAGGCCACGCCCCTTCCGGAGGGACCATAAAACCCGGAAGTGTTAAGTGCCTCAGTCAGTCTTTGCAAGATGGGGGAGCGAGAGGGTCACGTCTCTCAGTCTGAGCTGTGAATAACACTGAACACATGTCTACTAAACTGTGAGTAGTTTTACTACCCTTAATGTGGTTTGAAAATATAATTTGGAAATGTTGAAGCTGTGTTGCCCTTGGTTTGGAAATGCTAAAGCTGTGTTGCATTTGGTTTGGAAATGCTGAAGGTGTGTTGCCTTTGGTTTGGAAATGCTAAAGCTGTGTTGCCTTTGGCCAAATATATTTCATATGGTTCTTTTTATAAAGTCGTCCTCTGGCAAAACTGGCATTTACTGTCCATCCATATGGTTTTGAATTTTATGGCTTGCTAAACCACTTCAAAGGGCAGTTAAGAAATAACTACATTGGTGGGCCGGGCATTACATACGGGTCAGTTCAGTTGAGAGGGGAAGATTTGCTTCTCTGAGAACATTAGCAACCCATAAAATGGTCATCTACTGTTGGAAGTTCAGAATAGTAAATGGGTGGCCATGTCAAAGAGGTAGAAGAGACAGAGGCAGGAAATGCAGGATATGTGCCACACTCAAATCAATACTTTGCAGTGGAGGCAAGGAATGGTCACTTTACTACACGAGTTCTTCAAGGTCGTGTGCTGATTCAAACTACCTTCAGCTATTTCAGTAATGACCTTCCCTCATTAGGAATTAGGGGGAGATATTTATTGATAGTTGCACAAGACATAATTCAACTCACAATTTCTCAGAATCTAAACCGGGTGCAGCCATGGATTGATAGGTAGCAATTCTCAGTTGTCCCTCTAAAGTGCCAGTAGGACAACTCTTAACAACCGAGTGCCTTGCCATTTAGCTTTGTCATCTAATGGCAAATCCACCAGCAGCAATATGCTTGGGCAACCAAAGACCAAATTCACATGGAGCAGCCACATAAATTGTGTGCCTATAAGTGCAGGTCAAAGACTGGGTAACATACAGTAAATAACTCTCCTCCTCCTTTACACCCCAAAACATTTCCACAATATGGCCTAAGTCGGGATTGTGATGGAAGACTCGGCACATTGCTGGATAAGTGCAGCTCCAATAACGCTCTGTTAGCATACACAAAATAGCCTGTGACTGCCCCCTTATTCACCACAATGCATGCATACTTTTGACCACTGTTGCCCTTTGCAAAACGAACCTTGTTTACTTGCAAAGGTTATTCTGGCAGCACCTCAAGTCAATGACATCTGGTAGATGTCATTGACTTTCACCTAAATTTTATTTATCTTGGGGTAACAGACAAGGATGTGCCCTTTCTCCAATGATATTTGCTTTAGCCATAGAACCTCTTGCCGAGAGTATTAGGTCCCATTCAGGCATTTATGGATACAATACCAAATATACCACCAATAAAATCTCGTTATATGCAGATGATGTACTTTTATACATTACTAATCCCCAAGTTAGTATTCCAAAAGTTCTTTCTTAAACATTGAGGCAATGAGCCTCTTTTTTGGTTCGGATCAGCAATCAGTTGTCACTTGGATTTAAAAATTAGAATGCCTACATTAGAAGCATAGCACCTGGTGGCATTGACTATTTATGCAGCTGTGAGTAGAAATGAGGGTTTTCAACTGGATTTGTGTAAGCAGTAAAGTCACAGTTTGTCTCATGTTTAACACCATCTGGATGCTTGTGTGAGTAATTGTTTAAGGAGCAGACAAACAGAGTAGACAACATACCAGGCCACATAAACTGTGTTGTGCATTTAGCCCATTTTTGTTCATATCATTTTAGTTCAGCGATACAACGTGGAAACCAGCCCTTTGAGTTTGTAGCTGACCAATGATCACCCGTACACTAATTCTATCCTATACACCAACGACAAATTCCAAGTCAATCAACCTACAAACTTGCACATCTTTGGAACGTGGGAGGAAACCGGAGCTCCTGGAGAAAACCCATACAGTGACAGGGAGAACGCACAAACTCTGTACAGACAGCACCCATAGTCAGGATTGAGCCCGGTTCTCTAGCACTGTAAGGCAGCATCTCTGCCACTGTGCCGGTTATTGAATTGACCACTCTGGAAAAACATTGGGCCGGTCGATTAGAATTAGTTCAAGATGAGAATATAATTCCAGATAATATTTTTCATGCTTATGTGAAATCTGGAGGACTTCTGTCGCTTATATTACTATCTTCATTGACGTGTCAAAATCTCAATTGCCGAACCTGGCTATGTGGATACAGGTGACGGGGGCAGGGGGGTTAATAGGCAGATGGGTGGACAGAGATGAAAAGGAGACAAAGGGATGTCAGTTAAGGAGAGAAGTGGAGTGAAATGTAACCAGAGGGAGGGGTATGCAAAATAAATGTAAACTGCTTAATGGCTTTTGGAAAAGGTTGTACTTGCCTTTTCTCTCATTCATTAGAATGGGATCCAGCGCTTGGTGTAGACTCTGAGTTGACATTCTAGCCTGTGAGCTGGTAGAAGTGCCTGCTACCCATCTAATGCCATGAAGAATCTATTGAAATGGAGCAGGAATCACCCACAACCTAGGTAGCATGATGGAAGATGCTACTGCTAGGTTAGGCTCATACCAGCAATTGGAGAAACACAGCTATGCCTCGAGCACCAGTGCTGGCATTGGGCCAGAAGATGTAATTCATTATGTAGTTAATTCAAATGTTTTCAAGCAATTATTGTGGCAGTGACTGGAGTTTGGTTAGCATACAATGACAATCGGCAGGTTAATATTGTTTGCACTATGTTCTGATCAACTTCTTGATGTTTCGCCTTCAATACAAAATACACTGTGAGTTTATATTTGTATGTGTTCTGTGCCCTGTGATAATTATGGCATGTGTTTGGGGCATGAATATAATGACCGGTTCCTTTGGTAATTTATTGTTTTAATCAGCACTGCATAAACATTTATAGGAGTAATTTCAGTATCCTGACAGGTTGTAGATTAGATTTAGGAATGCATTGTAAATAGTAGATGCAAAGTAGAGAATCAGTGGTTTAATAAAATAAATCAGTGACATCTCAGTCCTCAAGACCCACCCACCAGTCTTTAAGTCACATAGGGGGTTGAGGTGCTGAACCTAAATTGTTTATTTTCCATATAGTACCAATTCTGAAAAAAGTGTTCAGATTAAATTGTACCATTTTGGTTTTTGATGAAAAGCTTTTGTTTAAAATTACTTTATCACAGATCGGGTCTGCTGATTTGAAGCTTGTCATGCTCGTTCATAAATATGCTTATTATCTTTTTTGAATATCCTTATGTCTATTTTCCAGTGAATGATGTGAACTAAACATTTTGGAATGAATTAGGAGCATTTTGATTATTTGTCTAAGCATTTTAATTTCTCTAGTGTTGCTGTAATATTTTATCTTTGCTTTTCTTTTATATTTTAATTCATTTATTTAGATTGTAAGAAGTCCATTACTTATGAATATTTTTCAGTCACTGCTTGCATTATTTACAGCTACTATTAAAGTGTACAGGTTGTAAAATTTAATGTTTTTCAGTAGTTGGAATTATATAATCGAGACAGTGATGCTTTCAGAAAAAGGGATAGATAACTGCAAAATACTAAGTGATTCAGAACAAAATGTGCATAATTTCAGCTATGAAACACAATATAATCACAGCATTAAGCATCTCAGGGACTCTTGTTTTAACAAGATTGAAGATAAAAATTGCACACAGGCTAAGGCCATTCCATTATACGGTAAAGAAGGAAACTTATGAAAAATTCCCCATATGCAAGATTCAAAATTCCCAGGAGATGTTGAGAAAGGTCAACCAAGCAGCAAATTGCAGCATTAAGGATGTATGAAATTTTAAGCTGCCTCTAGCAGACTCATTTGCTGTCCAGAAAAACTGGAATAATTGGGTTCCTTTGATCTCCATTTACTTGGAAAAATTTATGTGAACAGATTATAGTTAAACCGAGATGTTCAGTAAAGGATTTGCATGTTGATTAATTACAGTCATGTGTCGTTTCTCCTGATGTAGGTCTACTGAAATTAACTATTCCTCTTGGTTCCCCTTGAGTGAATGCAGAATCTGAGAAACTGCCCCTTTGGGGTAACACTGGGAAATTATTAATTTTAATTTTCTGTAACTCCAAGGGGCTGGTTATTGCGGTGGAGACGATCCTTTTCATGCTACTGGAGGAAATGGTGAGGGAATGCACAGGAGGGGACAACTGCATGCAATGTCAGAGCGTAATGAATCATGTTGTAAATGTGCTTGATCCAATGCCTGCTTCGGATGAAGAGCACAGATTCCAGCTGCAAAAGTGGATCATTTAGAAACCACTTATAACTCTGGATGGGCCCAGGCAACATGGAAGTCGGAAGCAACAAGTTGAGTATATACCTTGTCAAGGTATATCAACTATGCCCAATGCCTTTATTTAGAAACAAGGAACTGCAGATGCTGGTTTACCAACAAACAACACAAAGTGCTGGATTAACGCATTTGTTATTGCTTTTCAGTATCCGGGGGACCCTTGTGCCTCCAATTCACCAGACGACTCCCCGCTATTCTAAGTGAAGTATGTTGCAAACATGTGATGCCTCAGTCCATGTTTTGAAGTATGAAATTGGTTGATTAGTTTTTTGTTCCTCCCAATCTCCTTCCCCTTTTGCTTTAAGGCACAGACCTTTTGATGGTTTCCCTGCTCCTGGTGTGTGAAATTGACTCCTGAAGGGAGCTGTGGATACAGAAAATAAATCCTGGAATATATATTTTTAAAGGCTTTTTTTAAAAGGGTGCTGTCCCAAAGGAAATGAAGACCATTTTTAGATTATAAACCAATAAGAGTCAAATAGCGTATCCCACGAAAACTCATTTCATAAATTTCTTATCCATTTTATTCCCCATGGTGGACTTGCTGCCCAATGATAGAAGGCTGTAGTCCAGTGGACCATTCTATGAGTCTTTCCAGGGGGCACACCAGCTGGAACACAGGACCACTACTTTATTATTCATTATAAGGAAACTTTACTGGCAAACTTGGCAATTATTGCGCATCCTAATTGTCTGAACTGTTCCAGTGTATAAAAGGTGTTGAGCCTGGAATTCCAGCATCCAGACCCATTGACAAGGGAAGAATGGTGACTCATTTCTGAGACAGTATGATGTGAAATTCAGAGAAACTTGTGGGTGTGTTCGTGCAAGCTGGCGTTTCTGCCTTAGGCCTGGTAGATAGTAAGTGTCCTGGCCGTGGGTAACTGAAAAAGCCAGGGCGAGTCACTAAAGTGCATCTTACAGATAATGCAAACTGTGACCGTTAAGTGCGGATGGTGAATGACGTACCAGTCAAGAAGATTCTTTTTTTGGTGTTGTTGAAACTCTCTGGCAGCAACCAGAGTGAATACCCCATGACATTCAAGCCTTGCGCCTTGTCGGTTGGTGGAAACTCTTTGGGGAGAGAAAATAAGTCAATCATTTTTAGAACATTTCACATTCAACTGCTGTTTTTAACGTAGTACTTGTTGGTTAGTTTGTTTAAGCCTGTAATCAGTGGTTACCACCACCCCCTGCCTCACTTCCTCCTAGGATGTGGACGATAAGATATCTGGAGGGAGCAAGACTGTTAAATATTAAGGGAAGGAAGTAGGTATCTATCTTGTTGAAGTCGACTGCTGCCTGGCACTTGTTTCATTGTTTTTTCTCTGTATTCTCAAGATTATCCATAAACGTTATCTAGGTCATTAGGCATGGACTACTTTATTTATTGTGAGATTTATTCTTGAACATTTCCTTATCTCTCGACCCGAAATGTCACATATTCTTGTACTGCAGTGATGATGTCTGACCTACTGAGTTCCTTCAGCTTTTTGTTTCTGTCCCAATTTATGTGGATTAGTTTCCTTGGGTACTTTAGTGTTTGTGGTTTATTCCAAGAAATGTTATTAAAGGTTTCAAAGGTATTTTATTGTCACAAGCACCAATTAAGGTACAATGATATTCATACTACCATACAGCTATCTATACTATTACTAAAACTCTCATCTTGTCCTCTTCCGGTTTGCGGTTTTTAAATATTTGTGCAAAAACGGTACCCTATATCGCTAGGATCTTTTCGCCACCTTACTCGCCTTTCTCCTCTGCTCCAAGCGCTCCAAGTTTTGTTCCGATCGGTGGAATATTACAAAAGTTATGAAGATTTAAAAGATTATGAGATCAGCAGATTGGTCTTCCCGCCTGTCAGTCACCATGAAGGCACCCATGAGGAGAATAAAGTCCCGGAGGCGGGGCTGAGTCCACAAGCCGTGCTTATCAAAGATCATAGAGTGAAGTGCGTGGCCTTTCATCATGCTCTAGCTTTGTTGATTACACTGCGAGAAGCATAACGGAAGTCTGGTCGGGTTTGCTAAAATGGCGGACGTCCCGCTCCGTTCCGTACTACATGTCAGTCCATTGGATTTTGCAGGAGTGGACCATCTTGCTCCGCTCTATGATTTTTGGTGCTGATTGAGTCCGCAAGCCGTGCTGAGTGAGCCCGCAAGAGTGGGGTCGGGGAAGCCGCTGTGTGGAGTCGGGGAAGCCTCTGTGTGGAGTCGGGGAAGCCGCTGAGTGGAGCAGGGAGGTGCTGTGTGGTGCCACGGCTGATGGCCGCTGAGTGGAGTCCCTCCCCCCCCACACACACGCCCCTCCCCCCACACACCCACATCCCCCCCCTTTACCCCTCCCCCATTCCATTTTTTTAAAACAATTTTTTTTCCTTCCTTGGCTCTTTCCCTCAATCTATTTATGCCCCTTCCTTTTCATGTCTTGCCAAGGCTACTCAGCATTTCATTTTCTTCTTTACAATCTGGAGGCTCGCTGTACTCGGCAACAAAAATTCGACACAATTATGGTTACACATTTGTCTGTCTATAATGCTAAGTAGGACAAAGCAAAGAATGAGATTTCAGAGCACTGATACCTTCTTGCTGTTTGGGAAATAGGGTGAAGTTACAGCATCTGAGTTGCATTAACTACTGTGGAGGTGCTGCTATTAAACTGCATAGCTGAAAACATTTGTATTAATTGGTTAAGCAGACTGAGATGCATTTTGTATGGCTTTTACACATGGCAAACTGCCATTTGACCTGTCTTCACCAATATGTGATTTGCTCCATACCAGCTTCCATCTCCCCCTCTTCATCTAATTCTACCAGCATGTCGCTTAATTTCTTTCTGGCTTCTTATATGTATCTGTCCAATTTGCCTCAACCATGCAATATCTTGGAGAGTTCCACACTCTCTTCACTGTTTAGATAAAGTTGTTCTTGTATTATTTTTTATAAGATCAAAAGTCTAAGGAGCTTGTGGCAATTTGGCCCATAGAGTCTACTCCACCAGTCATTCATGGCTGATCTATCTTTCCCTCTCGACCCCATTCTCCTGCCTTCCCCCATAACACTCAACACCTTTACTATTCAAGAATCTGTTAAACCTCCCCTTAAAAATACCTAGTGACTTGGCCTTAATTCCACAGATTCACCACACTCTGGCTAAAGAAATTCATCCTCACCTTCTTTCTTAAATTACGTCCTTTTATTCTGAGGTTGTGCCCTCTGGTTCTGGACTCTCCCACTAGTGGAAACATCCTCTCCACATCCATTCTATCCAGGCATTTTAGTATTCGGTAAGTTTCAATGAGATTCCTCCTCATCGTTATAAACTCCAGCCAGCATAGGCCCAGAGCTGTCAAACGCCCATCATACCAAACCAACCCTGGGAACATTCTCATAATCCTCCTCTGGACCCTCTTCATTGCCAGCACATCCCTCCTCAGATATGGGGCTAAAAATGCTCTCAATACTCCAAATGTAGTCTGACCAGTGCACTATAAAGCCTCAGCATTACATCCTTGCTTTTATATTCTAGTCCTCTCAAAATTAATGTTAACATTGCATTTACCTTCCTTGTTAGCGATTCAACTTGCAAATTAACCTTTTGGGAATTCTGTACCAGCAAGTTCCTTTGCACTCTGATTTCTGAATCCTCTTCCCATTCAGAAAATCTTTACTCCTACTGTTAAAGTGCATGATCGTACATTTTGCAATGCTGTATTCCATTTGATACTTATTTGCCCGCACTCCCAACCTGTCCAAGCCTTTCGACTCCCTGCTACCTCTGCACTACCTGCGCCTCCACGTATCATCGTATCATCTGGAAACATGGCCACAAAGTAATCAATTCCTTCATCCAAATCATTAATATACCACGTGAAGAATAGCGGACCCAAAACCGAACCCCGACGGAACACAGCTTCTCACTGGCAGCGAACGAGAATAAGCCCCCTTTATTCCCACTAGTTGCCTTCTGCCATTTATGCAACTTTCTATCAAAACCTTATCAAAGCTTTCTGAAAATCCAAGTAGATCTTCCTAGTAATTCCACCTACCCTCTCTAGCAACCTTAGTACCACAACTTAGTACCACAACTAAAACAGCAACATGTTTGGCAGCGCCTGGAGAAAAAGAAACGGGAGTTAACACAGCAGATTTTTATTCTGTAAATACAAGGAACTGCAGATGTTGGCTATTTTTTTTTTTTAAACACAAAATGCTGGAGTGACTCAGTGGACTGCGTCTCTGGAGAACATGGATAGGTGATGTTTTGGGTGGGGGCCCTTCTTCAGACTTGACTGAAGAAGGGGCCAACATAAAACATTGCTTATCCATGTTCTTCAGAGATGCTGCCTGACCAGCTGAGTTACTCCAGTGCTTTGTCAGGTTTTCACTGATTCCTTCTTATTAATACTACTTGGCCTGTGGGGAATACACAAGAATTTACATTTTGTGGGTTTTTTTTAATTTCCTGCATTTACAGGTTTTTTTATTTTGTATATTTACAATATAGTACTTTCATTTAATGATAGGTGTACTTCATTTATAGTGTGCTTGGTTCATGTATTTCATAAATTAAATGTTGCCGGTTTGCTCATTTGTATGGTGTAATCAAAAAGCATGTGGCATTTGCTTGAGCATATGCACAGTGGAAAAATTGGCTTTCTTTTTGCATTCTTATGGGATCTGTTTAACAAACCTGACTTGTATTGCAAGTGATATTTTCAATATTGAAGCCAAGTTTCTGGAAGGGGGCGTACAGACCAAACCACTGTAATACTAAAGTGTGCTCAAGTCTTTTACTGTTCGTTACTGATAAAATTCTCATCGCCAGTAGCCAATGTGTAACTATTAATAAATGACCCAAATATTTTGCACTTCAAAACATACGTGCTGTGTGTCCAACTCAATTGGAATGTTTAATTAGACTCTAGATCATTTTCCCGCATTCCGTTTATGGAGATTAATTTAACGAATCCAAAGGAAATGTAAATTAAACTTCTGCCTCTATTACTTTTGTTTAAACCGCAAAGGATTTATTTTTACACCAGTCTCCTACTCTACAAATAGACTTCTCTAATTGCTGATTAGGTCTCTGTAATGTAGGCAGTTTATTTGTCATTTTGTGCTCCTTTATTTCAAACATTCATATTGATGTTGCTTGACTTTTGGCATCATCTGCAGGTAGTGCATTGGGCGAATCTGCAGTGTGATATTGTGGGGAGTTGGCATGTTTGTTCTGAAATGGCCTGTTCTTGATACCTAATCACTCTCCTTAATTCATAATTAATAAAAGTGCAGCATTGACATGAGGACCTTTTTGATAAATTTTTGTGCCTTAGTTTTTACATCATTTGTGAAATTGAAGTTGGCTTTTGAAACCTAAGACAGGTATGTAATATCGTTTTCCACTGACCTTTGCGAAATTGTAATTTAGTTTTGATTGGCTTTATGAGCAGCTTTTTTTTTATCTTTTCCCTTCCCTTTTCCATTTTTAGAAAACGACGAAAGAGGCTGCGATGGTCAACAGAATGAAAAAACTGTACGAAGCACCTTGACAGCTTTAAGAAACTTCAGAGAGTTCCTCCTTTCCAAATATCCACACGAAAATCGGGAAATCCAATTCATTCCATGTACGGAACTTAATGAATACCTAGCTTCGTTCTTTGTGGATGCCAGGCAGAAAGATGGTTCTGAGTACGAGCCCAACAGTTTGGCCAACTATCAGTGTGGACTTGAAAGGTACTTAAAGGAATACAAATATGGGTTCAGTATAACAAGAGATAAGGAATTCAGACGCTCCCAAGAAGCACTTAAGCAGAAGCAGCTTGAGCTGAGAGGCAAAGGGAAAGGGAACAAACCACATAAATCAATGAAACTGACTTTTGCCGATGAGCTCATCCTACGAAAAAGAGGTTTGCTAAGCAGATATAACCCTGAAGGTCTGCTCAACCTTGTGTGGCTAAACAACACTAAAGCATTCGGGCACTGTGCAGGGTTTCACAGTTCCACACTAAAATGGGGTGATATCAGACTGCACGTTACTGAGACAGGCTTGGAGTATCTGGAATGGGAAATCATAGACCATTCTGACGCACAAGGGAAATGCCAGAGAGCAGGAACGGAGTGCAGAATATACGCCACGCCGCATTCTTCACAGACATGCCCAGTGCAGGACTACAAGGAGTACGCACAAAGACGCCCTCCAGCTATGCGTTACGAAGATGCCCCCTTCTATCTGTCCATCAAGCCAGTCTGCAATCTGGCTGCACTTTACTGGTACAATAGTCAATCCCTTGGGAAGAATAAGCTCTCAAAAATGGTCAAAACTATGTGCGAAAAGGGGAATATTCCAGGGAGGAAGACCAACTTTAGTGTTTACCAGAGCTGTAGTTCTCTGTCTGAGGCGCAAAGCAACCAGTTGGTCCTGATATGTAACAATCTGAGCCAGCAAGCTGCCCAGTCAATGTCTGGTCTCAACAACGCAGGCAACTTTATCATCTCCGGTTCTTTTGACTCTTCCTCTGATACAGCCTAACGGAACTTTACTTTTTGGAATTTTTTAGATTATTTTGTATTATCCTCTATGTCCTCTTGCAATTTTATAGACTCCAATTATTCATCAGTCACAGATAGGTATAATTTTTAAATTCTGTGAATGAATGATGTCTCGAAATAGAGCGCATTAAAAAATCAGCGATGAATTGTACAGTTAATGATTCTGTTAAAACCATTTCTTAAAGAAAAATATGCACTGATGTGTCAGCCTGGATATTTTTTTTTCGAAGCAAATCTGTGGACATCATGAACATAAATCTCTCTTTTGAAATATTTTAATTCTGTGAAGATGTTCAATCTTTTTTATTATATTTCTCAACGTCTTCTCATGACTCATAAGAAGGACGGTTTTCCATACAGATTTTCAAAATGTGCACCAACCTTATTCATTTCTTTAACAGATGTTCCTGTATATCAGTTATAAGCTTTGAAGAAGGATTACAAACGTTCAGCAACACCAATCTGCAGATTTAATTAATAAATCTCCAGATTGGCGTTGCTGAATGATGGATGCGAATCTGGAGATTTAATTCACAAACCTCCAGATAGGTGAAATGAAAATAATATTTTTGAACAATTTTGCCAGAGACCCAAAGGTTTAGTAGCCTCTTTCCAAAACTGCAGTATTAATTCTGTACCAGTATTAATTCTGTTCTGTTTTAAGGCATTTCTTATTGTCAGTGTTTTATCTCTTTCCCAATGCCCCATGCACCCCCTTTACACCCTTACACTGTTTCTGCTCCCAAGTCCTTGATCTAGTGCTTTAGATGTTCCAAGTTTGCCAACTTTGAGGTTATGCTATTTTTATAATTGAGAGTAGTTAGCTGACTCTGAGATCCTCTTAGGATTTTGGTTCATATTTCCTTAACAGTTAAAGTAACAAGTGATTAAAAAAAGATCAGATTGAACATTTATTTTTTAACAAGTTGATGATTAGCAATTATATTTAAATGTGTTCAGAGTTTGGGGGCCACTGTCAATGGCCTATGGAATTCAGTTGTATCCAACTGTATGGACCAGGTGATCTACTCCCATTGCATCTGACCTAGAAACAGCACAATATATATATTTAGGACAATGTTAGACAGGGTAAAACCTGAATCACAGACTAGTATCTGAACATTCTCTTCATGTGATGCTTGCACAGTACTTTATGCCTCCTGTCATTTTAACTTTTTCATCATCTAATTATCTTGATACCGAGGAAGAAATTCAATGTCCTCGTAACTTTGTGTTGTAAATGCACAGTTTATATCTGTTTATTTTATTTCATTAGCCTCTGTATACTTGAAAATAGCTATTTGGTTTTGGATTTTTTTTTTAGTATTATTTAAGTCACAGGTTTTGAATGTTTCTTCTGATGACGATTTGCAGTTATAACTAGGCTTCTCACACATAAGTACATTTGTTGGAGCTAAATCTGGTGTGAAATTCAGAACCTGATACTATGTTCACATCAGTGAAGGATTGGCAGACTATCAGTTTGTATTAATAGTATAGTCATTAGTGAAGTTTAAAATGAAGTAGACCTTTGTGCAGGACACTCTTTTACTTTCTGTAGAAATTTATCGAGCCAAATGTGGCATCTGTTCATTCTTTCTGTGCAAATTGGCCAATTTTAAAGTTATTGAAAGGAAATGTTTCCACCATAATAATGTGCCTAATAAAGCTTTTCTCAATGAAAAGTCAAAACTTACTTGGGGGGGTGGGGGGGATAAAGTGGAATTGGGGCTGTTAAATTGAACCATTTGCATCAATGGAATTTATTGTTTCAATGAATATGCAAAGATTACTTAACAAGGAGACTGTTAGGAACAACATTTTACTCAAAAACTAATACATAGAAGTTGATGTATTTGGCTAATTTATCCCTTTAGCATCTAAACACTAGAATTTAATTGGAATCAAGATGAATTGAGAAATGTACCCATAATTGTAATGCACTTCCAATTCTGCAGGAAATCAGTTTGATTCCAAATCTTTCACAAATTAGGTGTTTTGAAAGGTCAAAGGATATGAAGGGATAAAATAACCCGTTCTTGTTTTAGTTTAGGTTGTGGTCAATCTGAGAGTTCTGTATGACTAGATCTTGACCCGTGTTTGAAATTCTTTAGAATACTGTGAAACTCTAAAATCACTGCCTAAAGTGTAGTTTAGTTATTCATGATAATTTGTGAATTTTTCTTTTATTAGAATAGTGTGTGGATAAGCCGTTACATAATGTCCTCCATAATTTTTTAACTTTATTGCATGTACAGTTGTTTTTGTTTTTTGCTTTATTGTTAGTTTTCATAATGTAGCAATGTTACAACATTTTGAGATTTAAAAAATCAAATCTGCAATTTATCCCATCAGATAAAGCATAAAAAGAAGTTTAATTTGACACCTAATACACTTTCATATCTTCAGTATTAAAAAAGTTATGGCCATTTTCATACTCTGAAATTGGCATCTTGTTCCCTATTGCTTTTCCATTGACTTAACACAAAAGCTGTGATCAAGGACAGTCAAATGGCCATAACTTTATTAAAAATTAAGAGAACTGAAATAAATTTTCAGTTATTATAGATTGAAGCATTCTGAAACAAATATTAAACAATCTTACTTGGATGACCTGAAATTAAAGCATATAATTAGTTAGTTACCCAATTGTAGCTAATTCCAAAATACAATTACTAGATCTAAACATCAATCCATTTCTTAAGAAAAGATCTACATTTTTAAATAGCCTAAATGTCCAAATAACATTCACACAAGAATTCACAATATAACATGATTTTAAAATCTCATTGTCATAAATTTATAGGCCAAATGGAAGGAATTTAGTGTTTAATTGCTGTAAATTAATGGCCATTTAAATCATCTCGCGAGTGGGATTTTGTGGAATGCGCTGATTTGGAACTTTGCGGTTGCAGCGAATTTGAACCCCATGTCTGCATGAAAAATACTGCCGGTTCGGATGGGCTCCAAGTCACCTTCCCGCAACTTAAAATTTTGATTAAAGGCATCTTAAGAAGTCATTTTTTAATGTAAAAATAAACAGCCTACCTTGCCTTGTACCCTACGTGAGATCCGTCCCGTTGTCGGCGTTCACGGCTTTAGAACATGATTTTTAATTTACTCTAACAATTAAATGATCCAGCGTTAATTTTAATAAACTTAATAAAACGGCAGTCGAAGCGATTTTTCTTTAGCAACTAAACAGCCTAACAGAGATCGATTTGAATAGGCTGCAGAAAAATCGCATTTTAAACCCGCCCCCCTCTCAAAGGCGCCAAAGTCGTGCACACGGGCAGCGGCAGAACTGCAGCGCCGCTGAAGGTAAGTTTTGTAACATACCTACATAATGTAATGCTTGTTTTGCCCTGTAGCTAGCCCTAAGTAGTACGGTACGTTAAAGAATAATATTATTTTTCCCAGTTTATGTGCTTCCCAAAGGATTAAAGAGCAAAATGTTAAGCACACGAAAATAGTTGCCCACTTTAGCTTGTGCTTAGAATTTTTTTTTAAACTCAGTTGGTGAAGGATTACAGTTTCTTGGGCTTCTGCTCCTTGAAGGTACCAATAATATTGGTATAGTCAGGCAGTCTGTTTATTCATGATGATCCACGCAAACCTATGTGTGCGACATTGACCAGATCTTGGATAAACGGACTTTTTGCAACTAGCTCAATGAGTCAATCCAGTTAACATCCATCCAAGCCATGCCAGATAGAGCTATCCATCCAAGCCAAGTCAAGCCACTCCTGTCTTGATCTCCAATTGATGCTGTGTTACCTAATCTTAGATTGGGATCAGAAGATATAAACAGGAGTGGACCATTCAGCCCCTTGAGCTGTTTCCACCACTCACTTGTCATGGCTTATTGATACCTTAATACTATCCACCTGCCCTGGTTCTAGATCCCTTGGTGCACTATTACCCAGCACAAAACTAACAACCGTTTTGTTTGAAAATTACTTTGAGGTGCTGTGGATGACTTTAATTAGTGCAGTGGATTACAAGTGTTTCTAGTCATGGTAATTGGCCGGCTTATCCATTAATGGAAATGTTTGCGTTTGGATTACAAAATGTTCAGGTTCATCTCCAGATCTCTCCGCGACTTCAACGCTTCTCATCATAGCTCCTGCAAATAATGGTCACATGGATTACCTCCCAAATATTAACTGCAGCCTGTAATAACTATACCCCTAAAATAGAATTGACACTCTCAGTAGGAAAAAGAAAGAAATGTACAGTCATGGTTTTAAGCCCTTGGAAAAATATTTTCTTTTTTTATTACGTGGAATGATCCATAGAGCATTGCAGTCTCTTAAGAAGTACATCTTGAGTTTATAAAACATTTTGTATGCAATAAAATATTTGAATGTATTTTGAAGGGGCAATTAGCAAACAGTTTCAATCCGTGCTGCAAAAGAAGATTTTAATGGATGACCAGAAGCATGGTCAAAGGGAGAGATTTCAGGACAATGATGGAGGGCCTGCAAAGGGATTTAGATAATGATTGCCTCCTCTTGGACACTCAAAATATATTATCCATCGACTTATGTTGACTATGTTAGTTGTAGTTAGGTATGTCTGAAACCAGGGAGCCGTTATTCTAACAATTTATAACTGCCTTCAAATCTTAACAGTTTTTTGCTGCTTGAAAACCTAAGCCCAGCCATTTTGTTTGGACACTTAATTTTACCAGATTGCCTACACACTATCACCCTTTCTACTGGAAGGAGAGATTCTTCTCATAGAACAGAAAATGCTGGATAACCTCAGCAGGTCAGACAGCATTTGTGCCAAGAAGATCAAGTTACCTTTCTGATTGATAACTTTGAACTGAGCTGTCTCCATCTGCTGCTTCACTTGTTGAGCATTGTCAGCATTTTGTTTTTATTTGATTTTCAGTATCTTATTTTAGATGCTTTCCATCGTCGTCAGCTGGAAAGATACTCTTTTGTATTTGGGTAACCAAAATGTTATCCTGTGATTTCAGGCATGTTATTCACCATTTGACTGTGGCAATGAACACAGCATACACAAACTCTAAGATGTGCACAATCTGCACTCATTCATTATTCATTTCACAAGGTGCACCTTATGATTAAGTGAGATTGAAATATTTCATTTCCACACCATATCCTGGCTTTCAAATGAAGGTTAACTTGGTTTTGTTTCAGAAAATAAAACTTGGATACTAAACAGTATTTTGTCAATGAAAGGTTGCTGTCTTGCCAAAAAAACCTGCAAATCTCTATGCATTTTGTTATCAAGTAGTATTGTTGCAGTGCAAACTAAGCATATTTTGTAGGTACTTTTATTTTCAAGAATGATTTGATATTTTTTAGACATTTTACCATTTGCTGCTAATAATCTATTAGTTACTCTTTTGGAAGTTTGGTATATCTCTTCCAATCAATTCTTTCATTGGATGTTTTGACTTATTGATACATGTGATGAATCAAACAAAAAGAACAGCAAAATAACGCCTTTTCCTGCTACTTTGTAAGACTACGGGAATGGAGAGAAGCAGAACAGGTTGAAAAAGATATAATGTAACAGAGTGATGTCTTTATTCTAAACTTTCCCCACATTTCCTGTGTGATAAATGCATACGTCAATGAATAAATGTTTCACGATACACTGTATTCTGCTGAAATAGAACGAATGTGACATGCATTTGATTTTAATATTTCCTGTGTAGTGTGGCTGTCATTTCTTAAAGAGAATGTATTTAACTAATGTTCTTCAGTATTGTCAATTTGTTTTGTTGGAGTTGCTCAGATGAAAGAGATGTTGGGGTGGCACTTGCTTATTCACTATAGTGCTTACTATTCAAGATGATCAAATTGATTGGTAGCTTAACATCTTAGCTGTTTATGGAGGAAAAATGTAACATCTCAAAAAACATGGAAACATATTTTTTTTAAACCCATGCATATACCTTAAAACAAATCTGTTTTTAAAGTTGTTAATACGTGTCTGTTTGATTGTTGCATGCTACTTTGGAGTTTCTGTGTTTGTGGAAAATGAACTATTTGCCGGAAAATAAAGAATAAATCGATGACTTGGTTCAGTTTTGTTTTTATTTTAGTGTTGTGCCTCTGAGTTAGGAATCATGCAGTTACGTTTATAGTAACATCTCCTGTACCTGTATCATGTCATCAAAAATCTGTCATTGCGATAACAAATTATGCATTCTGATTGTGGCTCTCATGAAGGATCACGTAATAAAAATAATGACATTTTATTTGACTGAGTGTTCTTTTATTTAGCTGTCCCAAAGCAATTTTATCCAATGCAATAGTTGGGGTGTAATATTTGTCATTTAAAAAGTATTTTGTTTGGTGTCTGATACCTGTTCTATGAAGTGTTCATCTTAGCTTATTCAAAGGGCAGAATGGAAATCTGTTTTCAATGTTCACTTTTAAATCAAACTAAAATTCCAATATCTAATTGAGAGAAGAAATCTTGCATTTAAACGGTGCCTATAATGTCCTTGGTTCATTTGAGAATACTTATGGAGTGCTGTGGGAAACGCAGCATCCAATTTGCACCCAGCCGAATCCCTGAAACAGTAACGTGATAATGACTAGATGATCTATTTTAGTTATGTTGCTTGAGGGGTAAATATTGGCCAAGACACCAGGAAGACTTTCCTAGTCATCATTTGAATGGTGTCTGGAATGTTATCCACCCACATTGCCAGTTTAGTGTTTCACCCAAAAGACAGAGCAGCACTTTGAAATTGTATTGAGATATCAGCCTGGGGTATGTGAATTAAGTGCCTCTGCTTGATCTCTGCTAATGCTATGTGAATTATGTGCCTCTACATTTTTATGTAACTAACTCATTTACCAGGCCACTTTAGTGGGGAGTTAAGCATCAACACATTGTTATGGATCAAAGCACATTTAGGTCAGGCCTGTGGGTTTCCTTTCCATGCAGACATTAGGGAAATGTTGCCTAAAACTCGACCGCAAAGATAATGTACTGGTGTGATTTCTGTGTTGCTTGTGCTTTCACTGATACAAATTATGGTCAATTTTGTGCTACAGTTTATACACCATTTGCTGAATTTATTTGTCTGGAAAAATCCTATGTGGCAGATGGATTATTTTTTCAATCTGTTTTAAATGTATTCAAACTTGGCTAAGACCAGTGCGCTAAATGTTGCTGCAATTATTAGTAACAGTTTTAAAGCATACCCTTATCGTCAAATCCTTGCATGGTCCTGTCCCTTAGTATCTATCTGGTTGCTTACAGCCCAGTAACATTCAGATCTTTATTCATCTGAGTGGATTGAGTGAGAGAATAAGAAGGCAGAAATTTTAAAGTGGTTGCACTTTATCAACCATTTATCAAAAAGTATAATTTTCATCACTGAAAGATTTTAATTGCACCATGATGGTCACACTGGTCATGCAAGCAATAATATAAGTTGCATAAATGATCTCATACTTGTTTAGACAGCCTAGCCACAATTTAGGAGTGCAGACATTTTTTCTGCAGTGGATTATTAGTTTCCATTGGAAAGTCAGAAATAATTATGTATGGATTTTAGTTAATTTACCCTCTTTTTTCTAAAAGAAAATCTACATTTGAGCTGAATGTATGATGATGTGTTTTATTTTGTGTGGACCAAATTGAATCATTCACCAGTCAAGAACTCAATGTCGATTTAAATTAAAGTCCTGAATTCTGTATACCCCTGAAGGATGATAACACTATGTTTGTATGTTGAGGCCTGCTTCAAGGCAAACTTTGCTTTAGTTTTCATGGGTATTCCAATTATTAAGTCAAAAGAGAGTCAAGAGTGCTTTATTATCTTATGTCCCAGATGGAACAATGACATTTTTACTTGCAGCAGCACAACAGAATATGTAAACATAGTTCACTGCAAACAATATAATAAATGAGAAAGAAGAAGAAAAAGATAAGTGTGTATATATATATACACACACACACACACACACACACACACACACACACACACACACACACACACACACACACAAGCCCACACGCACACACAAAAAACAAACAACAATAGTGCAATAATAAAAAATAATAGTCTATTGTACAATAAAAGTTCAATAAAAACAATAATAGTCTATTGTAGTTCAGAGCTTATTTGAGGTTGTAATGTTTAATAGCCTGATGGCTGTAGGGAAGAAGCTGTATCTGAACCTGGACGTTAGTTTTCAGGCGCCTGTACCTTCTTCCCGATGGTAGGAGTGAAATTAGTGTGTGGCCAGGGTGGTGTGGGTCTCTGATGATGCTGGCTGTCTTTTTGAGGCAGCGACTTTGGATAATCCCTTCGATGGTGGGGAGGTCAGAACAGGCGATGGACTGGGCAGTGTTCACAACTTTATTAGGTTGTACCACTGAAATAGTTGAATCCTGTATGTGTGATACTTCCTAACATCTTTCTCTACTCGTTTTATTGCCATGCAGCAATCAAGATTAATTGTTTAAAGAGACAAACCAAGAATCCTGTTGCACTGTAGTTTGAATCCCTCAAATATAAATATTGGTAATCGGTGCTTACAATTGTTTATTCCAGAGCCCCTGCTTGTTTTGGCCAACCAGAGAGTTGGGTTTTGATTTTCTGATAACCGGTTAAATCTCTGGGTGTAAAGTTGCATTCTTCATCATGCTCACATTTTCTATCTTCTCTTGTATTTCTATCTCCCCTCTGTGCAGGTCCACATATTTACGCTTTGACTAAATGGGCAAAGTCTTGAGTATTGTCCCTTGACATAACTGCTGTGTGCAAAGTTTTGGTCAATCAACTATCCTAGATTCATGAGACTCAATGACAAACTCTTGCAAAATACAGATGTGTTGCTACTTCAATTTATTCACAAAGCACCTCTGTATTTACTTTAAATTAAGATTTTTAAGTGTAAATTTGTGATCTGAGATCATGCAAAATTAAATTGCAGTGACTGGTTGAGGGTAAGTGGTGATCAGATTACAGACAGAAAGTAATTAATTGAATTGGTTTTGAATAGTCGGGTCATATTTTAATTTGTAAGGATTTTTTTTGTTCATTTTGGCATGGATTATTTTCAGTTTATCTACTAAATTCTGTGGAGCATTATTCTACCTTAAAATAAAAATGTAAAGACTAATTGATTAAATCATATTTTTGGCATCATGATTTCTGGTGAAAAGAACAAAGAACGAAGGCACCCTAGTGATTTGCATGTTTATACAAAACTGGCTGAATATGGTGGCAACAGGACTGAGGGATATTGAAAAAGCATCCAGTTGGAGTACATCTATCCTTTAGATGTTGTGGGAATTACGGAGACATGGCTGCAACAGGATCAGGGCTGGGAACTGAATATTCAGGGGTATATGTCCTATCGAAAAGACAGACAGGTGGGCAGAGGGGGTGGGATGGCTCTGTTGGTAAGGAATGAAATTCAGTCCTTTGCGAGGGGTGACATAGAATCAGAAGATGTAGAGTCATTGTGGATAGAACTGAGAATTTGTAGGGGTAAAAATACCGTAATGGGAGTTATCTACAGGCCCTCAAACAGATAGGGTGCAAGTTGTATCAGGAATTAAAATTGGCATGTAAGAAAGATAATGCTACGGTGGTTATGGGAGATTTCAATATGCAGGTACACTGGGAAAATCAGGTAGGTACTGGACCCTAAAGGGCCTGTCCCACGAGCATGCGACTCCATGCGGCAAGAGCGACCTAACGTGGTCGCTTGAGCCGTATGGAATGCGGGGCTGGTCCCACTTCGATCGCCGGAGCCGTATGAAGTTGTGCGGGGCTGGTCCCAACATCGCGCGGGGCTCAGAAAAACTGACCGTGTTCAAAAATTCCGCGCCGCCTCGATGCCGTACGCACCGCCTCGACGCCATACGCACGTCTTGACACCGTACATCACGCTCGAACTTCCCACGGACTTCGCTCGAACTTCACGTCACTCACTCGACCTCCGCGCGGCCCCCGCTTCCAGTTTGGTCGCGCTCGCCGCATGCAGGCGTATGCTGGTGGGACCGCCCCTGTATGGGGATCACTCGACCTCCGCGCGGCCCCCGCTTCCGGTTTGGTCGTGCTTGCCGCATGCAGGTCGCATGCTCGTGGGACAGGCCCTTAAGAAAGGAGGTTTGGAGAGTGCCTCCGAGATGGATTCTCAGAGCAGCTTGTACTGGAGCCTACAAGGGAGAAGGCAATTCTGGATTTAGTGTTGTGTAATGAACCGGATTTGATAAGTGAACTTAAGGTAAAGGAACCATGAGGAGGCTGTGACCATAATATGATGTTTTAATCTGCAATTTGAGAGGGAGAAGGTAAAATCGGAAGTGTCAGTATTGCAGTTGGAAAAAAAACTGGGACCATGGAGGCATGAGGGGGTAGCTGGCTAAAGTTGACTGGAAAGGGACCCTATTGGGATGCCAGTGGAACAACAATGGCAGGTATTTCTAGGAATAATCCAGAAGATGCAGGATCATTTCATTCCAAAGAGGAAGAAAGATTCTAAGGGGAGTAAGAGGCGAGCGTGGCTGATAAGGGAAGGCAAGTACAGCATAAAAATAAAAGTGAAGACGTATAACATAGCAAAGATGAACGGGGAGCCAGAGGATTGGAAAAACTTTTAAAGATCAACAGAAGGTAACTAAAAAGGCAATACGGGGAGAAAAGATGAAGTACGAAGGTAAGATAGCCAAGAATATAAAGGAGGATCGTAAAAGCTTCTTTAGGTATGTGAAGAGGAAAAAATATAGTTAAGACAGATGTTGGTCCCTTGAAGACAGAAACAGGTGAATTTATTATGGCAAACAAGGAAATGGAAGACTTGAACGGGTACTTTGTTTATGTCTTCAATAAGGAAGACATAAACAATCTCCCAAATGTACTAGGGGACAGAGGATCTATGGTGACGGAGGAACTGAAGGAAATTCACATTAGTCAGGAAATGGTGTTGGGTAGACTGATGCAGGGGCCGAGGAACATTTTTGAAAGTGGGAGGGCTGAGCGATGACTGATCACCGGCCTCAGGGGTACCCGGTGAGGGAGCGGAGTGACCAAGCGGGAGGGGGGGGAAATTATTATTTTTTGTTGTTTCTTGACCTCCAAAAACTGGGGGATAATACAGGCCATCCCCCAACTCAAAAAATGGGGGGGATATATCCCCCATTCCCCCCCTTATAGAAACATAAAATTATTAAAGGATTGGACACACTAGTTGCCGGAAACATGTTCCTAATGTTGGGGGAGTCCCGAACCAGAGGCCACAGTTTAAGATTAAGGGGTAGGCCATTTAGAACTGAGATGAGGAAAAACTTTTTCACACAGAGAGTTGTGAATTTGTGACATTCTCTGCCTCAGAAGGCAGTGGAGGCCGATTCACTGGATGCATTCAAAAGAGAGCTAGATAGAGCTCTTAGAGCTAGCGGCATCAAGGGATATGGGGAGAGGGCAGGAACGGGGTACTGATTGTGGATGATCAACCATGATCACATTGAATGGCGGTGCTAACTCGAAGGGCCGAATGGCCTACTTCTGCACCTATTGTCTATGTATCTAGAACAATTTCTAAACATCTATTTGAGTAGATATTGCAAGCATGGCTGCTGGTTCTCCAAGTTTGGATGTAAAACTGATAATAGGTGTCATTTTTCCAGAGTGAGTGAGGGGGACAATCTTGACTAAATAGGTCAGTCCTAAAGGATTTCCAAAGTACAATATTTTGGCCGAGCACCTGACCCAATTGATGTGCGAGGGTGTAAGCGGGTGCCTAGATTGTCATTCCCCTTCCACCCCTCTTCATCTTGATGGTAATAGCCTGCTGAACCTCAGGGGTTTCCTGCTGTCACATGGAGAGGTGGAGAACGGAGGTTAAAGCAAAAGAGAGACATGCAGTGGGAACGAGCAAGGCTTCCACCCCTTGTCTCTATCTTCCTCCTTTCCGTATCTCTCCCCTCACAACACTCTCTAGTGGAGTTTAAAAAGAGGTACAAACCACAGAGGTATATAAGCATTATAAGAACTAAATTATAATGTTTCATTGATTACAGCAAAAATTACTTTGGAGCATCAAGGTATTAATTTGCCCTTTGTTTCATCTATAAAGTGACTAGTACATAACTAAAACTCTGATCTTGTGCTCTTCCGGTTTGCAGGGTTTTTCTATTTGCGCAAAAACAGTACGCGATAGCGCTCCGATTTTTCACCAGGCTACTCGCCGTTCTGTGCAGTTCAACAAGTTTTGTTTCCGATCAGTGGTATATTGTAAAAGTTATCAAGGTTTAAAAATCTTAAAAAACGCTCGTGCGCAGATTCCTTCAATCAGTGGCACGCAGATTGGTCTCTTCTATCAGTCAATGCCATGACCGGGATGGCGATGCCCCTTCCAGCCCCACCAGCGGCGGCGCCTGTCCCACCTCACTCACAAACTCCTCTCTCCCCTCCTCACAGTAACTTGTCTATTGTCTCCCCCACCACCGGCGACGGCTCAGTGGAGGCCCTGGCCCCGTCTCTCTCTCCCTTCTCTCTCCCTCATCACTGACCCCTCTCCCCCGCCCTCTGCGGCAAGGGCATTCCCGTCTACCCGTCCTCCTGGGTACGTCTCCTCCGCCGCCGCCGTTGTGGTAACTCACCCTCAAGGTCTTCTCGGAGGAGATCTTCTCCACCAGCTCATCGAAACTCGTGGTGCCCACCGTACCGAACACTGACTTCATCCCTCCCCCTGCAGCCCAGCGCCGGTAGTGAGCAGGCAGGCCAGCAGGATGGGTCGAGCGGCAGCTGTTCCGGAGTGGACAGAGGGAGGGAGAGTCGGGTTGCAGCGTGGCCGAGCAGTTTGCGTGGAGTTTGAGACACGGGCGTGCACACACACACACACACACACACACACACACACACACACACACACACACACACACACACACACACACCCCACACACACCCCACATACACGCACCCCACACACACCACACACACATCCCCAAACTGGTCCAATCGTCAAGTCAACGGGATCTAAACCACAGCTAACAATGAATGACCTGTGGAGGAAGGAACTGCAGATGCTGCTTTTTATGGAGGGAGGGAGCGAGTGACTGACAGGGGAAAGGAGAGAGAGGGAGAGGTGAGGGAGGGATTGGGGAGGGGAGGGAGAGGGGAAAGAAGTGGGAGGGTGAAGAGTAGGGGGAGGGACTGCTGGGGGATGAGGGGAAATGAGCTGTGCCTGCGCAGTTGGGGGCTATGCGTGAGTGGTGCAATATTGCGTTGGGGGAACGGGTTGCATTGAGGGAATGGGTGAGTGGTGGAATATTGCATTGGGGAATGGGTTGCGATGGGAGACCAGGCCTCCCGTGTGACAGGGACCCAACAGGTCCCACTTAGTCCAGTGGTCAATTAAAACTGATTGAAAACTTTGTTTTTGTTTTATTTTGAATCACTGCATAACCTTGATATCAAGCAATGGGTTACTGGGGAAATGTGAGGAGGAAACTCACTGAATGATGTGGAACTTGCTGTCTGCCAGGGCTGCAGAGACATTTTCAAATAGGAACCGGTTGCACTTGAGAGGAAATAATTTGTAGGAATAGGGGGAAAGAGCAAGAGGGCTGGAACTGAGTTGATTGCTCTACAGGAAGTCCGCCTGTCAGCTGAATGGCCTCTTTCTGTGCCATAATAATTCTGTAGCTCATGACTAAAGATTAATGCTGTAATGCAATTTTAACAGTAATAATTTTTTTCCCCTCAAAGTGCTCAGCCATCATTTCTGAAAGCATCCATTGTGTCCTGCTGTTCTTTAATCCACACACACTCCCTCTAGCGATTAGAACTGTATGTTGCAAACCTGCCGCCTTGGAGCATTGCCCTATGGCAATCTAATAGCATGTACAGTGGGCTCCATAATGTTTGGGACAAAGACCCGTCATTTATTTATTTGCCTCTGTACTCCACAATTTGAGATTTGTAATAGAAAAAATCACATGTGGTTAAAGTGCACATTTCAATAAAGGCCATGTTTATGCATTTTGGTTTCACCATGTAGAAATTACAGCAGTGTTTATACATAGTCCCCACACTTCAGGGCACCATAATGTTTGGAACACAGCAATGTCATGCAAATGAAAGTAGTCATGTTTAGTATTTTGTTGGATTCAAATGACTGCTTGATGTCTGTGATTCGTGGACATCACCAGTTGCTGGGTGTCTTCTCTGGTGATGCTCTGCCAAGCCAGTATTGCAGCCATCTTTAGCTTATGCTTGTTTTGGGGGCTAGTCCCCTTCAGTTTTCTCTTCAGCATATAAAAGGCATGCTCAATTGGGTTCAGATCGGGCGATTCACTTGGTCACTCAAGAATTGACCATTTTTTAGCTTTGAAAACTCCTTTGTTGCTTTAACAGTATGTTTGGGATTGTTGTCTTGCTGTAGAATGAACCGTCGGCCAATGAGTTTTGAGGCATTTGTTTGAACTTGAGCAGATAGGATGTGTCTATACACTTCAGAATTCATTGAGCTACTACCATCAGCAGTTGGATCATCAATGAAGATAAGTGAGCCAGCACCTTCAGCAGCCATACATGCCCAGGCCATAACACCCCCACCACCGTGTTTCACAGATGAAGTGGTATACTTTGAATCTTGGGCCGTTCCTTCTCTCCTCCATACTTTGCTCTTGCCATCACTCCGATATGTTAATGTTCGTCTCATCTGTCCACAAGACCTTTTTCTAGAACTGTGGTTGCTCTTTTAAGTAATTCTTGGCAAACTGTAACCCGGCCATCCTATATTTGCAGCTAACCAGTGGTTTGCATCTTGCAGTTTAGCCTCTGTATTTCTGTTCATGAAGTCTTCTGCGGACAGTGGTCATTGACAAATACACACCTGACTCCTGAAGAGTGTTTCTGATCTGTCGGACAGGTGTTTGGGGATTTTTCTTTACTATAGAGAGAATTATTCTGTCATCAGCTGTGGAGGTCTCCCTTGGCCTGCCAGTCCCTTTGCAATTAGTAAGCTCACTAGGGCTCTCTTTCTTCTTAATGATGCTCCAAACAGTTGATTTTGGTAAGCCTAAAGTTTGGCTGATGTCTAACAGTTTTATTCTTATTTCTCAGTCTTATAATGACTTTCATTAGCACAACTTTGGTCTGCATTTTTATAGACAGCAATAAAAGTTTCCAAAGGTGCTGGAAAGACTGGAGGAAAGTCAAGGTGCTTCTTCTTCTTGCGTATGGCGTGCACAGCCTAAAGTTGCAGGACAACTTGTTCTATTTGATCTTACTTGATTGTGCACGCCAGGTTGATTGCATTCGTCGAAACAGGGCGGACCATGTGAAGGTTGCAATCTCCCACCCCAGACAAGGTGCTGAGAGCTGTCTTATACCTGCATTAAGGAGGCAATTAAACATACCTGATCAATTACAAACACATGTGAAGCCATGTGTCCCAAACATTTTGATGCCCTGAAATGGGGGGGACTATGTATAAACACAGCTATAATTTCTACATGGTGAAAACAAAATGTTTAAAAATGGCCTTTAATAAAATCTGACAATGTGCACTTTAACCACATGTGATTTTTTTCCATTACAAATCTCAAATTGTGGAGTAGAAACATAGACATAGAAAATAGGTGCAGGAGTAGGCCATTTGCCCTTCGAGCCTGCACTGCCATTCGATATGATCATGGCTGATCATCCAACTCAGTATCCCATCCCTGCCTTCTCTCCATACCCCTGATCCCTTTAGCCACAAGGGCCACATCTAACTCCCTCTTAAATATAGCCAATGAACTGGCCTCAACTACCTTCTGTGGCAGAGAATTCCACAGATTCACCACTCTCTGTGTAAAAAATGATTTTCTCATCTCGGTCCTAAAAGACTTCCCTCTTATCCTTAAACTGTGACCCCTAGTTCTGGACTTCCCCAACATCGGGAATAATCTTCCTGCATCTAGCCTGTCCAACCCCTTCAGAATTTTGTAAGTTTCTATAAGATCCCCCCTCAATCTTCTGAATTCCAGCGTGTACAAGCCGAGTCTATCCAGTCTTTCTTCATATGAAAGTCCTGCCATCCCAGGAATCAGTCTGGTGAACCTTCTCTGTACTCCCTCTATGGCAAGAATGTCTTTTCTCAGATTAGGAGACCAAAACTGTACGCAATACTCCAGGTGTGGTCTCACCAAGACCCTGTACAACTGCAGTAGAACCTCCCTGCTCTTATACTCAAATCCTTTTGCTATGAATGCTAACATACCATTTGCTTTCTTCACTGCCTGCTGCACCTGCATTCCTACTTTCAATGACTGGTGTACCATGACACCCAGGTCTCGTTGCATCTCCCCTTTTCCTAATCGGCCACCATTCAGATAATAGTCTACTTTCCTGTTTTTGCCACCAAAGTGGATAACCTCACATTTATCCACATTATACTGCATCTGCCATGCATTTGCCCACTCACCCAACCTATCCAGGTCACCTTGCAGCCTCCTAGCATCCTCCTCACAGCTAACACTGCCCCCCAGCTTCGTGTCATCCGCAAATTTGGAGATGTTGCATTCAATACCCTCATCCAGATCATTAATATATATTATAAATAGCTGGGGTCCCAGCACTGAGCCTTGCGGTACCCCACTAGTCACTGCCTGCCATTCTGAAAAGGACCCGTTTACTCCCACTCTTTGCTTCTTGTCTGCCAGCCAGTTCTCTATCCACATCAATACTGAACCCCCAATACCATGTGCTTTAAGTTTGTATACTAATCTCTTATGTGGGACCTTGTCGAAAGCCTTCTGAAAGTCCAGATATAACACATCCACTGGTTCTCCCTTATCCACTCTACTAATTACATCCTCGAAAAATTCTATAAGATTCGTCAGACATGATTTACCTTTCATAAATCCATGCTGACTTTGTCCAATGAATTCACCACTTTCCAAATGTGCTGCTATCCCATCTTTAATAACTGACTCCAGAATTTTCCCCACCACCGATGTTAGACTAACTGGTCTGTAATTCCCCGTTTTCTCTCTCCCTCCCTTTTTAAAAAGTGGGGTTACATTAGCTACCCTCCAGTCCTCAGGAACTACTCCAGAATCTAAAGAGTTTTGAAAAATTATCACTAATGCATCCACTATTTCTGCAGCTACTTCCTTAAGTACTCTGGGATGCAACTTATCTGGCCCTGGGGATTTATCAGCCTTTAATCCATTCAATTTACCTAACACCATTTCCCGGCTAACCTGGATTTCACTCTTGGAGTATCCTGGAGTACAGAGGCAAATAAATAAATGATGGGTCTTTGTCCCAAACATTATGGAGGGCACTGTTAAATATATGACATGGAGCACGAGCAACTGTCCAGAAGTGTCTGAAAATAGAATTTGGCTCACGTTGACTGTCATATTAAGCAGCAACAGTTGTCCTGGTGTGACCTTGTGTGTGTTGTAAGATAGTCTTTCTTTCTGTGAGTAATGGGACCAATCTCGAGGCTGAAATTATTACATGCTTTAAATTTTTGCAAGGAGAGTAAATAATCCAAACTGCCATCTATAATAAAATAAATCGTAAATCGAATGATCTGAACTTTACTTGTGGTATGCGGCCATTGCTGGAAGGCCGGTATTTATTATCCATTCCAAATTGTCCATGTGATGGTGATGAGTGGCTGCCTTGATCCTTTCCAGTCTCCTAGTGATGGTTCTCCTGTTGCGTTATTCATGTTCATAAGGTCCAGGAGCAGAATAAGGCTATTTGGCCCATCAAGTCTACTTTGCCATTCAATCATGGCTGATCTATCTTTCCCTCACAACCCCATTCCCCTGCCTTCACCCCATAATCCCTGACACCCTTTTTTGGTTTGATGTCCAAGATTTAGGACTGGCAACAGTAATGGAGTAGCGGTGTGTTTTTTTTTCAGCAAGATGGTTTGTGGCTTGGGGATGATTGCACCACAACTTTGTGGTGAAATTAATTATCTACAATCAGCATTTACTTTTTGGAATTCTTTCAGGACTCACCTCAGTACTAAATTAATTGCAATTATTTATGAGAAGATCAAATAAAGAGGTATTAATTAATCAGACCAGAGGGACTGGGAATTGGAAGTCACTTGAAATCCAAAGCTAATAAATAATAAGGGATATGTCAATAATTATTTTACAAGCTGCTTTGGTTTGTTCAATGAATAGATGACCCACACAGGCTCAACTTCAGTCTCTGTGATTCTCACACTGTTAAGCTAAGCCTGGGAGCAAATAAGAATGCACTTCAGTGTCATTGTTCGGAGATGAGCAAGGTCAATATTCAAGAACCTTTCAAGAGATGGTGGGCTGGAAGTTGAAGCAGAGAAACAGACTCAGATCTACAGTGCCCTCCATAATGTTTAGGACAAAGACCCATCATTTATGTATTTGCCTCTGTACACCACAATTTGAGAATTATAATAGAAAAAAAATCGCATGTGGTTAAAGTGCACTTTATCAGATTTTATTAAAGGATATTTTTATATAGTTTGGTTTCACCATGTAGAAATCCCATCTCAGGGCACCATAATGTTTGGGACACATGGCTTCACAGGTGTTTGTAATTGCTCAGGTGTGTTTAAATGCCTCCTTTATGCAGGTATAAGAGAGCTCTCAACACCTAGTCTTTCCTCCAGTCTTTCCATCCCCTTTGGAAACCTTTCTTGCTGTTTATCAACATGAGGACCAAAGTTGTGCCAATGAAAGTCAAATAAGCCATTATGAGACTGAGAAACAAGAATAAAACTGTTAGAGACATCGGCCAAACCTTAGGCTTACCAAAATCAACTGTTTGGAACATCATTAAGAAGAAAGAGCCCTGGTAAGCTTACTAATCCCAAAGGGACTGGCAGGCCATGAAGTCTTCTGCAGACAGTGGTCATTGACAAATCCCCAAACACCTGTCTGACAGATCAGAAACACTTTTCAGGAATCAGGTGTGGATTTGTCAATGACCACTGTCTGCAGAAGACTTCATGAACAGAAATACAGAGGCTACACTGCAAGTTGCAAACCACTGATTAGCCGCAAAAATAGAATGGCCAGGTTACAGTTTGCCAAGAAGTACTTAAAAGAGCAACCACAGTTCGGGAAAATTGTGGACATATGAGACTAAGATTAACTTATATCAGTGATGGCAAGAGCAAAGTATGGAGGAGAGAAGGAATTACCCAAGATACAAAGCATACCACCTCATCTGTGAAACACGGTGGTGGGGGTGTTATGGCCTGGGCATGTATGGCTGCTGAAGGTACTGGCTCACTTATCTTCATTGATGATACAACTGCTGATGGTAGTAGCATAATGTATCCTGAAGTGTATAGACACATCCTATCTGCTCAAGTTCAAACAAATGCCTCAAATTGGCCGAAGGTTCATTCTACAGCAAGACAACGATCCCAAACATACTGCTAAAGCAACAAAGGAGTTTTTCAAAGCTAAAAAATTGTAAATTCTTGAGTGGCCAAGTCAATCACCCGATCTGAACCGAATTGAGCATGCCTATTATATGCTGAAGAGAAAACTGAAGGGGGCTAGCCCCAAAACAAGCATAAGCTAAAGATGGCTGCAATACAGGCCTTGCAGAGCATCACCAGAGAAAACACCCAGCAACTGGTGATGTCCATGAATCGCAGACTTCAAGCAGTCATTGCATGCAAAGATATGCAACAAAATACTAAACATGACTACTTTCATTTACATGTCATTGCTGCGTTCCAAACATTATGGTGCCCTGAAATGTGGGGACTCTGTATAAACACTGCTGTAATTTCTACATGGTGAAACCAAAATGTATAAAAAATGGCCTTTTATTAAAATCTGACCATGTGCACTTTAACCACATGTGATTTTTTTTCTATTACAAATCTCACACTCTGCAGTACAGAGGCAAATAAATAAATGATTGGTCTTTGTCCCAAACATTATGGAGGGCACTCTATACAAGAGACCATGCAACACACCAGCCTCTTCATCGAATCGTGAACCTGTCACACTAATTCAGTTCTGAGGGAGTGCTACATGGTTGGATGTGCCATTACTCTGCAGAAGTAATAAGGCTAGATCAACTCTGTTCTCTAAGAGATCTTATTTAATAGAAGAGAAGAGAAACATCCTGCCCGATATTTTTAGATTGTTTGACATCACTAAAACAGCTTATCGGGATGGCATTATGTTGCTGTTCATGCAAAATACTTTTTGATATTTTGAAAGTACATGGAAGATATGTATTAATCCTTTTTGTTAAAACTTTATTAGCATACCTTTCAATTAATTATCTTCTCCCTCAAGTCTTCCTTGTTAAGTTTGGGTACATTTGCTGTTATTATTTGTGATGGCAAGTTCCATTCTGGTGCAGAAACAGGGTCAGTTTTGATAGTCCCTGCAATCCATTCATGTGATACAATGTTGTGGTTCACCTGAGCATGGTGGCCATGCACGTGCCATGTTGGTCATTGGATATGTTCCCAATTGAGGAGTCCACAACTGAACAAGCTTGAGAAAAGCAGTATCGCAAAAATAGCCCAGTTGATTATACTAAAGCTGATAGAGTTGTGATGTTTCATTTACAAACATTGGTCTTAGTATATTTTTGCCACGTATATGAAGATACAGTGGAAAACATTTGTTTTGTATGCAATCCAGGCAAATCATATACTTCATAAGTACATAGGGCTAAAGAGAAAATAGTTGAGTACAAATAGGTAAATAAGTTATCTCTTATGTTTCATACCTCTTTGGTTTTCTTGTTTCTAAGTAATGTCAAAGCCCAAGGCTCTTTATTTGAAGTCACACACCAGTCACAAGATCAGTTAGGGGCACAAATAGAAATAAACACGTTTCATTGAACAGCTGTTACAGAGATCTCTGCAGAATGGTCAATGCTGGGGATTTGCTATTGCAGGATATTTAATGTTCCCGAAACATAGTAAAAAGGAGAAGGGGGGAGGGGGGGGTAGCGGGTTGTGTTATCAAGGAGATGTGAATCACAGACAAACAAGACACACACCCACAAATAAATACATCCACATCCAAGATCAGAGATATGAAACAGTAATTTGCTTTATGTAAACAAGTGTACAGACACTGTCTGGTGTTTAAGTCAGCTTTAATCATCAGTCATAATGGCACAGTACAATACATGTTAGTTCCACTCTACTACTAGTGCGACTACGTAATATAGGAAGTGAGTGTTAATATGAAGTGTTCAATAGGGTGGAGTTAGTGGTAGTACATTACTCTGATTGGTTCCCATGCAATAACCAATCTACATCCTTCCCCCTGAGGAAAGAGTTGTTAATCAGTTGTTAGAATACATGCAGTTAAACATACTCGCCGTATCTGTCTGGCGGTCTACTAACCTGTTGATTTTAGCAGTGCAGTTAAGGAAGGTTCTGCATTTCCCTGTTAAATCACCTGCTGCAAGTGATTGGTATTGATTTTGCATTGAACACTTGCATTAAGATTGTACCTATGTACTTGTGTCAGGAGAAATTGATATGACATTCTCCCTGCTTTTATGATAAATACTAGACTAAGTGGGAACCGTTGGGTCCCATATTCCACCTCTCCACCAATTCCAATATTGGTGGCCAGTGGTGGGGGGGGGGTGGGGGGGGGGGGGCGTTCTGGAGCGCTGGTATGGGTGTTGTTGGCTGCAGGGACTACTGGTCTCCAGAGGGCTAGTATGGACATTGTGGGCCAAATGGATTCTTGGAGTGGCAGCTCAGTCCCTCAAGCCTGATGTGCTGGCAGCTCACTCACGGCTGGTGGGCTGGCAGTTGACTCATGGCTATTCATTGATATTCAATTTCAAGCAGAGTGCAAGGCCACCAAATTCAAATCCATTTTCCTACCATTTCAAGCAGGGTGCAAGGCCACAAAATTCAAGTGCAGTTTCATACCACTTCAAGCAGGGTGCAAGACCACTAAATTCAAGTGCAGTTTCATACCACTTCAAGCAGGGTGCAAGGCCACCAAATTCAAGTGCAGTTTCATACCATTTCAAGGAGGGTGCAAGGCCACCAAATTCAAATGCAGTTTCATACCATTTCATGCAGGGTGCAACGACACCACATTCAAATGCAGTTTCATACCATTTCAAGCAGAATGAAACCACCATAAAATCACACAAAACACCACACTCACAGTTCAGTAGACATTCAGTGTGTTCAGTTGATTCACAGCTCAGACAGAGTCATGACCTCTCCCTCCCCATCATGCAGAGACTGAGCCACACCCACACTTCCGGGTTTTATAATCCCTCCCCCTCCCACCGGGAAAGGTGTGGCCTTCATGGCGTGATTGACAGGAGAGAGGTTCTCAACATTTTTTAAACACTAATAACACTTTTATTTTTCATTGATGTGAAAAATCCTCTGCACCTGATGAGCGGAGGGGGACTGAGTAAGATAGCCAAAAATCACAGCCGTAAGTGGTAGCGTTTTATCTAAAATCAATATAGTGCAAACAGGAAGTTGTCAAGTTTAATCAAACAACCATTTGCAGTGCCTTTTTACTTCAACCCAAAACCCCCAAACAACCATTTGCAGTGCCTTTTTACTTCAACCCAAACCCCCCAAACAACACTTTGTAGTGCCTTTTTACTTCAACCCAAACCCCACAAACAACCCTTTGCAGTACCCCTTTACTTCAACCCAACCATATTTTCATTTTCAAACCACATTAAGGGCACTCACAGTTGAGTAGACATGTGTTCAGTGTTATTCAGAGCTCGGAGAGACGTGACCCTCTCGCTTCCTCCATCTTGCAGAGACTGAGTGAGACACACCACTTCCGGGTTTTATAGTCCCTCCACCCTCCCACCAGCTGGGGCAGCAGAGAGAATGGCAAAATGTTTTAAAACATTAATATCTCTCTGATTTTTAATCGATGGGAAAAATCCTCTGCTCCAGTCCGGCGGAGGGGGGCTCTGAGTGAGGTGGCCAAAAATGACGGCCGTAAGTGCCGTTGTTCTCTCGGAAATCACATCACAGTGAGTCAAAAGTGGTCAAGATCTTATTTTTAGTAATATAGATTAGTGCAGTTTTGGTTGCCAATTTTAATTGATGTAGTTCGTTAATGACTCTTTGAACAAATTTTGTAGAATGCTGTAAATAGATTGCTCAACTTCCAACTTATTGGCCAACTCTGGGGAAAGTGTTGGCAGAAGTCTCAGTGTGGCATTTCTGAAACCCAAGTGGTGCTGATGGTAGGACAAGACTATATGCAGGCAAATGGGATTCGTTTTTTGTCTATCTTCAATGTAAACCAGCATCTGCAGTTCCTTCCTACACATGGGTTTAGTTTTAGCACAGAGACAGGCCCTTCAACCCACCAAGTCCGCGCCGACCAATGATACCCTCACACTAACACTATTCTACACACACTAGGGACAATTTACAATTTTACCGGCCAATTAATGTACAAACCTGTACGTCTCTGGAGTGTGGGAGGAAACCAAAGAAAACCTATACAGGTCACGGGGAGAACATGCAAACACTGCACAAACAGCACCCATGGTCAGGATCGAACTTGAGTCTCTGATGCTGGAAGGCAGCAACTCTACTGCTGTGCCACCGTGCCACCAAGGATTAGTATAGGGGCAGAAACGGACTGGCAAAATAGCACGTTTCAGTGCTATACAACTCTGATTCTATCAGGAGAATTAAAATAAACTGTGGAAAGACCAGATAAAAGCATAATTAGAGGGCCACAATTTATAAATCACAACTTTTGGCCATACAGTGAATGCCCTCAATTCAAGGTCTGTAATTACTGAGTGTTAGAAGAGCAATATCTTAACATCTGGACATCACAGGAATAATTTATTTGTTTATAGTGGCTCTTCCAGCTGTTGTACATCCTTCCCGCTCAAGATAACTTATTTTGTGTTGGTATTGTAATGTTCCTTTTGTAGTTGACCTTGGCCATCACCTCTGGGTTGTTTTTTTTGTTTTATATAGCCCTTTCAGGAAAACTCAACAGGTTTCCACAATTTGACGGTGAATTGAAGGAGCTCTGTACAAGCGCTGTCAGTGCCAACACCACAAAGGCGACCCTGTATTCACTGAATGTATGGCGGTACTGGTGTGTAACACGCGAGCTGAAGCATTATATGGACATTACCAAGGTAAGTCATTTGAAAATGTATTTTAATTATGTTCACAGTACAGTCACAGACCTTTCTGTCTGCCTAGGTCTGCTCCATGTCTTGACCTGTCTACTCCATGCTGGTGTTCCAACTGTACACAAACCTCTAATTATCCAGAGGTTTGAGTATTTAACTTATACTCACATTGAATTTTGACCTGGTCTATTTGGAATTATTGTTTCAAGTTTACTTTGCTGAATGGATTTTATGCTTTGAGGTCCCTTTGTGGTCATCTCGATTTGAGAACTGTATGATTTTATCATCTACCTGCTTCAAGCACCCATGATCATTAATGGTATAAAGAGGAGGTTTACAAAAGATAAGTGACCATTGCTGTTCAAGTATAATTTGACCAAAATACTAAACGGCTTTCCATCACCTCCAGATGACCTCCAGCAATTTGATGCCAAGTACTCAGGTAAACGTAATCAGCTTAAAACCACCCATGATGTCTATTTTCGCATGTGGAAAGACACCCTCTACTTTTCTGATCTAACTACCTGTGATGTCTTGACTGTGCTGTGTGAAATCCTGAAAAAGATCAGTAGTTTGTAATATGTTTAACTCAAAAGTTTATATACTGGGAAAGCACGATGAGAAAAGAGACCAACAATTAAGGATGTTAGGAGACGAGATAAATCGATTTATCAGGTGTAAACTCCACATGAAACAGGAGGTTAAACATTGATCAATGGTGAACTGTTTCATAAGTGTAAAATCCACATGTAACCATTGTGTCATGGGAATATAAAATGCCATGGACGATGTGAATCCTTGAAACACTTTGGGTTATTTCCGAGTGTTCCCCCGTGCGCACTGTAAAGGCTTGAATTATCTAACTTGTTTGAGAAACTCACCACTACTCTACAAGATGTCTTTGTGTCTGTTCCTATCTGAGCTGTCATTAAAAGGGCAAATGGGCTGCACGTTAAGGTCAGATACAGGGCGCAGGTTATTCCCTCCAACAAGTTGGGGTTTTCAAGGCCTTAACAGTGTGCACTGGAAAACACTCGGAGAGAACCCAAAGTGTTTCAAAGATTTACAGCACCAACTTAATTTTGTATTTGCATGACACAATGGTTACATGTGGATTTTACACCTGTGAAACGGTTCACCATTGACGAATGTGTAACTTCCCATTTCCTGTTACATGTAAAATTTGCAGCCTGATAAATCTATTTATCGCCTTTCCTAACATCCTTAATTGTTGGCCTCTTTCCCGTCGTGCTTTCCCAGTACATAAGCTCTTGAGTTAAACATATTACAAACTACTCATCTCTTTTCAGAATTTCCTACTTCAGACTGTGTCAGTGCAAATCTGTTAATGGTGCAATGAGAGAAGTTTGGAAACACTGCAATGAGTCGGAAGGACAGGGCAGGTAACGATGTCCAAAGAGAGAAACTCATGCACATACCACGACTGTCCCAATTTTGTTGGATCAGTCCTAGTACCTAATTTGAGTAAAGTTGGTAAGATATTTTGTGATGAGGCTGATTGGTGGCATGGTAATAGTGGAATTATCTCTGGCAAAGGCTGAGGTGGTGGAGAAAGAAAGGGGATCAAGTGGTGTTCCAGACGGGTGTCTCACGGTAACTAAAGGGGTGCACGAGCCAGGTCGGGATCTCAAGTTTTCTCCTGGACCAATTAACCTACTTCCTGCCTCAGCTGATATTTGAAATGCTGACTGGCATAAGTGACAATGAACCCTAATCATTAACCAGTGTGCATCTAAATGGGAGGGGAGTGCCAAGAGGGGGAAGCAAGCTGAAGGAGCCATGCAGTTTCGCCAATTACTTGCAAATTTCTCTCCTTTTAAAGATTCCACCCGCGAAGCTCAACGAGCTGCTGGAGGACTTCTACGTAACCGTGAGAAAGACCGATGGCTCCGATTTTCTGGCCACCTCCCTTCACGCAATCCGGCGGGGCCTGGATCGTGTGCTGAAGAACGCCAATGTGGGCTTCTCGGTAGGTGACGCCATCTTCAATTCCTCCACCCTGAAGCTGAGGGACAAACTGAGGATGCTGAACAAGGCTGGCATGTCCGGCTCACGATCCAGAAACATCATCTACTTCACTGGTCAGGACGAGGAGGAGATGTGGCAGGCGGGCTACCTGGGTGACACCAACCCAGTGGCTTTGCTCAGCGTGGTGGTGAAGTTCAACAGCCAGTACTTCAATATGAGAACCTTGCAGGAGCACGTAGACCTCATGTATGGGGATATCGAGCTGCTCAAGGACACAGAAAACAGGCCCTTCTTTGCACGGACTGACATGGTCAAAAGAGAGAGCAAAGTCTGCAGCAACAAGCTCTGCTTTGGGCAGGTCTACCATGAGCATTCAGAAGGACTCAAGAGGTGTCCATACTGCCTGCTGTATAAATACATGTACACCCACCGGCCTCCTAGCCAGCGAGATCCTAAATCTCCCTTTTATCTCGTAGCCAGAAAGGATTTCTCCCAGCTGGACAGCGTCTGGTTTGAGGAGCAGCGAATGGGCCTCCGCTCTCTCAGGGCAGTGGTCCCCAAACTTGCAAAGAAAGTACGGCTTGAGCAAAGCGAGAGCTTCACATTTGTGTCCTTCACTCAGGCATCTCTCCTCAAGCCAGGAAAATTTCTTTCTACTGACAGCTGAGGAACGCCTGTGGCTTTGGACCAAAAGAGTTGTTATAACCATAGATCTTCTAAATACTGGGGATGGAAAATAACAATCAGGCTAGCAGATAGAAAATGAAACACAATGTGAATTAATTTGGAAGGGGCAATAGTTAGTTATTTAATCATCCATAATCCTTTTGTTGCAACATTTTCATTACAGGTTTGTTTTTCTAAACGACAATTGTGACATAACCTCTGTAAAATAAAACTGAACTGCAAACTATTACCGTGGGGAATTTGGTGAGGATTGGAATTCCCTGGTAAGTAGTGGTGAGTAACGGAGTGTTATTTTTAAATCAAATTATTCTCTTTATCTTATTAGAACAAAAATTACAAGCCAGCAACAGTTAACTGGGCCTGTGACGAGGTGCTAATAATGTTCACTGTATGTAACCAGTGTGTTTCTGAAGAGATCCCTTCAAGATCACAGAGTTTATTAGAGTTGGCAAACTTGAATGATGAAGTTACACATTGTGATTAATAGAAAAGGTCAAAGGCTGAATATCCTGTGGTGAATGACCCACCTACTGGCTCATCAAGTCCTTTTCCACAATGACTAGTCAGGAGTGTGATGGACTACTCTGCTTAGTGGCATTCCGGACAAAGTAGCCCATTATTATTGTCACCCCATCCACTGAATTAATACTCCCTTCAACACTGTTGCACTGTGATTACATGCGCAAAATCTATAAAATTCATCGCAGTTACTCATTTCAGTTGCTCTCTAAGGAGCTCCCAAAGCTGCTGAATCTACCATGAAGGACAAAACAGCAGGGAGTAGGAACAACAACATCTACAGGACTCCACACTATCCTGACGGAGTATATCATCATTCCTTTGTTGTCACTGGGTCTAAATCCTGAAACACCTCAGCCAGCAACACTGGCAGTGTCTTCACCTGAAAGACTGCAGCAGTTCAGCAGCTGGTAGGTGGATTAGGACAATAAATACTGGCCTTGCCTGTGACACCTATATTACAGACATGAAAAAAAACCCTACTTATTCTCCTCTTGAAAGACTAAAACAGAGATGATATTGAGTTTGCTGGATTTAAGGGTGTAGTGTTGAAAGGAAAGAAGATGCTTATTTAAAGGGACTAGAGTAAATTTATGAATAATCCAAGTTATTTACAGGGAACGATCAAGATAAAATTGATTAACCAAGATTACCGACATTAAAGGGATCTAACTTTTCTTATATCAGTCTACTATACATAAATATTACAACTCCAGAGGATACTAAACTAAATTCTCATGTATGTGTAATAAAAACATCTACTTATACATGATAATATCCAGCTCTATGTCGTCACTACTCCATGACCTCTCCACAGTCTCCGACATGCTTCTTGCCTGACACTCAATCACGGACAAACAGAAATTTCTGCCATATTATTATTGGAAAGGCAACAACCATTCTTTTTTTGTCTGCTTGACATTTTGTTTCCAGACACTGACTCCATCCCCTTTCTGACCAGTGTCTAAGACCGAACAAGGCCAATCGCAACCCCAATTTGATCCCAAGCTGAGCTTTCAACCATAAAGCCGCTCTGTAGCAAAACCTCCACCGTGTCATGATCACCTGGCCTCCCCTCCTTCTGCTACTGTTAGCTCTAAGTTGTTCTAATGCTTCCTGGGTCTCATGAACTTTAATGCATCTAATCTCTCTGAATTTGCATCGAGTTCCTTTCATCCATTGCTCCTTTGTTTCCTCATTTGCTTTGGCTCCAATTCCAGTAATTATGTTTGACGGTGAAATCCATCCATGACCTTCTCCTGCCCACCACCCACCATATATCTCTGCAACATTTTTCATTCTTGCTGCACCAAGTTTTTGGTGCTCCTCTGATTCTGGCTGGTTGCATAGTTCCAATTCTGATGAATCCACCCATGCTGCCTTCATTTGCTTGGCTTTGGACACCAGAATTCCTCAAATTATAAGCCTCAAAGGCTTTTTGCTCTTTCAAAATGCTTCATAAACCCATCTCATTGGTCCAGTTCTAGGTCAACTGTCCTTCTGTATCTTGTCGTGGATTCATGTCAAATCTTATTTGTTAATGTTCAGTGAAGCACCTTGCGACATGTTTAAGGGTATTATAAAAGCTCAAGCTAATGTTTGAATAAATGGATTTTAACCACAGTGATGGTTTGAATTAAACCTCTCCTTCATTTCAAAGGTTGAGTGGGAATTCTGGGATCTTGCTGAGCATGAGGTGGCTGGAGAGAATATGCAATTCTGAGAAATTCATGAAGTGCATGCTCCATGTGATGGGTTAAATGAGAAGCTACACAATGAAGAGAGAGAGGTGAGGTTTACAGGGGCTTCTCAGTAGTGTGGACTTTCAGTGCTGAAGACTAATATCGCCTGTGTGCAGTACAGCTGAGAACACTGCAGGGAAGGGGAATACTATGGTGTGGAAGTTGAGAAAGTTCAACAAATTGTAGAAATGCCAGGTTCATGGGGATCATAGGAAGGGCTGAATGGGTGTGTCTGTACCCAGATGCTAGAGATCATAGCTTTAGGGCAAGAGGGGCAAATTTAATTTGCACAGATGCCGGGTGGTGGTGGTGGTGGAAGCTGATATGATACTGGCATTTGAACGACTTTTAGATGGGCACACATGCATATGCAGGGAGTGAAGGGGTATGGATCACATGCAGGCAGAAAGGATTAGTTTAAGAGGCATCATGTTTGGCACAGATAATGTGGGCTGAAGAACCTTTTCCTGTGATATAATGTGATGTGTTATCTTCATCTCCCAGAATAAAGAACAATGCTGAATGGGTGAGGGGAAGGAATTGACCAGAAGTTACAGACCATATTGGATCCAAAGATTAAGATTAATTAAAATGTGGATCTAAGGTATCCATGCTGGATATCAAGTTTCCCAACCACCATCATGCTGAAACTGAGATATGGGTTTGGGAGATGTTTCTACACAGGTCTCTGAAGATGATAAGATGAGTTTAAAAACTCCTGAAAAGGGATGGGGGTCTTTGGTCTTCACTATAGATGCATATAATGTAAACGCAGGGGAGTTGTCAACAACCTCTGGTGGTGCTCCAGTTAAATTGTCTTGGCTGATTCTTGGCACCAGACGTTTGAAAATATGTCAACACTTTGGAGAAGGTGCTTGTGCAGAGTTGATGAAATAGTATTGGATGGAAAAGAATAGTTAGACAGTAAGAACAAGGTGCTGTGATGCTGCTACTTTGAATAATATATAGTGATGCGGAGATAGAGGCAGAGAGGTCCTGGTCAGCAGAGAATCTAGATTTAAGGCAGCTGGCCAAACTACTGGAGGTGACATAAGGGAAAATATTACTCTGTGAATAGGGAGGTTAGTGGTAACAGACTTAATAATAACTTTAATAATTTGCATCTACACTTTGCTCAAAACTTTGCAGGGCTATGCTGAAAAATCAGTGTAGTAGGATTAACTGAACAGATCATAAAACGAGCAGTAAAATGGGTCAAATAACATTCTCCATGGTATCATTCTGTAATGCTAGCTGGCAGATAATTTAAGATTACGGTTTACTTTCCGCAGAGACCGCTCCCTCCGCAACTCCCTGGCCAATTTGTCCCTTCCCACCCAAACCACCCCCTCCCCTGGTACTTTCCCTTGCAACCGCAAGACATGCGACACTTGTCACTTTACCTCCCCCCTTGACTCCATCCAAGGACCTAAACAGTCTTTCGAGGTGCGGCAGAGGTTCACCTGCACCTCTTCCAACCTCATCTATTGCATCCGCTGCTCTAGGTATTAGCTGCTCTACATCGGTGAGACCAAGCGTAGGCTTGGCGATCGCTTCGCCCAACACCACTGCTCAGTTCGTAATAACCAACCTGATCTCCCAGTGGCTCAGCACTTCAACTCCCCCTCCCATTCCGAATCCAACCTTTCTGTCCTGGGCCTCCTCCATGGCCAGAGTGAGTCCCACCGTAAATTGGAGGAGCAGCACCGCATATTTCGCTTGGATAGTTTACACCCCAGCGGTATGAACATTGACTTCTCCAATTTCAGGTAGTCCTTGTTTTCTCCCTCTTTCCCCTCCCCTTCCCAACTCTCCCACAGCCCACTGTCTCCGCCTCTTCCTTTTTTCTTCCCCCCCCACCCCCACATCAGTCTGAAGAAGGGTCTCGACCTGAAACGTCGCCTATTCCTTTGCACCATAGATGCTGTCTCACCCGCTGAGATTCTCCAGCATTTTTATCTACCTAAGATTTATTTCCTGTATGTTTTGTCACATAACTGTGATGATTTTGTTTATTTTCATTTTGATGTACCATCCTTCTATAGACCGTACAGAATCTATGATTATCAAAACTTTTATCTCTTTTCCTCCCCATTCAGATAGAGATCTTTGGAAGGTTCTACTCTCTTTGTTAGACCATGTAAATAAGTTAATCTATGTTAAATCTGCAGAATGATACTTTACTTAACAGTGGGGAATCTGAATACCTGGAAGTTTTCTGCTAAATAACTGGAAAATCGAGTATTGCTCACCACTGCAAGTATTTTCGAGTTTGTGTGAGCAGTCTGCTAATTGCTTTCAGCTTACTCTCATCTCCTTGTTGTATTTCTTACTTGGAATAGGACACCATTTTATTTTCTTCCCTGCCAGCGAGGAGTCTTATGACATTGTATTACTAAACAAAATCTCATGAAAAGCCCAACTTGTTCCGGAGTGGTCTCCTTTATGATTTCATTTTTAAAATTTAATTTATATCATCCATTTAAAATGTGTATGCCAACGATTTTGATTTCATCACAGTAACTGTTTGTATATTTCTTGTGACCCTGCGTATAATTTAAGCTTCAGATTGTTTTCCCATAAGATTTTTGCCACAAATTGGCCGGTTAATGATCAAAGAAGTATAGAACAGAAAAGGTTTCCATTTATAATGTGCCTTCAGTGGGCTCTTGTTAGCCCAAAATACTTTTCAGCCTATGAAGTACTTTTGAAGTGCAGTTGTTTTTGTTGTGATGATGCAGGAAATACTGCAAACGGCAAGCTTGGACAATCAGTAACATGACAACAATCAGATGATCTGTGTTCTGGTGAGACTGATTGAGGGATAAATATTAGCCCAGATCCCAGCTGTTCTATGAAATAGTGCCAGGGGATATAGTCCCATCCACTTGAGAGGATTGTGAGGGACTTGGCTGAGTCTCTTCCAAATGAGAGCACTCTGACAGGGCAACACTTGCTCAGCACTGCACTAAGATGGCAGCTGAGACTTTATGCACAGTTGGGAGTATTGAGACCAATCATTACATTGGAAAGGGAGCAAAGGCTCCAGCAGGCGTGTAAGGCATATCCTAGAACGGTACTCCAGATTTGGCTTTTAAGTTTTGCATAGTGATTGGAGGGGCTGAATTTGTGTTCCTTGGATAAAAGAAAGTTAATAGATCTAGCCATGAGAATTTTTGACAGCAGAAATGAGTAAGAGGTCTTTCACCTTAGAGAAGTATTGGTCATCGTTTAAAGATGATTGGCAAAGAAAACCGTTTATCTTGATTATTAAAAGTAAAGAGAAATAAGGAATGAGACGCAGTTCTTTTCAGGAATGCATTGGCCAAAGGTTCAAAAGATGTATTGCATCCATACATAAAGGAAAATATTGTAAGGCTGTCAAAAAAAAAAGCGGAAAGTGGTTTTAAATGGATTACTCTTTCAGTGCCAATGCACAGATGATTAATCCTACTGTTACTTTCTATTTTTATAGAAATATACTCTGGAAAATATAATCCTAAAATAATTAAATACATTTCTATCATAGAAACTATGATCCTTCTATCATCCTACCTCTGCACCACCCTTACTCATCCACTCTGAAATAGGATAAGTGCAACGTTTTGAGATTCATCTGATAAAACTAACAAACAACAAATATCTCTATTGTGATGTACACTACTGATTTGACTGTCAAGCTTAATGGGCCTGTCCCACTTGGCAATTTTTTAGGCAACTGCCGGCGACCGTCATAGTCGTAGCAGGTCGCCGAAAAACCGGCGACAACCTACGTCATCCTGGCGACAACCTACGACAGCACCTATGTCAGGAGAAGTCAAGCTACGATCATTGGCTTCAAACCTACTGTTGCCAAAAAAATATCAACTTGTTGAAAATTTAGCGGCGACCAGAAAGACACTACAACTTTTTGCACGACTGAGGAGACTACTCCCGGCGACCACTGGCGAACATGTGCCGACAAACTAGTCGCCTGTAGTTGCCTAAAAAATTGCCTAAGTGGGACAGGCCCATAAGGAGCATCTTGGAAGAAGAATCTTGCCTTTGCAGATCCACAATTGCATTACCGCATATCTTAACAATTCCTATGTTGCAGCAGTGATTAACTTGGAATAACTCCTCAGGGTGTCCTGATTTTGTTCAAGATATCATATGTAAATCTGTTCATTTACAGTATATGCATGTATTTCACCATCAATGTTATTTATAACCATGGGTGGGAGGAGAATGTGATCATAACCCTTTTTATTTTGGAACAAGCTTATATTCAAGAAACCAAAATTGGACAAAGTCTGCATAGAAAGGTTGAAAGTAGCCTAGAGACACAAGGGTTACTCCAGCACTGTGTGTTTTTTTTTTAAAAGTTGCCTTTGTTGGAACATGGGAATTGTTAACACTGAGCAAATACTTTCTTCAATGGAACATTTTTACAGGTCTACATGACCATCCATGCACCCTAACCTCGGCCCCTGAGAGACAAGGTATTCCCCTTGTACTCGCTGCCTCTACCAGGGATCATCCTCTCCTTTCTTGGGGTAATAGCGGTGAAGCCGCAAGCCTCGTCTAAGCAAATCAAACTCCACTGCCTTGATTCTGCTCAGTAGAAACTGATCATGTGACACTTCTGCTTAAGTGGCAATGAATGACAGCCACACATGCTTGATGCTGATAGTTTAATTGTATTCTTGTGCTTTAATTATGAGAAATTTCTTATAAATTATTCATTAAAAATGAGAGTGGCAAGAAACGTGATTTGTTTAAATGTGGAATTGCTTTTAGATAGAAATGTAATGAGGCATTCAGATACAAAATGAAATAGCAGGAGCAAGCTGTTTAGATTGAAGATAAACACAAAGCGACCCTTCTTCAGACTCTTGACGCAAAACGGCACCTGGCCCGCTGAGTTACTCCAGCTTTTTGCATCTATCTTCGGTTTAAACCAGCATCTGCAGTTCCTTCTTACACAAGCTATTTGTGTACTTTGCCATTCAACATTATCACAGCTGATCATTTACCTCAGCTATATTTCTCAGCACTAACCCATTAATCCATTCACATCCTAATCTACTGATCTCTAATTGTGTCCCCATTGCCCTCATGGGTAAAAAACTGCAAAGATTGAATATCTTTTGGGTGAAAAAAAATCTTCCCATCTCTACTCTAAATGGCCAACTAATAACTTTGAGTCTAGAGCCCCTGACCACAGTAACACCAGCCAGGAGAAGCCCTGAGAATTTTATATATTTCAATGAGATCTTTCTTCTAAACTCAAGTGTGTGCAGAGTGCTTGGGGTCTCATGATAAGGAACCCACCATCAGTCCCATCTTAGGAATCAGTCTGGTAAATCTTCAATGCACTTCTCTCAAAAGTACATACTAACTTAGGCAGATGAACCAGACCTGTGCATTCTCGCCAGGACCAGAATTTTATCTACCATGCCCTTGCCATTCACATCTTCCTGATGCTTCTCTGCATCTTCATTGTAACTCACTCCGACAACCGGCATTGTATTCTCAGCAAAGTTGCACCTGGTCCTCACATATAATTTCACCGTTATTGTACCTGCATCAGCTACTTCCTCTGCTAACTCGTTCCATTCTTTGTGAAAATGTTGCCCCTCAGTTTCCTATTAAATATTTGCCCTTCGCCTTAAATCTGGGCCCTCTAGTTCTCGATTTCTTCCACCCTGGGGAAAAAGACTCTGAATGCACCCAATCTTTGCCACTCGTGAGTTTATGTACATCCATAAGATCACCTCTAAGCCTCCTACACTCCAAGGAATAAATTCCTAGCCTGCCTAATCTCGCCCTATAGCTCAGGCCCTTAGTGCTGGCGACATCCCCATAAATCATCTTTGCACTCTTTCAGTCTCCAGCTCTACATTTAAACTCATGCAAATTTCCATTCCTCATTCACTCAACCAGTTCTCCACTATTTCTGGGAGGTTTCTGCAGCTCTTTCGATGAGGAAACAACGTATTTCTACCTTTCTCACTCCGCAAGAGACCCACGTTAACTGTCGCTAACATTTTCTCTTTTTGCAAATCAATAGAAGGTTTTGATGTCTTTTTATGTTTCTCACAGGATTACTTGTACTTTCTTCTCTTTCCTTATCTACATCGTGGCCCTCCTTTATAGAATGCTGAGCAACTTTCAATCCTTGGGCTTTACTGCTCGGCAACATAGCAAGCTTGTCCTTTGATCTTGTGCTATCTTTAACTTCTCTGGTTAGATGCAGCTGGGGCACTTTCCTCTTGGGATTTTGGGCCTTAGAGGGATATGTAGTTGTAAGCTGTGTGATAATTCCTAAATCGTAGCCATTGCTTATTTGTCATCCTGCCGTCAGAGTCGAGTGGATGTAATTAGAGCTTTAATTCTAGTCGGTGTTGACTTGAGAGAGGACACTGACACGTGTTTGCTTTTCCTGCAAGTAGATTCAGCGAATGTTGCCAACATGATATTGCTGGTATCTTCCTAATGCTCTGAGATTGGTTGTCATCTCAGGCAGTTCTTTGGGATTGAAGACGACTTTGTTACATTCCTGTCCTTTGGGGGTTCATGGGACCTACCGATTCTGCCACGGACTGGGCAGGATGTTCATGATGGCAGGGGTAGGTGGGCAGCTTGTGAAGTGATGCACTCCTGGCTTTAACAATATGGACTTCCGTGTTTTTCTAATGCATGAAGTTGTGTCTTGATGCCATCCCAAATAGTCCGCCACCATTTTTGGCAATCGCAAAACAGACTCCCAGAGTTGGTGCGGTTATTTTCACAAGGTGGTTTGACGACATCCTTGAACCTTTTCTTTTGTCCGCTTATTAATTTTTATCCATGACCGAGCTCAGAACAGGATGTCTGAACACCGTGGCCTGCTGAATGAAGCCAAGTGTAATGAGGGGGTTGGGCTGGGAGACAACTCTGTCATTGGTTTGCTTATCCTTCCAGTGGCTTCACGGATATTCTCAGGGCCCCTTTAGGGAAAAACACCTTGCATTCCCACTGACTCCTCGGAGTCTCCAACCCATGACCCCTGAAATTGGAGGGAGAGCTTTGTAGGAATGTATTGAAAACGTCAAGTCTATTTATCGGGCACTTGGAAGACCAATATAAATGTTGGAAGTATCACCCCATCTTCCAAGCTCCCCATCTGTCTATCCTGCCATTCCCCTCCCCCCACCTTTACCACAGCTTTATGCGGCCATTACATATTTGCATTCATCAGCCAACTCACAGCCGACTGGATTGGAATGGAAGTATGTCACTTCCATAGCCCACAGAATGTGCTTTAAAGCAAAAAAAAAATAAATCAAGAGTAAGTAAGTTTATTGGCCAAGTATTCACATACAAGGAATTTGCCTTGGTGCTCCGCCCACAATAAACAACATGACATACAGTGACAGTTATGAATGACTCAGAAAACACTAAACATTAATAATAATAAAACATTAATGATAAAACACCATTGATCAAGCATGTGAACCAACAAAATACCAGATCAAAGGGAGGCTACAGATTTTTGGCTGTTGAGTAGAGCAACTACTCGTGGATAAATATTGTTTTTCAAAATATTGTCGAAGTAAGAGTGTTTTATCCAACATTTAGCTGCTGAGATACTCATGCAGTGCTGGCTGCAGAGGCCAGCACTCTTGGTTTGGGCCAGGTATCTCGGTACAAGAATCAAAGCCCAAAGGTGAAGACCCTGTAGCTGGACTTCTGACGAAGCAAGCATTCACAAGTTCAGGGTTAACAAGGCTGCCATCCCCTGGTTGTGAGGCATTCTGATCTTCGGCTATGCCCTTGCACCAGGGACTGCTCTCCATGGAAGTCAAGGCCACGTTGATTCTAAACTTCCTCATCACACGAGATGTGCAGGATTTGGTGAGATTCCATCAGGAATTCTACAGGTCCAACCTTTGATCTAGTTTCTGGTTGTAAACCACCATAACAATTTAAAACTGGGCTTTAGTCAACTTTGCATTGTTTTTTTTAACAGGAAACCTATTTCAACGTTAGTACTATACAAGCCACCATGATGAAAGCAATCCAATTTCTGGCAGTCATTTTCAAAGCTCGAGCAGAGTGACAGCATCATTTGTACTTGTGCAGCAGCTTGGTAAGATAAAACATAGTAAGGTGCTTCACAAGGTTGTTATCAAACAAAATTTGACAGTGAGCCACAGAAGGGGATATTCAGGAAGACCATAACTGGGCCAAAGGAAATATTTGTTACCATGCAACCTTTGTACATAGAGATTCAAAGGGTGCAATTACAGACCTACACAAGCCAGCTGCAATCTCCATCAGTGGAGCAATGAAATTGGGGAATGCACAAAAGCCAATGGAAATGATTACAATGATGGAAAAGATTACAATGATTCGGAAGAACAAAGGCATACAGGGGTAAAGACTCAGCACTTTAAGGTTTAGAATTTTTAAAAAGCTGTTGTTATTTAAACTGTTGTCTTCCTTTATGAATGGTCTTGAATGTAATCTGTGTCCAGACATTCAACAGGAATTTTTTTTTCTGAACAATTGATTTAATCTGTGGTGTGTTAGCTCATTAGTATACTTTACAATAACTAACCTTGCAATGTACTCGTCAGAAGTTGCAACCTTCTGTAAATTGTGGGGCTGGTAAAATTTGCACAGGATAATATTGTGAAATTATAACAAATCACTGGAAGCAAAATGAAATTCCAACAGAATTAATCTGTGTACTGCTGAATTATTACAGATGTGGCAATAATAAATAGCAATAGATTCAGACTTAAAAATTACTGTTTTACTCTTCATTTAAATTTGAACCCAAGTATGATGGCATGGTGATTGGGTGAGTCAAGTGCAATATAAATGGCTGCATTATTCAAGCAAACAAGTTCCAGCCTCTCTGAATCCCAGGTACATAACTTTACATAAGGTGCATTTAAAAAAAAGTTAGCTTTAAATCAAATTGGTAATCAAGCTCAAAGATTCTGGATGTAGAAGGGGATTAGGACTGGGAGGTAGAAGTGCGGCCAATGTTCTGTTGCTACTCACTTCAACGAGGAACAAGTATGGATAGCCTGACAAAGGCTCCAGTCAACACTGGCACAAGGAATGGCCATTGGGATGTTGCCAGAGTTCAGACTCAAAAAGTTTGAAGAGGGGAGAGTCGGCATTAGCTGCCCACATTTTTTGATGTAAGCCAATGGGTAAATTCTGCCCGAGATGTTAGTCTTCTGCAATAGAATTGTTCAAAGGTTTCAAAGGTCTTTATTGTCACGTCTACCAATTAAGGTACAGTCATATTTGAACTGCATACTTAAAAATAAGCAACAAGACAAACAACTACTTAAAGTTAACATAAACATCCACCACCGCGGATTTCCAACATTCCCCATTGATGGAAGATAATGAAGTCTAATCTACTTCCCCCTTTATTCTCCCGCGGTCGGGGTAGTTGAACCATCCGTTGGGGCGATTGAAGCTCCTGAAGTCGTTCTCTAGCCAGGGACCGGCAACACCGCGATGTTAAGTCCGCAGGCTACCGCAGTTGGAGCTCCCGAATTCGGTCTCCAGCAGGGGCCTCCAACTCCTCGATGATAGGTCGCAGTACGGACGGAGATACGATACGGATAAAAATCGCATCTCCATCAAGTTCAAGTGAGTTTATTGTCATGTGTCCCTGTATAGGACAATGAAATTCTTGCTTTGCTTAAGCACACAGAAAATAGTAGGCATTTACTACAAAACAGATAAATGTGTCCATATGCCATGATATAAATATATACACACATGAATAAATAAACTGATAAAGTGCAAATAGCAGAAAGTGGTTATTAATAATCAGAGTTTTATCCGAGCCAGGTTTAATAGCCTGATGGCTGTGGGGAAGTAGCTATTCCTGAACCTGGTTGTTGCAGTCTTCAGGCTCCTGTACCTTCTACCTGAAGGTAGCAGGGAGATGAGTGTGTCGCCAGGATGGTGTGGGTCTTTGATGATACTGCCAGCCTTTTTGAGGCAGTGACTGCAATAAATCCCCTCGATGGAAGGAAGGTCAGAGCCGATGATGGACTGGGCAGTGTTTACTACTTTTTGTAGTCTTTTCCTCTCCAGGGCGCTCAAATTGCCGAACCAAGCCACGATGCAACTGGTCAGCATGCTCTCTACTGTGCACCTGTAGAAGTTAGAGAGAGTCTTCCTTGACAAACCGACTCTCCGTAATCTTCTCAGGAAGTAGAGGCGCTGATGAGCTTTTTTGATAATTGCGTTAGTGTTCTCGGACCAGGAAAGATTTTCAGAGATGTGCACGCCCAGGAATTTGAAGTTCTTGACCCTTTCAACCATCGACTCGTTGATATAAATGGGGCTGTGGGTCCTCCTCCTACTCCTTCCAAAGTCCACAATCAGTTCCTTGGTTTTGCTGGTGTTGAGGGCCAGGTTATTGCGCTGGCACCATATGGACAGTTGCTCGATCTCCCTTCTATATTCTGACTCATCCCCATCAGTGATACGCCCCACAATAGTGGTGTCGTCAGCGAACTTGATGATGGAGTTCGCACTGTGGTTGGCTACGCAGTCATGGGTATAGAGTGAGTACAGCAGGGGGCTGAGCACGCAGCCTTGAGGTGCTCCCGTGCTGATTGTTATCGAGGCTGACACATTTCCACCAATACGAACAGACTGTGGTCTGTGGATGAGGAAGTCGAGGATCCAGTTGCAGAGGGATGCGCAGAGACCCAGTTCTGCGAGTTTGGTAACCAGTTTGGAGGGGATGATTGTGTTGAATGCCGAGCTGTAATCGATGAATAACAGCCTGACATATGAGTTTTTGTTGTCCAAGTGGTCCAGTGCGGAGTGGAGGGCCAGCGAGATCGCATCCACCGTTGATCTGTTGTGGCGGTAAGCGAACTGCAGTGGGTCCAGGTTTTTGTCGAGGTAGGAGTTGATTTGCTCAATGATCAGCCTCTCAAAGCACTTCATCACCACCGGCGTTAGTGCCACTGGTCGAGGTAAGAGATTTTAAAAAAAAAGTTTCCCCAACCGCCCACATAAAACAAGCTAAAGAGCACTAAAACATACATTTACACATACTATGAAACAACAAAGAAGGAAGGGGCAGACACACAGTTGACAAGGCAGCCACAAGAGCAGATAGAGCTTTGGTTTAGCCTCGCCTCTCCAGTACTGAATTAAAATGTCAAGCAAGGCGTTTGACAAGTTCCCACGTGGTAAACTGGCCTGGAAAGGTTAGCTCACAAGGGATCAAGGGTGTAGCTAACCAATTGGATACCAAATTGGCTTTGTGAAGATGGTAGTGGAGGGGCGTTTTTTTAGATTGGAGGCTTATGACCATTGGTAAGCTGCAGGGATCGGATTGGTGGCAAGACCCCTGTTGTTAGTTATACAGTGCCTTCAGAAAGTTTTCAAACCCCTTCACTTTTTCCACATTTTGTTACTTTACAGCCCTATTCCAAAATGGATTAAATTAATTTATTTCATCATCAATCTACACACAACACGTCATAATAAAAAAGCGAAAACAGGTGTTTAGAAATGTTTGCAAAGTAATAAAAAAGAAATAACTGAAATATCACATTTACATAAGTATTCAGGCCCTTTGCTATGACACTCAAAATTAAGCTTCGGTGCATCCTGTTTCTATTGATTATCCCTGAGCTGTTTCTACAACTTGATTGAAGTCCACACGTGGTAAATTAAATTGATTGTACATGATTTGGAAAGGCACGTACCTGTATATATAAGGTCCCACAGTTGACAGTGCATGTCAGAGCAAAAACCAAGCCATGAAGACGATGGAATTGGCCGTAGACCTCCGAGACAGGATTGTGTTGAGACACAGATCTTTGGAAGGGTATAAAACAATTTCTGCAGCATTGCAGGTCCCGAAGAGCACAGTTGCCTCCGTCATTGTCAAATGGAATAACTTTGAAACCACCAGGACTCGTCATAGAGCTGGCCGCCCGGCCAAACAGCAATCGGGGGAGAAGGGCCTTGGTCAGGGAGGTGTCCAAGAACCCGATGGTCACTCTGACAGAGCTCCAGAGTTCCTCTGTGGAGATGGGAGAACCTTCCAGAAGGACAACCATATCTGCATCACTCCACCAATCGGGCCTTTATGGTAGAGTGGCCGGACGGAAACCACTCCTCAGTAAAAGGCACATGACAGCCCGCTTGGAGTTTGCCAAAATGCACCTAAACAAGATTCTCTGGTCTGATGAAGCAAAGATTGAGCTCTTTGGCCTGAACGGCAAGTGTCACGTCTGGAGAAAACCAGGCACCGCTCATCACCTGGCAAATACCATACCTACGGTGAAGCATGGTGGTGGCAGCATTATGCTGAGGGGAGGATGTTTTTCAGCGGCAGGAACTGGGAGAATAGTCAAGATCGAGGGAAAGTTGAATGGAGCAAAGTACAGAGAGATCCTTGATGAAAACCTGCTCCAGAGCGTTCTGGACCTCAGACTGCCACAGAGGTTCAACTTCCAACATGACAATGACCCTAAGCACACAGCCAAGACAACGCAGAAGTGGCTTTGTGACAAGTCTGTGAATGTCCTTGAGGGGTCTAGCCAAAGCCCTTGAACCCTATCGAATATCTGTGGAGGGATCTAAAAATAACTGCATCGATGCTCCCCATCCAATCTCACAGAGCTTGAGAGAATCTGCAGAGAAGAACGGGAGAAATTACCCAAATACAGGTAGCGTCATACCCAAGAAGACTTGAGGCTGTAATCACTGCCAAAGGTGCCTCAACAAAGTACCAAGTAAAGGGTCTGAATACTTATGTAAATGTGATATTACAGATATTTCATTTTAATTACTTTGCAAACATTACTAAACACCTGTTTTCACTTTTTTATTATGGGGTATTGTGTATAGATTGATGATGAAAAAAAATGTATTTAATCCATTTTAGAATAAGGCTGTAACGTAACAAAATGTGGAAAAAGTGAAAGTGAAGTGAATACTTCCTGAATGCACTGTATATATTAATAATTTGTGGGTGGCATGATTAGTTTGTGGATGACACCAAAATGGGTGGTGTGGTGGATAGTGAAGAAGATTGTCTTCTAAGGTTACAACATAATCTACAGAAAGAGTGACAGTGGGCAAAGGGATGGCAGATGGAATTTAACTCCGGCAAGAGGAAAGTGATGCATTTTGAGAAAATATACCAGAGGACACGTGTGCAGTGACTGACAAGGCCCTGGAGAGCATTGTTGAACAGGGAGACCGAGGGATACATGTACAAAGTTCCCAGAATGCGGCAATACAGTTAGATAAGGAGCAAAAAAGGCTAATGACAAGCTTTGTCTTTCTCGGGCAAGGCATTGAGTACATGAGTTGGGGCAGCTGGATATTGATGAGATGGAAGTTGGAATATGGCACGTTATTCTTACATAGGAAGGTCGTGATTAATCTCGAGAGGGTGCTGAAAAGATTCACATGGATATTGCCACAAGAATGTGACCCGTGCAGGCTTGTTTAAACCTGCATCTTAAGACTGATATTTTTTTTGATGTGTTTCATTGGTAGAAGAGAACTTGGAAGCCACTGAGATGATATAAAGGCAAGTTTTTTTTCCTCTATCTTCGTTGCCATGTCCAATAAATCAAGTAATCCTGTTGCCTGCATTGCGATGAGATAGCTCAGAATGATCTAGTCACAGCTCAACAGGAAGACATTTGGTGTTTTAGCTCAGTCCTTGGAGCTCAAAGTTGGAAAAGGAAGGACCACATGAAAGCACGCGATGATGTGAAGATGCTGGTTTACACAAAGGTACAAGATTCATCCTTGAGAATTATTAAGGATCAGTACCTGTGATGCTCAATTTTGCATTCATACATATCTTCAAATCAGGAAAGCAGCGGTCAACTACTACCATAAGTAAAAAGAAAAACAAATTAGGAAAAGATGATGTCAGCAATGTCAACATTCGGAAAGAATTGAAGAACACCAAGAAAATAGTAATAGCAATAGTAATAGTAAGGCCAGACAGATTGATAAAAGGGAATCATATTTGATTTGTTTAGGAAGGAACTGCAGATGCTGGAAAATCAAAGGTCGACAAAAATGTTTGAGAAACTCAGCGGGTGCGGCAGCATCAATGGAGCGAAGGAAATAGGCAACGCTTCGGGTCGAAACCCTTCTTCGGGGGAAGTCTTTTAGGACCGAGATGAGAAAAAAAAATTTCACAGAGAGAGTGGTGAATCTGTGGAATTCTCTGCCATAGAAAGTAGTTGAGGCCAGTTCATTGGCTATATTTAAGAGGGAGTTAGATGTGGCCCTTGTGGCTAAAGGGATCAGGGGGTATGGAGAGAAGGCAGGTACAGGATACTGAGTTGGATGTTCAGCCATGATCATATTGAATGGTGGTGCAGGCTCGAAGGGCCGAATGGCCTACTCCTGCACCTATTTTCTATGTTTCTATGTTTCATATTTGATTAGTCAGTTGGAGTCCTTTGAAAACCTGACAATAGAATAAATTTTAGAGTAGATTTAAATTTTCGAAGGTTTCAGATAATTTCTTGCATGGTTGATTGGTCAATGACTTGGAGCATATGGATTTGGGGTAATGTATTGCCATGGATTGAGGATTGTTTAATAACCAGAATAAGAATAAACAAGCGTTCCTTAGGTTGGTGATTGGCTTCGATGGGGTGGCACAGGGATTGGAGTTGGGCCCCGTCTATTCAATCCATGTTTCAACAATTTGGTTGCGGGAACCAAATGTTATATTTCTAAGTTTATTGATGATAGAAAACTAAGCAGGGCTACAAAGGGGGAATGTAAAGAATCTTCAGGGGATATAGAACGTGTGAGTATTGAGTCCATGGCAGATGGAATATAATTGTACAAAATTGAGAGGCTAGCCACAAAAGTGAGAGGCTAGCCACTTTAATACATGTCGTTGTCTCCATAATTGCTGCCCATCCTTCTATCTACTGGAGGAGCACAACATGCTGGAGGAACTCAGGAAGACAGGCAGTGTCTATGGAGGGAAAAGGGCAGGCGAGGTTCCTTCAGTTGCAAACTGAAACGTTTGTCCTTTTCCCTCCACAGGTGCTGCTTGGTCTGCTAAGTTTCTCCAGCACTTTGTGCTTCTCCAACACTTTGCTTTTTCATTAAGATTCCAGCATCTGCCGTCTCTTATGTCCCCATCTTTGTCTGTGTTTGAGTCTGTCCAGTTCAGGTTCCACCCCATCCAGATTCAAATTGGTTCTGGTTAAAATCACAGCTGACATCCCTTGTGCTCTTGATAATATCTAACCTCTCTGCAGCTTTTGTTAAACATACCATTCTCCTCCAATACCAGTGTCATCCAGCAAGATGAGGTTTTGCTCACTGGGCCCCATTCCAACCAGTTCACTCACAGCCTGAAATGGTGAACTTTCTTTTCCCATGTCTGCACTGTTTAATCTTGTCTCTCCGAAGCCATCTCTTGTTTCTACGTCAGAAATGCCAAAGTTACAAGCAGTCACCGGTGACTGATGCTTGTACATAAACCAATTCTCCTTAAGTTGATTTTCATAAATATTTATTAAATATCTTTGCCCCATGTTACAAAGACACTCTAACTCTTTGTCCAATTCCTATCCCAATATCTCCTCTGGCATGCTCTGTTTTTTTGTTCAATGATACGACTGCAAAGTGCCCTGGTAAATTCTACTGCCTTCAAGATGTTGTATAAACCAAGTAGTTGCTGAGGATGTAAGTGACCCGAAGAGAGATTATTAACTGTGTTGTGTCTGCGTAGCTCATGGCTAAGAAAATCAACTAATCCATAGATGAATCAATCATTGTCACACTGCAGTTTGTATAAGCTCGCGATGTACAAAGCAGCTGCTGCATTTTCTACGTTGGAGCAGTAGCTAATCAAAACTGGCTGTAAAGGTGCCATGTGAATGCAAATCATATAACGACACATGGAAGAGAAAAAGCCCACGGTACAACACATGAAATAATTATAAATTAAAATTGGCATGTCAATTAAAAAAAAAAAATCACTATATCCATTCCTACCGTAGTTCCTACCGTATTTTTCTTCACTTGGATCATCTTCATAGATCAGTGGTTCATCCTTTTTGGAATAGTGTGTTAAGGTATTCAGGAAACGAAATTGGTGAAATACCAAATATGAGAATGAACATAACGTTAATATTTATATGGCACTCCGGTCCTTCTCTTGGTCCACTGTGACTGAGGTTATCATTGTCTTTCTAAGCTGTTGCTCTTCTTTGACTGGTAGAAACTTTACAAGGCAAAGTTCCAGAGGCCATTTGCATAATCCCCTGACCCCTTTAACCCTGTTGTTTAGAAAGAAACTGCAGATGCTGGTTTAAACTGAAAATAGACACAAAAGGCTGGCTCAGTGGGTCAGGCAGCATCTCTGGAGAAAAGGAATAGGTGATGTTTCAGATTGAGAACCTTTTCAGATTCTGGAAAGGGTCTCGAGCCAAAACATCACCTATTCCTTTTTCCAGCGATGCTGCCTGACCCGCTGAGTTACTCCAGTTTTTTGCACCTCTCCCCCCCACCCTGTTGTTCTGCCCACCCCCAGGACATAAGAACTCCAAGAAGGAGTCTGCTCGAGCCTGCTTCAACAGCACCAGTCAATAAAGCTTTTTGTGGCCAATCCCTATATTCACTAGCAAGAAACCAACTACTGGAGGAACTGGCTTTCTGGAGGAGCTCAGTGGGCCAGTCTGTCTCTGTAGAGGGAAATGGACAGTCAATGTTTAGGTTGGGACCCTTCTGCACACTAGACTCAGATGCTGTTTGACCCTTTGAATTCCTCCAGCACTTGCTCCAGATTCCAACATCTGCAATCTTTTGCGAACCTAAATTTACTATCTCCACATTGTGTCCAAAAGTCAACCTCTCTCAAATATACTGAACAACTGCAGTCACAGCCTTCTCCGAGAGAGAGTTGCAAAGAATTACAACTCTCGTCCAAAGAAAATGTTTCTTCATCTCGTCCCTTATCTTCATTCCTTCTGGAACGTCCAGTCTGTGAAAATACTCTTACTCCATCAACCTCGTGAGCCCCTTTCAGCATCTGATTTGTGTCCATGGGATCATCCCACATTTTTCATGAGTATGGTGCAAGCAACTCAGTCTCTTTGGAGGCCAACTGTCCCTCTGTCCAGGGGTTAGTTTGACCCCAAGGCAAGTCTACCCTTTCTTGGCTGCAGAGACTAAAAAAAAGTTTCCTCAACCCCCACATAAAACAAGCTAAATAACACTAAAAACATACATTTAACACATGCTATTAAAAAAAAAAAAAAAGGAAGGGACAGACATACTGTTGGCGAGGCAGCCATTGCTGGCGCCACCCGGTGGTTCAATGTCGTCCTGCTGAGTTTCACTATTTGTATCACTCGTTATCACCTTCTCTACAGCCAACAATGGACTGTTGTGAGCTTCTTACCTTGGTCATTGTTGCTGGCTTTGATTTGTCCTTTTCCATACCTTTCATTCATTTGTTCTGCATACCTTTACATATTCTCGTTTTCCCTCTCCCAAGACTCTCAGTCTGAAGAAGGTTCTTGACCCGAAATGTCACCTATTCATTTTCTCTGGAGATGCTGCCTGACCTGCTGGGTTACTCCAGTTTTTTGTGTCTATCTTTGGTGTAAACTAGCATCCAGCAACAGTCACTGATACTGCTTTCTGACCTTAGGTGTAAACCCATGTTGATGGCTCAGACCCAGCGATGAAGCAAAACAACAACCTCAAATTACATGGATTGTTTAGGAATCAAAGCAATATAAGTTTTTGATTTAGAATACATATGCAAATAGAAACATAGAAAATAGGTGTAGGAGTAGGCCATTCGGCCCTTTGAGCCAGCACCGCCATTCAATAAGATCCTAGCTGATCATCCATAATCAGTACCCCGTTCTGGCTTTTCCCCCCATATCCCTTGATTCCATTAGCCCTAAAAGCTAAATCTTTCTTTCTTTTAAAATCTTTTTATTCGTTTTTTTCAACAAGACAACAAAAAAATAATGATAAACATAGAAACATAACAATGATATTGATACATATGGATCAGGATTACATGAATAACAGGCATAACCTAAAAATGAGTCCAGTGTCAAAATACACATTGAATATAGACCTCCCGGTCTCTATGTAAATATAGTTGTGTTTAAAAGAGAACTTATATATATAAAAACAAAAAGATAAAAAGAAAAAAAAGAAAAAAAGAGAAAAGGAAAAAAAGCAAAACAGAATCTTAGCTGCAAAGAATTTCAACAATTTAAGTCCCTGTTTGTCGTCAAGTCCGCTCCACCGTATAAAGGTAAAATAATTATTATAACAGTTGGAGAGGTGACAATTTTTGTCATATGAAAATGTTGAATAAATTTTCCCCAAGTCCTATCAAATTTACCCAAGGGTTCAACAATGTCACTCCTAATTTTTTCTAAATTTTAACATGATATCGTTTCAGAATACCAATGGAGTGTGGTCGGAGGATTAGAGTCTTTCCATTTAAATAAAATAGATCTTCTGGCAATTAATGTGGTAAAAGCAATCAGCCAATGGGCGGAACGGGACAAAGTGTTCAAAAGGGAACTGCAGATGCTGGAATATCGAAGGTACACAAAATTGCTGGGGAAACTCAGCGGGTGCAGCAGCATCTATGGAGCGAAGGAAATAGGCGACGTTTCGGGCCGAAACCCTTCTTCAGACTGATGGGGGGTGGGGGGGGGGGGAGAAAGAAGGAAAAGGGGAGGAGGAGGAGGAGCCCGAGGGCGGGCGGATGGGAGGGTGGGAGGAGACAGCTAGAGGGTTAAGGAAGGGGAGGAGACAGCAAGGGCTAGCAAAATTGCGGGACAGATGGATAGAATCTAAAATTGGTAGCCCAAAAATTGCAGTAATAGGATGAGGTTGTAAATCAATACCTAAAACTACAGAAATAGTATCAATATGAGTCAATGAGGCCACTTCAGAATTACATCTGTCACAGGTAGGATTTATATGACCATAAAAACGAGCTCTTATCTTTTGACATATGAGCTCTGTGAACCACCTTGAATTGTATCAACGCGTGTCTTGCACACATTGAGGAAGTATTAACTAATTGAAGAATCCTCTCCCATTTCTCTATAGATGGAGACATTTGGAGTTCTCTTTCCCAGTCATTCTTAATTTTATCAAATATATCTATTTGTAATTTCAAAATCAACTCATAGTCGTTATTAAGCCCTTCTGATAAGGGTTCAAATGTAAACATTTTTAAAGCTAAATCTAACTCTCTCTTGAAAAACATCCAGTGAATTGGCCTCCACTGCCTTCTATGGCAGAGAATTCCACAGATTCACAACTCTCTGGGTGAAAAAGTTTTTCCTCATCTCAGTCCTAATTGATCCCTAATTCTTAAACTGTGATCCCTGGTTCTGGACTCCCCCAACATCGGGAACCCTGTCCATTCCTCTAAGAATGTTATGTTTCTGTAGTTCTTGGAATTAGCCGAAATGTTGTATTTATAGGGAGAATGGGTATGGCTGATTCTTAATTGGTTGCTGGATTGTGTGTGATTTTAATGTTTTTCTTCCAAATATAGTTGTACATTTATTAAAGAGCGCTGTGCAGAGCACACTCTGTGTGTGGGCACTTCGGAATCATTGGATTACACTCTTTTCAGGCTGTAAATAAATAAGTTGCATGCAAAGGGATCACCCGGAGATTTAGAACCACTTGCAAATTGATGGCATAGTCAGCAAGGGTGACAAATGCCCCGGGAAGTAACTACCAGAAAGAAAACTTGCTTACTGGAGAGAATCGTCAGAAATAAAAACAGGGCTGCTTTGGAACTCTGAAAATGTTACAGTAATGCACAGAACGTACATATCAGGAAGTGTGGAGTGATTCCTTGATTTCTCTCTTTAAACAAGGGAACGTGGCTCTGCCTTGGGATAGGGAGTGAGGAGGGTCAATTTAAAATGAAAAATAATCTACAAACTTTGATGGGGTTGGTGTTGCGGAATAACATGTGATAGATAGAATTAAAATATTAATCAAGAATGGGCTCAATAGGAACCTAATCTGATCCCGTCTCTGGAGAGAGCAAACATTAAGTGTCTATTGCAGGAGAGATGGGAATCTCTGCATCATGGGCTTCACCATCTAATCAATGCCGCTGTAGTCAGTCATGCAAATGGCCTAGAGTGGATGAAAACATTGTGTTTGTTTATTTTTTAAGGTGGAGCACTTTGCCATCTGCCTGATACAGTCTGGTAGCCCTGCAGAACTGTGACTCTCCCAGCCTAACAGAGACAAGCCAGTTTGAGCAACAAGCAAGTGGCATGGGTCAGTAGCACATGACCTTGTTTATATTTAGCTTGGTAAAAAATTTCCCCATGCGTCGTAACAGACCATAAGGATGAATGGGAATAGAAGGGATATTTTTTATTAAAATTCCTTCATATCCTTGGAACATCCTGAAATGCTTCATCTCCCATGAATAGTAAATAGCCAGTTAATCTATTTTGATAGCTGTGTGCTGGACACAATATCAGGAATCTCCTGTGCCATTTTGGAGAACATGAGATCGTTATCACATGGAATCTCACTCTATCCTAGTGTCCATGTTACAACAGTGATTACACAACGCTGCCTTTAAAACTCAGGCACATCCCACGGTCATGGAAAACTTTGTACTTCAATTATTTTGCATCTTATGTACACCAGAATAGAGGGAATATAATATCAGGATACTTACATGACTGTAGATGCTTCAAAAATTGCCTTTATAATTCAATTGACATAACCACATGACCACTGTTTCAAAATATCTTGAGAACTGCTCCTTTTCAATGGGCAGCACTGTTCACTGTAACCATGGGCATTTTTGAAATATTAAATCAATAAAAGATCAATATGAATATCTCATACGAGCTGTTCACCCTGAAATCCATTCTTTGAAAGAACAGTAGTTCCCAGCTTCTTGCTAGCCGAGCTTGGGGCCTATTTTCACTGGTAAACTCTGTGGTCAACACTGGAGGCCATTCAAAAACAACACTAGACCCAAGTATGTTGTTCCCAGAAGTTAGTTTTTCACACCTTTCTCTCAAACGATAAGGTCCCACATTTGATAAGGTCCCACATAGGAGATTAGTGGGCAGAATTAGGGCACATGGTATTGGGGGTAGAGTGCTGACATGGATAGAGAAGTGGTTGGCAGACAGGAAACAAAGAGTAGGGATTAACGGGTCCCTTTCAGAATGGCAGGCAGTGACCAGTGGGGTACTGCAAGGCCCGGTGCTGGGACCGCAGCTATTTACAATATACATCAATGATTTGGATGAAGGGATTCAAAGTAACATTAGCAAATTTGCAGATGACACCAAGCTGGGTGGCAGTGTGAACTGTGAGGATGCTATGAGAATGCAGGGTGACTTGGACAGGTTGGGGGAGTCGGCACATGCATGGCAGATGAAGTTTAATGTAGATAAATTCCCGGGATGGCGGGACTGTCATATGCTGAGAGGGGGCGCCGTCCTGTATGGTATGGCTGCCCAGCCTGCAGCTGTCCGTTTCTTCATCTCTTTTTTTAATTTTTAGTTAGTTAAAGTATTTTGTTCTGGAGTTCTAGTCATTTTTATGTGGGGTGTGGGGGGGGGGAACTACTTTTCAGGGTCCCTACCTGGTCGGAGAGGCAGCTTTTCTCCGGGCTGCACCGTCGACCCGTCCGTCAGGTCTACCAGCGGGCCTGGAGCGGCGTTTCCTGAGGGGGCCGGCCAGAACCTTGGCTTCGGCAGCGGCACACGCTGTAGCGATATCGCGGAGCGGGCGATGCCTTGCCCAGGTCGCCGTGCTGGAGTTCCGGAATGCTGAGACCGCAGGTGAACATCGCGGAGCTGCAGGACTGTGGAGCGGCCAGCCATGGGCGGCAGCGCTGACTTTAACATCGGGAGCCTGGGATCTCTCGCCGACATCGCCAGTGGTGGAGCTCCATCCAGCACGGCCTGTCGGCTTCAAAAGCCGCAGTCTCGAGTAAGGAGGCGGCCCTTCCAGGCGTCCCATGCCGCTGAGAGGATTCTCCCGACGCCGGAGCACCATGACCCAGCGAGAACGGCCTGGACATCGGGCTTCCGTAGCGGCGACTGTGGAGGCCTCAATAGGCCTGACTATGGGGATGGGACTGGACTTAGTGCCTTCCCTCATAATGGAAACCATTGTGGGGGGATGTCTTTTATGTTTAAATTTCTTTATTATTGTCATGTCTGTATTCTTTTTTTATGTGCTGCATTGGCAACAAGTATTTCACTATACCAATTGGTGTAGGTGACTAATAAAGAAACCTTTGAAACCTTTGAATGGAGCAGCTGGGCTTGTACACTCTGGAGTTTAGAAGGATGAGAGGATATCTCATTGAAACATATGATTGTTACGGGTTTGGTCACGCTAGAGGCAGGAAAGATGTTCCCGATGTTGGGGGAGCCGAGAACCAGGGGCCACAGTTTAAGAATAAGGAGTAAGCCATTTAGAATGGAGACAAGGAAACACTTTTACTCACAGAGAGTGGTGAGTCTGTGGAATTCTCTGCTTCAAGAAGGCGGTGGAGGCAGGTTCTCTGGATGCTTTCAAGAGAGAGCTAGATAGGGCTCTTAAAAATAGCGCAGTCAGGGGATATGGGGAGAAGGCAGGAACGGGGTACTGATTGGGGATGATCAGCCATGATCATATTGAATGGCGGTGCTTGCTCGAAGGGCCGAATGGCCTACTCCTGCACCTATTGTCTATTGTCTAAAAGGAGAATATTTCTCCCTGATTCGGGAAGCTGGATACATCTGCCCTCAGCTACAATCAAAAAACATTTCATTTTGTAGTATCAACTTTATCTGGGAATTCCTCAAATTGATAAGGATGTGCCAGCCTCTAACAAGAATAAAGTGTGGAGGAAGGCTGGGATAGAAATGCTAATTGAAATCAAATTGTACGGTGCCAGTGTGAATCCTGCACCCCATAGCACCGAACCCACATTATGGCGACATATCTGTGCCCACCGCCGCAGTACTCCGTGGCCAGAGCTGAATTATGCACTTGTATCTAAACTCACGTCCGGAAAATAGGCTCAAGATGCTGGAGTCTATAATGACAGAGGAAATGATAATAGTTTAGGAAAGCCAAATATAATCAAATTGACAATAAGGTTTTATGAAAGGCAGGTCATGTGTGGCCAATTTGCTAGTTTAATTTTAGTTTAGAGATACAGTGTGGAAACAGGCCCTTCGGCCCACCAAGTCCTCGCTGACCAGCGATCTCCACACACTAATACTATCTTACATACTAGGGACAATTTACAATTTTACCAAGCCAATTAACCTACAAACCTGTAGGTTTGTGGGATGAAACCAGAACTCCTGGAGAAAACTCACGCAGGTCACGGTGAGAACGTATAAACTCTGTACAGACAAACACCTGTAGTCAGGATCGACCCCGAGTCTCTAGCGCTGTAAGGCAGAAACTCTACCACTGCGCCACCATGCCATCCTGTGAAAAGGAAAATTGATAGGTGACCTGTCAATATAGTGCATAAATAAATCATGAGCCGAAGGTACTGGAGGAAGTTTTAGCACAGGTCTTTTCCAGTTTGAAGGGATGCAACTAGTGGACATTTTTTTAGCCCTCAATTGTTTACTATTTACATCAGTAAACTGGAGGGGAAAATGAAAAGTAAAGTCTCTAAGTTTACTGATGATACAAAAGCAGAAGCAAGGGCATGTTGCTTTGAGGGCATTGTGATTCTGCGACACATTCTAGACAGTTGAGTGACTGGGCAAATGGAGTTTAACACAGAGAAGTGCAAAGTCATGCACTTCAGTAAGTGGAATCAAAAGATGGTTTATCTGAATGGAAAGAGGCAGTAAATAGTCATAGAGTGTGGAAAGAGATCCTTCGGCTCAACTTGCCCACACAGACCAAATTGTCCCATCTACACTAATCCCACCTGCCTGTGTTTGGCCCATTTCCCTTTAAACCTGTTGCATCCATGTACCTGTCTAATTGTTTCTTAAACGTTGCAATAGCGCCTGCCTCAACTACCTCCTCTGGCAGCTCATTCCATACACCCAACATCATTTTTGTGAAAAGTTACCCCTCAGATCCCTATTAAATCTTTCCCCCTTCACCTTAAACCTGTCCTCTAGTTCTCGATTCCTCTACTTGTGATGTTGGTGAGACCCCAATTAGAATATTGTGTTCAGTTTTGGGCACCATGTTATACGAAAGATATTGTCAAGCTTGAAAAGGTTCAGAAAAGATTTACGAGGATGTTGCCAGGACTAGAGGGTGTGAGCTATAGTAAGCGGTTGAGTAGGTGGGTCTCTATTGGAGAGCAGGTGGATCTTCTAGAGGTGTACAAAATCATGAGAGGAATGGATCGGGTAGATGCACAAGAGTCTCTTGCCCAGAGTAGGGGAATCGAGGACCAGAGGTCATAGGTTCAAGGTGAAGGGGAAACGGTTTAATAGGAATCTGAGGGGTAACTTTTTCACACAACGGGTGGTGAGAGTATGGAACAAGCTTCCAGAGGAGGTAGTTGAGGCTGGGAGTATCCAATTGTTTAAGAAACAGTTAGACAGGTACATGGATTGGACAGGTTTGATGGGATATGGACCAAGCACAGGCAGGTGGGACTAGTGTAGCTGGGACATGTTGGCTGGTGCGGGCAAGTTATGCCGAAGGGCCTGTTTCGACACTGTATCACTCTATGACTATTCTGGGCAAGAGATTCTGTGCGTCTACCTAATCTATCCCTCTCATGATTTTATACACATCTGTACGATCACCCCTCATCCTCCTGCTTTCCAAGGAATAAAATCCCAGCCTGCACAACATCTCCCGAAAGCTCAGACCCTCGAGTCCTGACACCATCCTCGTAAATCTTCTCTATACCCTTTCCAACTTGACAACATCTTTCCTGCAACATGGTGCCCAGAACTGAATACAATACTCTAAATGCGGCCGAATCAACGTCTTATATCACTTCAACATGACCCTCCAACATATATACTCAGTACTATGACTAATGAAGGCCAATGTGCCAAACACCTTTTTGACCACTCTATCTACCTGTGACACCACCTTAAAGGAACCATGTACCTGCACTCCTATATCCCTCTGCTCTACAACACTCCCCAGGGCCCTGCCATTCGCTGTATAGGTCCTATCCTGGTTAGACCTCCCCAAATGCAACACCTTGCATTTATCTGTACTAAATTCCATCAACAATTCCTCAGCCCACCTGGCCAACTGATCAAGATCCTGCTGCAATTTTTTGACATCTATCTTCACTATCTACAATATTACTCACTTTTGTATCATCTGCAAACTTGGAAGTTCAGAATGATCTACGTGATCTAATCGATGAATCACAAGTAAGCAAGTAGATCCAACAAGCAGTTAAAGCAAATTGCATGTTGGCATTTATTACAAATGGTATGAAGTTTAAGAATTAAGCAGGTTTTGTTCCAGCTGTGTATGGTGTTGTTCAGACTGTTGGCCTCATATTACTCCTCTGTCCCTTCCATCATTGCATGAAACAGGATTCAAGATTGAACAGTGTGATGTAATCAATAACTGCTCTTTTTAAGGAATGTGGTTGTCTTCTTCCAAACAAGTAATTTTGTGCTGTACAGCACTGGATGAAGGGGAAATGATTTAATAGGAATCTGAGGGGTACTCCAAGATCCCCGTTATTCCACAGCTCTCAGTATCCTCATTTACTGTATACTCCCTGTATCAGCCCAAGGTCAGAAGATAGAAAAATTAATCAGCATGCATTTTACTGGTTGACAAACAGTTGCAAGAGCGTCATGGTGGAATACCATTGCTCAACTGGATTAAAGTTCAAATCCCAACATAGCAACTTGGGAATGTTCAACCAAATTCCAGTCCGTATATTTCTCAACCATCTCAAAACGAGTCAAGGTCAGGGACTCCAGTAGAAAAGGTTGAGCATTCTCACTTTCTTTTGTTTTCACCGTTATGTCTTTGAAACATGTTCACACGTGTCGTAACTAAAAGGAATGCAGACACCTGCAGAAATTCTGCTGTTGCGGAGGAGCACAAACAAAAGGTAACCCATTAAGTATGAAATAAGTTTTAAAATTCATTGCAAAAACCAGCAATTTTATTACACTCTTAAAACATCACAAGTGGCAGGCAATTATATCAATATTTGAATGAACCATACTGATCAACTCTGTGGGCAGCACACCTACCTGGAAATAATTTTTCAATTTCCACCGAAACAATTACTCCTTTTATAATACGACTCTTGGAGCCTTACCAAAGTCTGGGAGATACTTAATTTGATACGTTTGACTCGCATGTTTACAATATTTTTTATATTCTGTAGTAAATCAAACACCTGATGCCCAAGAGAATACATGTATAACTGCACAAACACAAATTGACTCATTCAAATTATGGTTAAACCAAATAAAAGTAGACAAAATAAAGTGACTATTTGCGTAGTTACAGTCATTTACAAAAACAGTTCCTTTGTGCAGATCCAGTTAACACAAGTTATCACCTAAAAGTAATATATGTTTTCTTTGGACCTATCTGCCTCCTCTGTGGGATTAACATTTTATAAAATGGTGGAACAATTCTATTTTCACAATATACAAGTCATTCAAATTTATTTTGCATCAAAATGAATGGATTTGCACCAGTTTGAGTTCTTTGGTTGCAAAGCAGGCTTGAAACTTCTATTCCTACGATGAGGGGTGCAACGGGGGCTATACATCCTCCATGCAAACAGGAAAACAAGCCAGTTGAGCTGAAGAGTTTGTGATTTAATTCTGTGCAATATTGGCTCCAAAGATGTTATTGTAAGTGGTACACTTGGTAGATCTGCTGCCTTACAGCGCCAGACACAGGTTCAATCCTGACCTCGAGCGCTGTGCATGTGGAGTTTACATTTTCTCCTGTTACCACATGGGTTTCCTCTGGGTGCTCCGGTTTCCTTCCACATCTCAAAGACATGCGGGTTAATAGGCCTCTGTAAAATTGCCCCTAATGTGGATGAAAAAGTTATAACATAAAACTAGTGGAAACTGGTGATCGATGTTTGCCGTGGATTCAGTGGGCCGAAGGGCATGTTTCCATGCTGTATCTGTAAACTAAACTAAACACACCTTTAAATTACAACTAGGAAACAATTTGCTGTTACAACAAACAAACTTGTGATAGATGTTTGCAGGAAAAGGGATCAAGTTATCCGCTCTATATATTGGAGCCAATTTTAGCAAACCAGTTGAACAATTTGTTACTGCCCCAATTGACACTTTTTAACCAAACTTAACATTTGTCCCTTCCATCCAGATCTTGGCTCCTTGCCAAGGCACAATTTACCCTCTGGTATCTGTCCAATCTGGACATTAAAACCTGTTTGCTGAATATTAAACAGCACGACTACACCAGATGCTACCCTGAAGCCTACACCAGCAACACAGGTTCAACAGTGGAATTCTTGTCTGTTTTTTTAGTCTCCCCTCAACCAAAGGCTAAATGTCGTACCCCCAGCTAGAAAACGTCAAACTGACCCTACACCTGTTTGGAATCAAGGCCAGGAACTCATTGAATAGAGATTGCTGAACCATTGAGGGAGCCTTTTCTTTCCTACATTCCAATAGCATTCCTATTTTGGGACAATTCTTTGACATGATTGCTCCTCATACCATCTATGACATTTACTCAATATCACAATTGTCTGCTGTAACCCATTTAAAAAATATGTAATCATTAAATGCCGTAAGAGGCTGGTTTAGTGATTTTGCAATTTTGTTTTGGGAATAACCAAATTGTTTACAAGCTAGAAGTGCAGCACATTGCCAAAGTACAGGTGGTTTTGCTTTAACACGTTTCTATAACCCACGTTAAATAGAATACAAACAATGAATCAGGGAACATTGTTTGCATTAAGCAGGCTGAATTGGTTATAATGATGAACCTCCATACAGTATATAATGTACTAAGTCTCTTGCAGATAAAATCTGTGCGCAAGATTATGGTCACTTAAATTGTTTGGGCAAACTTGGCATCTTTCATTGCTGGTGAATTTAATCATAAATGAGGGACAGTCAAATGAAATCCAGAGATGTTTCTAATTAAATGGTTAACAGAAACTGGGCATCTGCTTCCCTCTGGCAAATGTACACTGAACTTGCAAGATGAAATCGCATGATCCACTGGTAGCATCAACTGAAGAAAGTTCACATCCCTTATTGGTATTCTTTCAAATGCGACAAGTAGTCTGATTTCTGAAAAGAATCTCCCCAACATTGAAATTGTCTTTGTGAATGCTTATTCTGGATCCAACCGAGGCAATACAGGAAGAATAAGATTTCCAAAAGCAGAGTCTTGAGTTATGAAATATCCTGATGAGTGTGCATGTGCATGCTGAGGATCAAATGAAAGAATATGCGTTAGATTTTTGTTCTAAACAGAAATGTTCAATTTAATACAAAGTCAACTGATAACCTAGATTAGTTCCCAATTGATGTTGTTTGACATTGATTTAAATATATTTACACATAACAGCAAATGCAATATTTCCAGCTAAATGTAATGAACTAGTAAACATACATTAATAACGAAGTCCTGGAAGGGGTGCAGAAAGTATTTCCTCAAAATGGTTCAATAGTGGGAATTTGGCTATGAAAGGTAGAGTGCGAAAGGTGGGGCACTTTGCTCCTCGAAGCAAAGATGGTGGTGAAGAGATTAGACACAGGTATAAGCCTCATGATTGTTTTAGTCAGGGTACATAAAGGGAAGCATTAGCAAATGGTTCAAAGATCAGAACACACAGATTTAAAACATATGTGCAAAAGATAAAGGAGTATTGCAAGGATGAACAGTAGTTAGGATCTAGAACTCACTGCCTGGAAGGATGGTAACTGGATCACTATCTTAAAAATGAAACTAGGCGAGCAAAGATAATAACTTGCAGAGCCATGTGGGGGATTATGGAGGGGTAATAAAAAGGGAGACAGTACTGACAGGATTACAGGAGTTGGCAGAATTCATAAGACTACTTTCATATGTTCATTTCACAGTTCATATGACTGCTTTCCACACTATAACAGTTTAGTGATTCTGACATATTAGTAGATTTCAAGATGTTAAACATTGAGACTTGGCAGACAATTAAAATTATATAAAAGGTTCACAATGGAGCAAAATGACAGTCCTCAATCTGCTTTTTTCACTAAAGACAAATGGGAATATAATTCTCAAGTCATATTATTAGTAATAAAAGCTGTTTAAAACATACCTGCAAGGCAGCTTTTTGTTGTGCTGCAATATGCTGTTGTTCTGCATGGTCCCGAAAATCTTTAGCAAAAGCAGGCCTTGATAGTGGAAGACTACAAAAAGCAATGCAAATGTCAGACAAAACATTTCAGTTATTCGTGCAATCCACACAATAACATTCCACAAAAGGTGCTTAGCATGGATTGTAAAATAATGTTATTTCAGAGATATTTATACCATAAACTCAAACTTATCATTAAATCATGGACATGCTGGAGGTTTCAATCTACTCTGCATTATGCATGAACACAGTCTGAAGATAAAACATTGAAGTTGACAACAAGTTGGTAACCTTGTGAATTTAATCAAAATTAAGATATAAATGCAAAATTATACAAATGTTTGAAACATGGTTCGTACATTTGGAACAGCTATAAATTCAGGGCTTTAAGGACTTTCAAGGTCCAAAAATCCCACTTTCAAGGGGCAAAATCCAGCCAAAAATTGATGGTTTATCAGAGACTGGTATATATATTGCTTGGTATTGGATGATTTGATTATTTACCAAATAAAAGTAAGAAGGTTGGCTGGACACCATCTCAGATTTGATTGAAAATCATGTTTTGCACACCTCTGGTACAAAGTACACAGCAGAAAAATCAACTTTCAATTCACAGTTCCTTCGAAGTTATGAACCAATGATATAGCTCGAATTATTACCAAATGCCATTGGAATTTGGAGTTGAGACCTTGTTTTCTGTTGTGTTACTTGTGTGCTCTGATGTACAGACACTGATTTTCAGGGAAATCTGAGAAGGTGATCAGTCAATCCATTAGTCCAGGTTGCACAGAACGACACTAAACTACATTCGTACTTCAATAGTGCACTGATGGTCCATTTTCTCATCTCAGTTGTTCAATCTAAAACCATGATAATGGAAAACTTTGCTTTTCAACCAGTCCCTGCAAACACGTACTGTCCTTCCCTGCCTGCTTCAAAGTCTCCACTATTGTCCCTGTACCCAAAAAGACAACGATTACTGGTCTTAATGACTACAGGCCTGTCGCACTGACCTCTGTAGTCATAAAGACCCTTGAAAGAATTGTGCTGGCCCAGCTGAAAAATATCACGAACACTGAACTCTCTGCAGTTTGCATACTGGGCCAATAGATCAGTGGATGACGCAGTCAATCTGGGCCTGCACTTCATCCTCCAGCACCTAGACCACCAGGGGACCTATGCAAGGATTTTGTTTGTTGATTTTAGCTTTGCATTCAACACCATTGTGCCAGAGCTACCACACTCCAAACTCTCTCAATTGACTGTGCCTGAACCCCTGTCAGTAGATCAACAACTTCCTGACAGACAGGAAGCAGCATGTGAGGCTGGGAAAGCACATTTCGGACCTGCAGACCCTCAGCATCGGAGCACCGCAAGGCTGCGTACTCTCCCCTCTCCTTTAGTCGCTCTCCACCATCGACTGCACCTCCACAGACTCTTCTGTCAAGCTTCTCAAGTTTGCGGACGTCACAACCCTGATTAGACTGATCCAGGATGGGGAGGAATCTGCCTACAGACAGGAAGTGCACAGCTGGCGTCCTGGTGGCTTCGTAACAACCTGGAGCCCAATATGCTTAAGGCAGTGGAATTGATAGTAGACTTTAAGAGAGCATCCCTTCTCTCCCCCCACTCACCATCAACAACACCACAGTAACATCTGTGGAGTATTTTAAGTTCCTTGGAACCATCATCTCTAAGGACCTGAAATGGGGACCACCATCGACTCAACAGAGGGCCAACAGGGGATGTACTTCCTGCGGCAACTGAGGAAACACAATCTGCCACAGGCAATGATGGTCCAATTCTATACTGCCATCATAGAGTCTGTTCTCACCTTCCCCATCATGGTCTAGTTTGGCTCAGCCACCAAGCACGACATCCGGAGGCTGCAGCGAACTGTACACTGCAAGAGCCAGGAAGTGAGTGGGTAAGGTCATCTCTGACCCCTCTCACCCTGGCCACAAACTCTTTGAATCACTTCTCTCTGGAAGGCGACTCCGGACTGTCAAAGCCACGACAGCCAGGCATAAAACCAGCTTTTTTCCACAAGCAGTAGCTCTACTCAATAACTAAAAGTATGTAGCTTCCTTTTGCTCTGTTTTTTAATTTCATTCACATGCTTAAACTATAATGTTTTATTATTAATGTTTTATGCGTCATTCTTAAATGTTATTGTATGTCGTGTCGTTACTTGCGAGCATAGCACCAAGGCAAATTCCTTGTATGCATATACTTGGCCAATAAACTTATTTATACAATAAACATTTTTTAAGTTCTTCTTATTTAGAAGTTTTTTATTTCAGTGAGTTTGTCTTCTATGTTTTGTTGCACTTTTTTCAGCTCAACACTCATCACTGGCAGATCTGCGCATGCTGTTGGACTTGGAGATAATGGTGACTCTAGCCATGTGGTCCTACCTTGCTACACAGACTTGCCCCAGAAAACTCCAGACCCCTATTTATTGGAAGCACCTACATGAGTTTGATGCTTAGATTTTACTCTTCATTATTATATGATACATGGGGAGTTTGTGAGCAGTGTTACAGGGCTAATTGTTTAGGTGCCGGAGCTGTCAAACAGGAGCACCATTAAGATTATAGCCAATCACTACATTCCAGTGTACAGCTAGTACAAAAAAACATATAATACTTAATTTAATAATATGACAAAATATTGCAGTTGCACCAACTAATTATGATGAAATATAATTATCAAGCAAGTTAAGAAAAAGACGGTAATCATGTGTTTTTACAGAGGTGGCGGCCCGGCACTAACACGCCCCGACACTCCCGTAACTCTGGGCCTTCACACTCACACATACTCACCCTCACCAACACACATTCACTCACCCACCCACTCACTCACCCATTCATTCACTCACTCACCCACCCACTCACCCACTCCAGACCGGTCCCTCCACTGACACGCGACTCGACCGCCCGCCCGGAGCCCCACCGCTGGATCGCACCGCCACCTGCCCGACCACCATTAGGCCGAGATTGCCACCATGAGGAGCAGCAACAACATCCACCTCCTCTCTGACTTTCACCACCTTCCCGGCCAAACCCAGGCCCGGACCACCAAAGCTGCCGACTCTCAACACCTCCCCGGGCGGGGCCATCGCCGATGTCGCCGACCTTCACTGTCTCCCCGGACACCGATGCTGCTCCCCCACCCTCCTACAGGGAACATTGTTAGCAAACATATGTAACAATGTTTCCCAACTTTGAATAAAATACGCATAATAAACGTGATAAAATAAAATCTATGAATTAATATCTCTATCATAAAAATGAATTTAAAAGGACCTATGATAAATACAAGGACTTTCAGGGCCTTGAAAACAGTGTTTCTAATTCCAGGTCTTTCAAGCACTTCCAAGGACCATACGAGCCCTGTTGAAATCTCAAAAACAGAAAATGCCAGAAATACAACAGGTCAGCAACTGCTAACGCAAAATCGCTGACTACAAATATTAACCCTTTTCTTTCTCTGAATGAATATTTGTATTAATTCCAATTCATTATATTATGCAGATACTTGTTAACATGTATACATGATACTTATCCAGGACAAAATGAAAATAAATAGCTTTCGAGTAGCAATGGGTACAATATTCTTCACAAGATTCCACACTATAATTATAGCATGACATGCAACTCTTCACATTGTTCAGAAAATGGATGCGATCAGGAATGATATTACTTTTACAACAAAGGTTCATATAGGTTAACAATGATTGGAGAAAAAACAGGTCAGATAATTCTAGGGTCCTCAAAGTTCATTAACAAATGATATACGAAGTGGAGGCAGCGGGGAAATCAACAGGCGATGGAATATGCTTCTATACCAACCAGGATTGGTGTAGCGACATCACGGTACTGTCAAATTTTCTGCTCTCCCAACCTAGAATCCCTCTTTATAAACTGCAAACCCTTCTACTCTCCGAGGGAATTTAACTCCTTTATTCTCACTGGAGTTTACATTCCCCCCCCAAGCCTGCATACGTGAGGCGCAAATGCAACTCGCTGACCAGGTAATGCGGGTACAGAGTGACTTCCCGGACTCCATGGCCATTGTTTTGGGGGATTTTAACAAAGCAAACCTCAGCCGTGACCTTCCAAAATACAGACTTCATGTTAACTGCCCCACTAGAGGGGAGAGAACACTCGATCACTGCGGGTCTGGGTCTCTCTGATCATTGTCTAGTTCATCTTATTTTGACCTACAGGCAGGAACTAAAAGCTGCTAAGCCTGTGGTCAGAACAACAAAAAGGTGGACAAGCGAGGGCATTGAGAACCTACAATCCTGCTTTGACTGCACGGATTTGAATGTGTTCAGGGAAGCAACCACAAGCCTCGATGAGTATACGGACACTGTATCATCATGTGTCAGCTTTTGAGAGGACAGTTGCATTCCAACTAAGACCCGGACATGGTTCAACAACAACAACAAGCCCTGGTTCACTGCAGAACTCAGACAGCTCTGACGGTCTAAAGAGGAGGCCTACAGGAGCAGGGATGCAGACCTCTACAGGCAGGCCAAGTACAAGCTGAGAAAAGGAAACAGACCTGCCAAGGAAAGGTACTCTGAGAAGTTGAGGAGCAAGTTCTCAGCTAATGACTCTTCTCAGCTAGAGACCGCTTTTCGGAGCTCCCGCAACGGCAACTTCTCCCGCTGGAATCGCGGGGTGAAATTACTTGTGGCGGGGCCTAACATCGCCCGGCACGGCTTAAACGGTCGCGGGACTTACCATCGCCCACCGGGGGCTTTAACATCGGGAGCCCCAGTCGCCTCGACGCTGCAGTTGGACTGCTAGACCGCGGGAGAAGAACAAAGGAAGAGATAAGACTTTTGCCTTCCATCACAGTGAGGAGGTGTTGGAAATTCACTGTGATGGATATTTGTGCAAAGTGTGGGTCTTGTTTTTTTTTGTAATTGACAAGACTGTAGAAAATGCAATTTCATTCAAACCAATCTGTTTGAATGACAATTAAAGGCATTCTATTCTATTCTTCAGTTTGGAAGGGATTGCAAGAAATTACCAGCTACAAGAGGAAAGCCTCCTGCTCTTTGGACAATTGTCAGCTGACCAACGACCTGAATGAGTTTTACCAATCACCCACACCCTCTGTGCTGCACAACATCACATATCCAATATCAACAATAAAAATAGAGGAGGTGGAGAGGCTTTTCAGAGGACAAAAAAGCCGAAAATCTCCAGGACCTGACAATGTTTCCCTCTCTACTCTTAAGCTCTGTGCCAAACAGCTGGCTCCGGTCTATACAGACATTTTTAACCAGTCCCTGCAAACATGTACTGTCCCTGCCTGCTTCAAAGTCTCCACTATTGTCCCTGTACCCAAAAAGGCAAGGATTACTTGTCTTAATGACTCCAAGCCAGTCACACTGACCTCTGTAGTCATGAAGACACTCGAAAGGCTTGTGCTGGCCAAGCTGAAAAATATCACAAATCCCCTGCGGGACCCTCTGCAGTTTGCATATCGGGCCAACAGATCTGTGGATGATGCAGTCAACCTGGGCCTGCACTTTATCCTACAGCACCTAGACCACCAGGGGACCTATGCGAGGATCCGGTTTGTTGATTTTAGCTCTGCATTCAACACCATTGTGCCAGAGCTACTACACTCCTAACTTTCCAAGTTGACTGTGCCTGAACCCCTCTGTTGGTAGATCACCAGCTTCCTGACAGACAGGAAGCAGCATGTGAGGCTGGGAAAGCACATCTCGGACCCGCAAACGCTCAGCATAGGAGCAACGCAAGGCTGCCTACTCTCTCCTCTACTCTCTCTACACCAACGACTGCACCTCCATTGACTCCTCTGTCAAGCTTCTCAAGTTTGCGGTTGACACAACCCTGATTGGACTGATCCAGGATGGGAAGGAATCTGCCTACAAACAGGAAGTGTCACAGTTGGCGTCCTGGTGCCATCGCAACAACCTGGAGCTAGATGCTCTTAAGACAATGGAATTGATTGTAGACTTTAGGAGAGCTCCCCCTCCCCTCACCCCACTCACCATCAACAACGCAGTCACATCTGCGGAGACTTTTAAGTTCCTGGGAACCATCATCTCCAAGGACCTTAAGTGGGGGGCTACCATCGACTCCACAGTCAAAAAGGCACAACAGAGGATGTACTTCCTACGGCAGCTGAGGAAGCACAATCTGCCACAGGCAATGATGGTCCAATTCTACATGGCCATTGTAGAGTCTGTTCTCACCTTCTCAATCATGGTCTGGTTTGGCTCAGCCACCAAGCACGACACCTGGAGGCTGCAGTGAATCGTCAGATCAGCAGAGAATCGTCCGATCAGCAGAGAAGTTTATTGGCTGCAACCTTCCCTCCATTGATGAACTGTACATTGCAAGGGCCAGGAAGCGAGCGGGCAAGATCATCTCTGACCCCTCTCACCCTGGCCACAAACTCTTTGAATCACTTCCCTCTGGAAGGCAACTCCAGACTGTCAAAGCTGCCACAGCCAGACATAAAAAGTTTTTTTATCCACGAATAGTTGCTCTACTCAACAGCCAAAAATCTGTAGCCTCCCTTTGATCTGGTATTTTGTTGGTTCACATGCTTGATCAATGGTGTTTTATTATTAACGTTTTATTATTATTAATGCTTAGTGTTTTCTGAGTCATTCATAACTGTCACTGTATGTCATGTTGTTACTTGTGGGCGGAGCACCAAGGCAAATTCCTTGTATGTGAATACTTGGCCAATAAACTAACTTACTTATTTATATACTCCTGTTTCTGTACAACGTAACATTAATTGATCATAAAAAGGTTTGATTCTAAGTAACATTAATGGTGCAACCATCAGCATTTTCCAAATGTTAAATTAAGCCAATTGAAAAAAAGACTTCTACTTTATGGAAATCGTAAACCCCAAGTTAGTTCCCCAAAAACAAAACTATAAAAGCATTAAGCAACAGTAACTAAGCAAAGATTTTGCATGTCCACTTGAGTAATTTCACTCAAGTACTGCAGTTACGATGGTGAACCAGACTATTTTAAAATGTCACTGTGCATGTATATTATGGCCTATGGCTTGACCATCACAGAGATATATCACTGACCAAACAAAATCTGCACTTAAGAACTAATGATAATAGGAGGTTTTTTTTTAAAATTGAAAGGTAAACCAATTCCACAAAGGTACTGGGTCGGCCTCATTTTCCTCTCATCCACAAAGATATGTATCTATATGAAATGTGGTTTATTTTTACAGGTAGAGAAGGAAAAAGCTGGAAAGCTGATATATTAACATTAATAACATAGGAAAATGATCACCTTGATCATGGAGTAGGCTGTTGTAGATCTAGAGGTGTCTGTCAAATGGGAGGCTTATAAAAGTAAGATAGTGAGAGTTCAATGTCTGCAAGTTGCTGTTAGAGTGAAGAGCAAAACTAGTAAGAGACGTGGGTCAGATACAGCAGCTAGGATTATCGTATTTCCCGGCAATGAAGACCCTATTTTTTACCCAAGAATAAGGCACGAAAATTTACCTGCGTCTTGGAGGCCGAAGGTTAGGTTGTTAGCCAAGAGAGACTTGGCTATCCCTCAGTACAGCAACATCAAGAAAGATGTTGCTGTACTGAGGGATAGCCAAGTCTATCCCTCATTGCTGGCAGCTGATGGGAAGCGGCTGTAAAAGGACAGCGCCACTGGGGGGGGGGGGGGGGGAAAGAGTTCCTTTCACAGCGTGTGGGGAGTCTGGCCCGGGTCAGCACGGCCAGGAGCGTTGAGAAGGACGGGGTCGGGCATCATGCCAGCAACTCACTCACTCACCGCTGTCGTGGCGTTCCGGGCACGGAGCCACCGCATTGTGGCCGGGGAGGGAAGTAGCTCGGGTGGCTGCGAGCGGTCGCCGGGACCGGACAGCAGATCCGGCCGTCACCTCAGCGCCTTCTGCCGGCCCACTCACCTCTGGCAGTGCTCCCCGTCTAAACACCTCTCTCCTGCCGCTCGTCCCTCACTCATGTCAGCCGCTTCCTGCAAATCCTTAAATTCCGACTGCCGCCGGGAGCAGGACATGGCCTCACTTGCTGCGCTGGGTGACACTGCATGGCATTCACTGCCCGGTTCGCGTCTTTCAATGTAGGTAACCAGCTCAAGAGCAAAGATCATAGAGCGGAGCAGGTCAGTGGGCGATGGATAACAGGACAGCGGGCGGTGGAGCTTACTCCTGTATCAGTGCGAGTAACCTCAATTGGTATTGTCATTGAATAAGATCACAACTGATTCAACGTCCTGGTGTGCTCCCGTTTTTCCCACCATCTCTCCACCTGCTGTCACCCTCGACCCCCACCCATTCAGTCATTCAGAATGGAGGAGATCTGGAAGCCTTGGACAAATTGAAATGTTACTTTCTTTATTTTATTTTTTTATTTTTTTGAGCGTGAGAAATTCTATGTCCCGCCAGCCTTTTTTCAAAATTTAGCAACTCAAAATGGGGGTAAGGTTTCGACGCAGGTGCGTCTTCATTGCCGGGAAATACGGTAATTTAAATCCTGGTAGAGTCGAGGGAATCAGGGGGAAACTTAAGAAGGAAATCAATAGGACAAAAAGGGGGCATGAGATAGCTTTGCCAGAAAAGAATAAGGAGAACCCCCAAAGCTTTTAACTATATTAAGGGGGATAAAAGTAACTAGGATGAGAATAGGGCCCTCATTAGACATTACATGTGACTCCCCAAGAGATGGGAGAGGTCCTCAATGGATACATTTTCCTCTTTTTATTTTGGAGAAAGTCATGATGAATATGAAACTGGGCAATGTTAATAGGGACGCGTGAGGATAGTAGAGGTTATAGTAGAGGTAGTGCTCGATGTCTAAAAATGTACCAAGGTAGATAATTTTCTAGGGCTGATCATATATGTCCAAGAATAGTGGTAAGAGAAGAAATTGAACTACAAAACTGTCTGAAATGTCGTCACTTCTGGCTCCGCCCTACATTTTTCTTCTTCCAGTATCATGAATTATTAGGCTTCAAGAAATTAACCCATTACATTTCACATGATTTTTACAAGCAATATGGATAAAGTTATTAACTTCCTTTCATGGAATGTGAATGGCTTGAATCATCCCATTAAGAGAAAACTTTTTTTTAAAGTTCTTCACAGACTAAATGCTCAGATTATCTTTGTTCAGGAAACTCATGCAAGGCAAGATGACAAGTTACGATTCTTCAAGTTTTGGAGAGGACAGCAGTTTCATTCAAATTCACAGGCTACGGTGAAAAGAGTCTCTATTTTTATTGACTCCTCAATTCCGTTAGTTCACCATGAAACAATTTCTGATCCATATGGCAGATCCTTGGTGATTACCGGTGTTCTTTATAGGCAAAAAGTCGCTATGGTGAATGTCTACGCACCAAATATTGATCACCCTGAGTTTTTTTAAAGTTAATTGCATCCTTTCCTAATTGAAATTAACACTTTTTAATAATGGGTGGAGATTTCAATTGCTGTCTGAATCCCTCGATTGACAGGTCTACATCTGATCATGTGCTTCCAAATAAATCAGCTAATTTTATTAATTCTTTTTTACTTGACTCGGGAATGTTAGAAATTTGGAGATTCTTACACATTCCTTTCAGGAATTTTATACCTCCCTATACCAATCAGATTTTCCTACTGATTCCAATATAATGCATGAGTTTTTTAAGAAACTGAATTTACCAAATTTACCATATAATGAGTCTCTGTTGTTAGATGAACCAATCACGGAAGAAGAAATACAGAAAGCAATTTTTTCAATGAATTCTGGTAAAGCTCCCGGTTTAGATGGGTTTACAGTACAATTTTTAAAGTATTTTTCAAATTTATTGTCTCCATGGCTATACAAGGTATTTAAAGAAGCCTTTTTAAGGAATAGATTACCAAATTCTTTTTATGAAGCTTCTATTTCTTTAATTCTTAAAAAAGATAAAGACCCTACTGAAGTGACATCAGATAGACCTATATCAATGTTAACTAGATTTCAAAATTCTTTCCAAAATATTAGCTATGAGATTGGAAAAGATTTTACCGCAAATTATCTCTGAAGATCAGACAGGTTTTATTAAAAATCGTTACTCATACTTTAACGTTAGGAGATTAATGAATATTGTACATACAGCGTCTAATAAAACCCCAGAATGTGTCATCTCACTTGATACCGAGAAGGCGTTTGATAGAGTAATATGGGAATACTTATTCAATACACTTGAAAAATTTAAGATTGGTCCAAATTTTATCTCTTGGATCAAACTGATATATCTTATACCCCAGGCTTCTGTATTTACTAATAATCAGAGATCCACTTTTAACTAGACAGGGCTGTCCCTTAAGTCCTTTACTATTTGATATTGCTTTGGAACCTTTAGCCACTGCTATTAGGGAATCCCCTAATATTTTTGGTATTACCCAAGGGAATAAGATACATAAGCTATCTCTTTATGCAGATGATCTGTTATTATTTATTTCTAACCCTGAAAAATCTATTCCGGCAATGGTAGCATTACTTAATCAATTTAGTCGTTTTTCTGGTTATAAACTAAATCTTAGTAAGAGTGAGCTTTTTCCATTAAATAATCTTGTTTCGAATTATGGACAGTTTCCATTTAGATTGACTACCGAAAGTTTTACTTATCTAGGTATTAAGATCACCAAGAAACACAAGGATTTATTTAAAGCTAATTTTATGCCTTTAATTGACTATATCAGTTTACTAAATGGTCACCAATGTCCTTATCCTTAATTGGCCGAATCAAGTGGCCAATTAAAATGTTCATTTTACCTAAATTTCTGTATTTATTTCAGACAATACCAATTTTTATTGCCAAATATTTCTTCAATATTATAGACTCCAAAATTTCTTCATATATATGTCAGAATAAAAATCCCAGACTAGGTAAAAAAATACTTACAGAAATCAAAAAAAGATGGTGGTTTGGCATTGTCGAACCTTAGACTCTACTATTGGGCAGTCAATGTTCGTTATTTAACATTTTGGACAAAAGATTTAGAATATACCCAATGCCCAGGATGGATAAACCTAGAACGCGATTCCTTACAAGGGTTATCAGTGGCTTCTATTCTAGAGGCCTCGTTACCTTTTACAATTACGAGATTGAATAAATATACGACTAACCCAATAATAAAACATACGTTCCGAATATGGTTTCAATTTCGTAAGTTTTTTGGACTAAATTATTTTATTGTATCGAGTCCTATTTTATCCAATTTTCTCTTCCAACCATCTAGTACTGATCAAGTCTTTTTGTTATGGAAGAGGAAGGGATTAGTAGCTTTTCGTGATTTGTTTTTGGAGGGTTGTTTTATATCTTTCGAACAACTTTCTAATAAATATAACTTACCTAATTCACACTTTTTTAGATATTTACAAATTAGACCATTTTTGAAGGCTACTCCACCCCTTTTTCTGCTACCACATCAATCCGAAATTTTTGATTTTTTTTTACAGTTGAACCCTTATCAGAAAGGATTAATAACGACTATTTATGAGTTGATTTTGAAATTACAAATAGATACATTTGATAAAATTAAGAATGATTGGGAAAGAGAACTCCAAATTTCTTTATCGATTGAGAAATGGGAGAGGATTCTTCAATTAGTTAATACTTCCTCAATGTGTGCAAGACACGCTTTGATACAATTCAAGGTGGTTCAGAGCCCATATGTCAAAAGATAAATTAGCTCGTTTTTATGGTCATATAAATCCTACCTGTGACAGATGTAACTCTGAAGTGGCCTCACTGACCCATATGTTTTGGTCCTGCCCTCTTTTGGAAAAATATTGGAAAGAAAATTTTGATACTATTTCTGTAGTCTTTAGTATAGATTTACAACCTCATCCTATTACTGCAATTTTTGGGCTACCAATGTTAGATTCTATTCATTCGTCCCGCTCCGCCCATCGGTTGATTGCTTTTATCACATTAATCGCCAGAAGATCTATTTTATTTAAATGGAAAGACTCCAACCCTCCGACCACACTCCAGTGGTACACTGAAACGATATCATGTTTAAATTTAGAAAAAATCAGGAGTGACATTGTTGAACCCTTGGTTAAATTTGATAAGACTTGGGGAAAATTTATTGAACACTTTCATACAACATAAATTGCTCCCTCTTTAACCGTTATAAAAATTATTTTACGTCTATCGGGTGGAACGGACTTGACGACAAACAGACTTAAATTGTTGAAATTCTCAGTTCAGATTCTGTTTTGCTTTGCTTTGTTTTTTAATTTATTTTATTTTTATTCTTATTTTATTATTAATTTTTTTTGTTTTCTTTAGTTTAGGGGGATTTTGTTTTTTCCTTTTTTCTTTGTCTTTTTATCTTTGTGTTTTTTTTACATTTATAAGTTTCATTTTAAAGATTTAACTATATTTACATAGAGATCGGGAGGTCTATATTCATTGTGTATTTTGACACTGGTCTCATATTAGGTTATACCTGTTATTAATGCAATCCTGATCCCTATGTATCAATACCATTGTTATGTTTATCATTATTCTTTTTGCTCCGTTTTTTGTTTTATTTTTGTTTTTTTGGGGGGAAAAAAACAATAAAACGATTTTAAAACAAAAAAAGAGAAGAAATTGTAGGAGCACTGGCTGAGATATATGCATCATTATTAGCTAAGGAAGAGGTGCTGGAGGACTGGAAGGGGATTAATGTTGTGTCCTTATTCATGGGCTACAAGAAAAAACAGAATTATTGACCAGTACACCCAACATCTATGGTACACGTAAGTTACTGGAGGGGATTCTGAAGGATAAGGTATATATGCATTTGGAAAGACGGACTAATTAGGAATAGTCAGCATGGTTTTGTGTGTGGGAGATCATGTCTCATGAATCTGAATTAGTTTTTTGAAGGACTAACCAAGAAGGTCAATGAGTACAGCATATCCATATGGACCAGCAAGGTTTTTCTGCATGGTAGGCCGTTTTGGAAGGCTAGATTGCACAGGATTCAAAGAAAGCTAGCTATTGGATACATAATTGGTTTGATGGCATGAAGCTGATGATGGATGATTGTTTCCTGAAGACCCTTGGCTAGTGGTGTGCCTTAGGAGCAGCGCTGGGCCTATTGCTGTTTGCCATCCATATCAACGATTTGGATGAGAATACACATGGCATGGTTTCTAAGTTTGCAGATGAAACTAAAATAGGTGGTATCATAGACAGTGAAGGCGACCATCAAGAATACAGCGGGACCTTGATCAGCAAGGTAAATAAGTAGGGGAATATCAATTGGTCCAATTCAGATATGTGCACGGTGTTGCATTCTGGGAAGTTAAACAAGGATAGGACTTCCTAGTCAAGACCCTGGGGTGTGTTACTGAACATAATGACCTACAAATACAAGTACATAGTTCCCTGAAAGTGGTGTCACAGTTAGATATGTGATGACTGCAGCATTTGGCACTCTGGCCTTCATCAGTCAGGGCACTGAGAATAGGGCTTGGGACATTACGTTGCGGTCATACAAGACATTGGTGAGGTCATACTTAGAGTATTGTAGACACCAGGAACTGCAGATGCTGGAATCTTGCGAAAAAAACAAAGTGCTGGAGTGACATCCTACCTGGCCCGCTACGTTACTCCAGCACATTGTATTTTGTGCAAGATTCCGGAGAACATAGTCAACATTTCGGGTCGTGACCCGTTTTCAGACAATACTTGGGAGTATTGTGTTCAGTTTTAGTCACCCTGCTATAGGAAAGATGCCAATGTTGGAAAGGGCACAGAAAATATTTATTAGGATGGTGTCAGAGCTTGAGGGACTGAGAGGTTGGGCAAACTAGGATGTTATTCCTTGGAGCGTAGGAGATGATAGGTGATCTAGTGGTGTATAAAATCATAAAAGACGTAGAAGGGCTGAATGCTGTATTTTCCTTGGAGTTGGGGAAAATCAAGAATTAAAGGGCACAGGTTTAAGGCAAGATAGGAAAGATTTAATGGAAACCCTAACGGGAAAGTTTTTCCACACAGGAGGAATTCCAGAGGCAGGTAGAATAGTTTAGAAGTTATTTTGGCAGGTACATGGTTAGGAAAAGATTTGAGGGACATGGGTCAAACACAAAGAGGACTAGCTTAGATAGGCATATTGGTTGGCGTGGATGAGTTGGGCCGAAGGACCCATTTCCAAACTATACAACTTCATGACTGACAAATTCAACTACCACTTTACTTTGAAAGATATTCAAATCCTTTGTCATTTTTCAAATAAATTTACAAGAATAATCTGATACACTATACCTAGCTCCAGGGTTGTTCATAGATGACTGATTCTGCATTATCAACTTTTTCTTCTCCTGTTGCAGTTCTACCAAGATAGCAGCACGATTTTTGTTTTGAAGATCTGTTAAAAAAATGTTGGTTAGTGCAAATGGTACACAAGTCAGATATATAAAAAACAAACTCCTGCAGCAACAATTTACTCTGAACTTTTAATTATTTTGTAGAGGCAATTTTAAAGGAAATACATTACTTGAAAAGCAAACCATGTTGTTTTCCTTGATTTTGCAGCTAGTGAACTGAGAGAATAAGCCTGATGCCCATGATAAAAGATTCACACTGTATTTCGGCAATTTAGCAGGGCTAAGCTAATTTTATGTTGAACGTATTAAGCCACTACAACTCAGTAGAGTGGCACAACTTTGATACACATCTGCAATTTCCCAACCTGAAAACAAAGAACATGGGATACAGTGGAGAGTATTAGAAACTGAGACATAGAAATCATTCCATTACGGTATTCTGGCTCCAGAGTGCCTAGACTCCATAAGATCAAACGATTTCAAACATATTTTCGTTATCTGTATACTAGGATCTATGCAGAACCCAAAAGTCTGAGCATGTACAACAGCTGAACAAAGCAGAGAAAGTGTAATGGGCCTGTCCCACCTACACAATTTTTCAGTTGATTGCCGGCGATTGTCAATTCACCAGCAGTCGCCTGAAAAATGGGGAACTGGAACGACGACTGTCAGAATGGAACACACACACACATCGCAAAGGCGGGGGCAGGGCAAGCGGGGGGGGGGGGGGGGGGGGGGGGGGGGGGGAAGGGTAGCGCTGTCTGAAATTCACACGGTGCAAAGCCAAGGTGATACAGACACACACCGCGATGAATAGGAAGGTTAAGACGGCTAGCACAGTGTACAGTGAGTCCTTTAAAAGAGGGGGGAAGAAAGGGGGAGAAACATTTATGAAGCCAGGCAACTTTTAATAAAGCCAGAGATGCACAGCTGTGAAGTTCGGCGGGAATTTAACATTACCGGTCGGTTTTCCTTGGTTCTGAAAACTCGTGCTTACTTTTTTTTCCCCCAATGAGCCAATGAAAATGACCGGTCAGCAAAGGCGATTAACTAAAACCACCTACGCCTACCTCGACTACCTATAACTACATGGCGACCCCACTACAACTGCACCAACGACTACAGGATTATCAATTTTCTCCATGGCGACCAATTTTTAGTTGGAGAAACCTTTTCAACATGTTGAAAAATTTGCGGCGACAATACTGAGGCCATGACTAGTCCCCAGATTGCGGGAACTCCTCGCAACCATGAAGGAGACTCACCAGAGACCACCAGCGAACATGTGGTGATCAGGTGGCGAGCGCAGAGTCTCCTGCACAAAGAGGCTGGTGTGGGGGAATGGAAGGGCTGGGGTGAGGGTGGGAAGAGCTAGCAAGGAATAGGGGAAGAGAAACTGATTGGTAGACAACAATCAGATGAAGAAAACAGGGATAAATTAGTTCTGCACTTATCAATCTTCCCCCTCCCCCAAGTTCTGCTATTCCACACAAAAAAAAGCCCACTCAAAATTCTTAAGTATTATTCTATAAACATATTTTGTGATGACAACAGTTAATTTAGCAGGGGGAGGGGGGGGGGGGTGCAGAGATGTCCGGACCGACGGGATACCAGCCCCCAGGCCCACCGCCAGCGCAGAGAAGCACCAACCCCAGCTCACCTCCGCCTCCCCCGCCGGTCCAACCAACAGCCCGGTCCGACGACACCAGCGGCCTCAGGCCCACAGCCATCACGGAGATCCCAGACGCACAGCCAGCCCTGAGAACCCACAGCCAGCACGAAGAACCCACAGACCCACAGCCAGCGCGGAGAACCCACAGACAGCGCCAACTCCAGCCCAACCCCGCTCCAACTCCAGAGGAAATCGCTCGCCGATGAGCCTTTACGGCGAAGTGCCAGTTCGTCCACAGCCTAGCCGAGCTGCGCTACTACCCCAAGTACAAGTCGTACCTTGCACACCACCGACTTCGGCCACTTCATCCACAATCCCGAGGAGGAGCGAGGGTCCCGGCCTGGGCTCAGCCTCCTCCAGCCCGGCGCTCGACAGTGCCGCATTGTGGGCGGCCTTCAGCCCAGATCTAGAGTTGGAGCTGGCCCGGACTCTGGGCTTGGGGCTGGGCAAGGGAGGGGGAGAAAGTTGCTGCTGCTGCCAGCACCACCAACAGCACCAGCAGCTCCGGCGGGCGCCCGACCTGCCCATAGCCAGCAGGAGCCAGTTTGCAGACTCTCTCTCCGACCAGGATGACTCCAGCAGCAGCGGCTCTGATCGCCCGTCTTCGAGCATGGCCGGCGGCTGCCCATCTTCAGCAGGTTCTCGGTGTCGGACTGAGGGGAAGGGGGTGGAGGTGGAGGACTGCCGGCCAACCCAGCAAGACAGGCAGAGCCGAGCTGGAGTCAACGGCTACAAGTCCGGGGCCATTCAGCTCCATCGATATCGATAATTCAGCTCCAACTCAATAATTAAGTTTGCTGATGACACTGTGGTGGTGGGCCTGATCTCAGACGACGAGAAGGCCTACCGGGAGGAGGTGGCTGGTCTAGCACTCTGGTGCCAGGATAACAGCCTCCTCTTGAACATCAAAAAAACGAAGGAGCTGATCATGGACTTTAGGAGGGCACATCATCCGAGGACGTACACTCCATTGAGGATAAATGGGGATCCTGTGGATAGGGTGAACTGTTTTAAATATCTGGGAGTCCACATCCCCGAGGATATGACATGGGCATCACACGCCTCAGCACTCGTGAGTAAGGCAAGGCAGCGCCTTTACCACCTCAGGCAATTGAGGAAATTCAGAGTGTCTCCGAGGATCCTCCAGTGCTTCTACGCAGCGGCGGTGGAAAGCATCTTGTCCGGGAACATTACCATCTGGTTTGGGAATTGCTCTGCCAAGGACAAGAAGGCTCTGCAGAGAGTAGTGCGTTCGGCTGAACGCACTATGGGAACTTCACTTGCCCCCCTGCAGGAACTATACATCAGGAGGTGCAACTCCAGAGCCAACAATATCATGAGAGACCCCTTCCACCCCTGCAACGGACTGTTCCAGCTGCTACGGTCAGGCAAACGCCTCCGTTGCCATGCAGTGAGAATGGAGAGGTTGAGAAGGAGTTTCTTTCCAGAGGCCATTCGGACTGTAAACGCCTATCTCACCAGGGACTAACTCTACTGAACGTTTTTCCTTCCATTATTTATTATGTAGAAGAATATGTGTGTTATGATTGTGTTTATAGTTTGTTTGGTTGTTTGGTTGTTTGTCTTTTGCACAAAAGTCCGCGAGCATTGCCACTTTCATTTCACTGCACATCTCGTATGTGTATGTGACAAATAAACTTGACTTGACTTGACCCCGCCAGCCCAGGACCACCCCGGACACCTCTGGACAGAGACGGGACACGGGGAAGGGACGGGGACGGCCCAGAAGCAACTCAATAGAGGCCGCAGCTACTGAGAGCCGACGCCGACTCCAACTACGGACAAAATGCAAGCCTGCACACAATGCAGCACCACCGTTGCCGAGACTTCTTATAGCTAGTGACCTATGACCTGGGCATGCACAGACGGAATACCGAACTCGCTTATTCTTTTGGCATTCAACTGATTTCACCACTGATTTAACTAAGAAACTCAGTATATTTAGTATTTAAAGCCTACTTAAAACTTGCATTTTTTATTCAGCAGTGCAGATTTATTTTTCTGGTATGTGGGGGTGGGGCAGATGTAGACTGAGAATTTGAATCATTTCAAAGGCCTGTCACATACAACAAAGCGACAGTAGAATTTCACAACTTAGTTTCAAACTGCTAAAAAGTAGCTGCAGTCAATGTTTTAATTATTTCAAAATGTAGGATACCATCATGTGCACTAAAGGATCATTCTTTGGAAAGTGAACCAAATTTGAAAAAAAAGTTTTATCTGTTAAATTTTTAGTATATATTCATAAAGAGCATTGTCCAAAGTTACGTGAATAATATATATTTTTTTGAATTAAGACTTCATTCATGCACATTTGCATAAATTTACATAGGCGTATATTACAATGAAAATAACATGTATTTTCCCCCTTTATTAGACAACTGTAAAATTGTATCTAATATCTTCCTTTCTGTATTTTAATGTTATGTTGTGCTTGTCCACGTCTATTTTTAAATTTCACTTAAAAATAATAGCTTTCATTCAATTATAATGAAATAATTAACGGTCTAATTAACGTTAAATTGCACACACATGACCGAAAAAATGAAAAGCTTATGCCATCTGAAAACCAGTTTTGATAACATTCATTTTTCATGTCAAAAGCTAGCTTTATTGTGCCTTGCTTTTTTTTTTACCAAATATGAATTCACTAAACTGTCATTTTTAATTAACAAAGAACTAATCAATTGGTCACACACGTGGCATTTATGATCACGTGCGTGACAAAGCAATCCATGAATGCACTCAGGTTATACCTATCATTGCTCCTCTTCTTGACCAGATTACCCATAAATGTAATGGTATAGTCTACTCAGTTATTACAGGAATGTGATCTCAGAAACAATGGAGTAATTGTATGTTATGCCAGTGTCTAGCACTTGGCCCACACATGGTTCAAACACATTACCAAAATAACACACAAAGTACACTGTATGAGCTGGTCATGTGTCTGCTGGACAACTGGATGCACCTGTACAAACTCTTCACTACTGCTATACATTTCTGAGCTGTTTTGAGCTGGAAAATAATTTGAAGGTGAGCATTTTACACTTGCAGTTGATTTTAAATATTAATAGAATTAATTATATGGAATTTGTTCTATGATTATATGTAAATCATGTGCAATGTGATGAACATGTTTTTTTATAAGAGAGCATTCTCATGCAAGAAACTGTTGAATGAGATATTTAAAGACATTAGAGTTTGCATGTGATGTCAAGACAAATTAATTTACACCGTTCAAATAGACTACTCAGTAATCAACTCAGATTAGAATGTATGTGTACATGTAGGTGCCTTAATTTCTTTTAAGGGTAACATATGAATTGAACCAACGTAAAAATAAATAGTACATGTACATCTTTTCATGTTCATGGTAGTCAAAAATGACTATGACTACACTGATGTTGTGTTAATATAATATTCTGGAGTATTTTAGGAACTGTTTTACTTTAATACTGCTTTTACATGAATGTGATTAAATTCCAGACAACATGGATGAACAGGCTCCTGCAACCAAAAGACCAATGACTTCAGCAGAGAAAATGAGGAGACTTCGAGCAAAAAAGAAACAACAAGATCCTGACTTTTCTTCTAAGGAGAGTCAACGAGTGGAAGCACTACGCAAGAAACGCTTACAAGAAATGACAAAGGAGCAGATCACTACATATCGCGACGCTGCTGCTGCAAGAAAGCAAAAGTCACGTGAAAACAAACTCAAAACAGAATGATCAGAAGCTGCGTGTGTGTGTGTGTGTGTGTGTGTGCGTGTGTGTGTGATCACATCTTCGCGAAAAAACGGCGTGGTATCAGTAACACTTTTACATATTTTGGTAGACATGTTTCCCCTGGTCCAAAATCGACTTATCTGAAAATTTCATGCTTTATTTCTTGTTATTAATGAAAAATTTCAAAAATCTGCCAAAACATGGAATTAAAAAACGACTGTCTTTCACTGATGACGTCACAATGTGTCTGCATGCCTTCTTCCTTGCGCTGTGAGTGACGTCATCCCTCCCACATCTCCCTCCTCCTCCTTCCTTCCCCCCCTTATTTAAAAGACGCAGCCGGAGATGAAATCGGGCAGTCGACTGAAGACCAAAGATCGTAGCTGAAGACTGTGGTGGCCCAACTCGCGGTCCTTTGGTCGATGGTTGATGCTCGCTCGCTTGCTCACCCGCCCTCTCGCCGCCCCCCCTCCCCTCACCCCGCCCCCTCGCTAGGGGTCCTCGTGTCGGCGCATGTTGGGGAGGTTGCTGCCCGCTGCCTCTGTCTCCACCTCGCTATCTCTACCCCCCTCCCTCTCCCTCTAGCTGCGCCTGCGAGTGGGGGCTATGCATGAGTTGACAGGGCGGTGGATGAGGTAAAAGGAGTGAATTAATAATATTAATATAATATCAAGGGGGGTGTGTAGTCCGCACCCCCCCCCCCTTCCCCCCACCGGGGACGGAACCCAACGGGTCCCACTTGGTCTACTAACATATAAAAATTTCACTTGATAAACTTCGGAAAAATAGAATCATATATACAGTACAAAACGTACAAAACAATATATCTGTAATGCTTTCAAAATTAGAGGAGATGTATTTCACAATGTTTCATATTTTTGGTCACACACGGACTGAATGGCCCTAAATGACAATTTACTGGAAATCATGTTAGCCTCCGAAGCCATAAAACAACCTTTTAAAATGTCAACAGCTTTCCACATTAAGTTAATTTTAATTATTCAAACAATACAAATTTAACATTCTCCACTATCTCTCGCTCAATTATTGGCAATTCAATTCTTTAGAAGCTTTCAAATTAAGATTTTTAAGTCAAATCCACCAGCAATTTTATGATGTTTATATTGTACACATCTTGCCGATACAAACCAGCTGTCTCTTTTACCACCTGTTGAATGCTGATCAAGAGGTCAATCTGAAATGTTGACTTCCTCCACTGCCTAAATCAACGGTATTTCCACAATTTCCACCATTATTTCATCTCATGCATCTGCAGTGTGTGCTGGTGACGTGGATAGTAAAATGATGATAGATTATTTTTGTAGAATGGGGAAAGTGATACAAATACATTTAAAATTATGACCCTGAGTTACAAAATCTGATTATGTAAATTGTGATTTTTATATCCAGCAAAACACTGCCCTTTTACTGAATTACCAGTCCTATGAAATGCAAATCTAATTACTGAAGAGAAAATAGATTTTCAGTATAACACTAATCACCACAACATGACCGAACAGATATGACACAATGAAACTATTATGTGAGATATACTAGAGATGAGTAATTGGTTCGGAAGCTATAAGTGGAAGAATTCAATAAACAAGCCCCAGATGCTGGACTTTTATGGCACTCTGGAAGCAAACTGCAACACTGCTGTACCATTTCTATTTTATATAATCACTAATCAATTTTGTTTTTCCCCAATCCCCAGCTTCTAGCAGTACCACCAACACTGCCACCTGGTGGATTTACAATAAACAGCAGATCTATAATTTAAAAACAAATCTCTATAATGCTGTCAGATCTTTAGAGTGGTGACCAGAACAGTATAGAGTTCTCTAGCTGTTGTCTAACCAGTATTTGGTAAAATCCTGCATGACCTCCTCTTAGGTGATGCTTCGGGTTGTGACCCTTCTTCAGACTGATTGTAGGCAGGTGGGTGGGGAGGAGAAAGAACTGGAGCAGTTAGATGATCTTGCTGAACGCCTGGGGAGAGGATAACTTCTTCAAGGTCCATTAACCAGCTCCACAGTATGCAACGATGTATCGCTCTTGGGATCACTGTCCCTAGCCAAATCAGCCTATCAGGGAAACCAAGTCATCTGTCGCCAGCCCTGATTTGTCCTGGTTTTTTCTTGCTTCCAGTTCTCACTCTCCAGACTCAAAACGTCACCTATCCAAAGGTTGACCAAAAATGCTGCCTGACCCGCTGAGTTACTCCAACATTTTCTGTCTATCATTCTGGTAAACCACCTCTGCACCCTTTCCAAAGCCTCAATGCCCTTCCCGTGATGGGACGACTAGAACTGCACACTGCACTAGAATATTTCAAATGCAGCCCAATAAAAGTTCTATAAAGCTGCATGACTTCCTGGCTCATATTCAATAACCTATGACCCCCAGCAGGACCAAAAACAAGACCTATCAAAGGGCGGATGAGCTTCTAGCGAGCCAACGGCCATCCACACTTCAGTAGAAGTTGCGATCGTACATAGCATTGTAAGGAATGATGATAAAGCACACACACCAAAATCCTATACATCCAGCAGCGGAAGTTTGCAGGAACTGGACAGAGATGCATGGTGTGTCCGTCACCGTTCCCGTCAGAAACCAGCACCACTGCTTCGCTAAGGTTTTTAACAATGATCAATGAAATTATGAATAACCCGTGAAACCAAGCATGCCATCTATCTATCCATCTATCTATCCACTTTAACAAAAATCACTTCCATCTGCACTGCTCGTTAGCAGCGTATGATGTCAGTGGGATCCCGAATCTCATTTACATAAAGTATTGCTCTTTTCAAAAAATTCTGTTTTAGTTAAATTCTTCCGTTTTCATTCACAATGACGTCACAATACTCATTTACTTAAAAAAAAAAATCACAATAAAAAAAAACCCTGATTTAATCAAATAGTTAGGGAGAGGTTTCATTTACAAAAAACATTGCGATTTCATTGTGGGAGGCGGGGGTGGGGGGGGGGGGAGGTGAGGGGAAAGGGGGGGGGGGTGAAGAGGAGGGAGAGGGAGTGCTGGGTATGAGAGGGAATGGAGGAGGATGGGGTAGGGATGGCGAGGTAACGGAGGGGAGGGGAAGAGAGAGGAGGGGAGGGGGTGAGGGGAGGGGAGGAAGCAGAGGATGGTGGGGAGAGGGAGGATAATGAAGGAGGGGAAGAGGAGACTGAAGGAGAGTGAGTTGCGTTCACATTGATGTTACTGTTTACAAGTTATTCACATTTTAAACCTCCATCTGCACTGGCCGTTAGCAGCGTATGACATCACAGAGGGGTCCCATTTACAAAAAATATGGCTCTTTTGAAAAAAAATCCACTTTTATTCAGAGAGACATAACAAATTGCTCTTTTTTAAAATATTCTGTTTTATTCAAATGTTTCCATTTTCATTGACAATAACGTCACAATGGGACCGCAAATCTCATTTACATTTAAAAAAATCATAATTTTCATAAAAACTGTTTTACATCCTTTGAACGAGCTCTTGAGAAAAGATGTACCATAGATGTTCCATTTTTTAGCATCTCTTTTGGCTCTGCACATAGCTGTCCACTCTGACTTTCTAATGGACCAATTTTATCCCTCGTTATCCTTTTGCTATTAATATAGCTGTAGAAACCCTTTGGATTTACTTTCACCTTACTTGCCAAAGCAACCTCATATCTTCTTTTAGCTTTTCTAATTTCTTTCTTAAGATTCTTTTTATCTATCTATCTTCTATCTATCTATCTATCTATCTATCTATTATATAAAAGTCTCGCCCCATCCGTCCGGCTGGCGTCCGGATCCCTTCCTGCCTTTCGATTTGTTCCCGCCGTGCGATGTCACAATGCCCGATGCTCGCAGACGTCCAATCGCGATGCCCGACGCTCGCGGACGTCCAATCGGAACGGATCCATTTACATGTACGGCTTCCTTCCGGCCGCATTTCTTCCTTTGATTCCCTGCAACTCCGAAACCGGACGCAGAATCGCCGACGTCTTTTCCATTTCGGTAGAGATTTCACTTTTCTTTCTAGGTATCCGCACCTCATTACATTTCGTCGTGTTTAAGTACACGTTTTTAATCAAATCCTCCCCCCCCCCCCAAAATTTCAAAACTAAACTGGCTTCTCACCCACAGAAGCTTCACCAGCCCCAGCCCCTGCTGAACGTTCCATCGTGTGATGTCACAATGCCCAATGTTCACATATGTCCAATCGGAATGGATTCATTTACATATGCCTATGCAGGAGCCCCAGCCAATGGTGAACGTTCCATCGTGTGATGTCACAATGCCCAATGCTCAAATACATCGTTGCCATAGTGACAGTACAGAGTACAAACTGGCTTCTCACCCATACAAGCAGCCATTTCAGTAGACATTTCACTTTCCCTTCCAGCTATCCACTCCTCATTACATTTCGTTATGTTTAGGTCCATTTTTTTCATTAAAACCTTCACCCCCCCCCCCCCCCCCCGACCCACTCACTCATTTTGTCGCCTCCTGCTGGCCAGCGACCATAACGGCTGCTGGCGCCCGCAGCACAACCTCAAGCGATGCCATTTAAAAACGGCCTTTCGGGAACGGCTCTACTTCGATGACCACGTCTCCCGTGGGGGCTGCGGGTAGGCAATGGCTGCGTTGGGGCATTACACTTTTAAGGCTCTGTGTGTGGGGATGCTTCGTGTGTGTGATGCCGCCCCGCCACCCCCCCCCCCCCCCCCCCCGCGTTGCCGAGACGGACCCGACTTCGACGACTTCAAGATACGCTATTTTAAGACGGTCGGTACCCGACTTCGACGACCACGTCTCCGCTGGGGGCTACAGGTAGGGAACGGTGGTTATACACTTTTCCAACTCTGTGTGTGGGGGTGGTTAGTGTGTGTGATGCCGCCCCCCCCCCCCCCAGTGGGGGCTACGGGTAGGGAACGGCTGCGTTGGCTAAAGGGATCAAGGGGTATGGAGAGAAGGCAGGTACATCCCTCTCCCTACCCCTCCCTCCCTCCCCACTCTTCCACTTCTCTCCCCCTTCCCCTCCACTCTCCCTCCCCACTCTTTCCCCTCTCTCCCCCACCCCTCTCCCTCCTCCCCATCTTCCCCATCCCCCTCCCCGACATCTCTCTCCCCATCTCTCACCCCCTACCCCGCTCTCCTTTCCCTCCCAAATCTATCCCGTTTCCTCCTCCTCCTCTCCCCTCCCTCCCCTCTTCTCAACCCCCCCCCCCCGCAAACACCGTTGGGGAGACAGACCCAACGGGTCTGCACTTGGTCTAGTTATTCTATAAAACTCTCGCCCCATCCGTCCGACATCCGTCCGGCTGCCTTTCTGCCTTTCGATTAGTTCCCACCGTGCGATGTCACAATGCCCGATGCTCGCAGACGTCCAATCGCGATGCCCGACGCTCGCAGACGTCCAATCGGAATGGATCCATTTACATGTACGGCTTCCGGCCGCATTTATTCCTTTGATTCCCTGTAACTCTGAAACCGGACGCAGAATCGACGACGTCTTTTCCATTTCGGTAGAGATTTCACTTTTCTTTCTAAGTATCCGCTCCTCATTACATTTCGTCGTGTTTAAGTACACATTTTTAATCAAATCCTCCCCCCCCCCCCCCAAAATTTCAAACCTAAACTGGCTTCTCACCCACAGAAGCTTCACCAGCCCCAGCCCCTGCTGAACGTTCCATCGTGTGATGTCACAATGCCCAATGTTCACATATGTCCAATCGGAATGGATTCATTTACATATGCCTATGCAGGAGCACCAGCCAATGGTGAACGTTCCATCGTGTGATGTCACAATGCCCAATGCTCAAAGACATCGTTGCCATAGAGAGGGATTAGAGAGAAGGTTCACCAGGCTGATTCCTGAGATGTCAGGTTTTTCATATGAAGAAAGACTGGATACTGCCTTGTACTCGCTAGATTTTAGAAGATTAAGGGGGTATCTTATAGAAACGTATAAAATTCTTAAGGGGTTGGACGGGCTAGATGCAGAAAGATTGTTCCGGATGTTGGAGAAGACCATAACAAGGGGTCAAAGTTTACGGATAAGGGAGAAAGCTGAATAGCCGACATCTTTTCCATTTTGGTAGAGATTTCACTTATCTTTCTAAGTATCCGCATCTCATTACATTTCGTCGTGTTTAAGTGCACGTTTTTAAACAAATCCTTCTCCCCCCCCCCAAAATATTTCAAAAATAAACTGGCATCTCACCCATAGAAACAGCACCAGCCCCTGGTGAACGTTCCATCGTGTGATGTCACAATGCCCAATGCTCACATATGTCCAATCGGAATGGATTCATTTACATATGCCTTTGCAGGAGCACAAGCACTTGGTGAACGTTCCAATGTGTGATGTCACAATGCCCAATGTTCAAATACATTGTTGCCATAGAGGGATTACAGAGAAGGTTCACCAGATTGATTCCTGGGATGTCAGGACTTTCATATGACGAAAGACTGGATAGACTCGGCTTGTACATGCTAGAATTTAGAAGATTGAGGGGGTATCTTATAGAAACGTACAAAATTCTTAAGGGGTTGGACAGGCTAGATGCAGGAAGATTGTACCAGATGTTGGGGAAGTCCAGAACAAGGGGTCACAGTTTAAGGATAAGGGGTAAATCTTTTAGGACCGAGATGAGAAAAACATTTTTCACACAGAGAGTGGTGAATCTCTGGAATTCACTGGCACAGAAGGTAGTTGAGGCCTGTTCATTGGCTGAATTTAAGAGGGAGTTAGATGTGGCCCTTGTGGCTAAAGGGATCGGGGGTATGGAGAGAAGGCAGGTACAGGATAATGAGTTGGATGATCAGCCACGATCATATTGAATGGTGGTGCAGGCTCAAAAGGCCGAATGGCCTACTCCTGCACTTAATTTCAATGGTTCTATGTTTCCCTCTCATCACCCCTCTCCCTCTCCAACCCATCCCTCTCTCCCCCACCCCCCTTCCCTCTCTACGCCACCCCCTTCCCTCTCTCAACCCGCCCCCTTCCTCCTACCCCTCTGTCCCTCTTCCATTACTCCCCCTACCCCTCTCCACCTCCCTCACCACTCTTCCACCTATCCCCCTTCCCCCTCCACTCTCCCTCCCCACTCTTTCCCCTCTCTGCCCCACCCCTCTCCCTCCCTCCTCCCCATCTTCCCCATCCCCCCTCCCCCACATCTCTCACCCCCTACCCCGCTCTCCTTTCCCTCCCAAATCTATCCCGCTTCCTCCTCCTCCTCTCCCCTCCCTCCCCTCTTCTCACCCCCCCCCTCCCGCAAACACCGTTGGGGAAACAGACCCAACAGGTCTGCACTTGGTCTAGTTATTATATAAAAGTCTGTGGCTGCCGCCTGCCGTCCGTCCGGCCGGCTGCCTTTCTTCCTTTTGATTCGTTCCATCGTGTGTGTCACAATGTCCAATGTTCACATATGTCCAATCGGAATGGATCCATTTACATATGCCTTTGCAGGAGCCCCAGCCCATGGTGAACATTCCATCGTGTGATGTCACAATGCCCAATGCTCAAAGACATTGTTGCCATAGAGGGAGTACAGAGAAGGTTCACCAGACTGATTTCTGGGATGTCAGGACTTTCATATGAAGAAAGACTGGATAGACTCGGCTTGTACACGCTAGAATTTAGAAGATTGAGGGAGGATCTTATAGAAACGTACAAAATTCTTAAGGGGTTGGACAAGCTAAATACAGGAAGATTGTTCCAGATGTTGGGGAAGTACAGAACAAGGGGTCACAGTTTAAAGATAAGGGGGAAATCCTTTAGGACAGAGATGAGAAAAACATTTTTCACACAGAGTGGTGAATCTCTGGAATTCTCTGCCACAGAAGGTAGTTGAGGCCAGTTCATTGGCTATATTTAAGAGGGAGTTAGATGTGGCCCTTGTGGCTAAAGGGATCAGGGGGTATGGAGAGAAGGCAGGTACAGGATACTGAGTTGGATGATCAGCCACGATCATATTGAATGGTGGTGCAGGCTCGAAGGGCCGAATGGCCTACTCCTGCACTTAATTTCTATGGTTCTATGTTTCCCTCTCCTCACCCGTCTCCCTCTCCCACCCATCCCTCGCTACCCCACCCCCTTCCCTCTCTCCACCCTTCTTCCTACCCCTCTGTCCCTCTTCCAGCACTCCGCCTACCCCTCTCCTCCTCCCTCCCCACTATTCCACCTCTCCCCCTTCCCCCTCCACTCTCCCTCCCCACTCTTTCCCCTCTCCCCCCACCCCTCTCCCCGTCCCTCCCTCCCCATCCACCCCCTCCCCCTCTCTCACCCCCTACCCCGCTCTCCTTTCCCTCCCAAATCTGTCCCGTTTCCTCCTCCTCCTCTCCCCTCCCTCCCCTCTTCTCACCCCCCCCCCCCTCCCCCCACCTGTGTGTCTGGGGGGTGGTTAAAGATTTCACTTTTCTTTCTAAGTATCCACTCCTGATTACATTTTGTCATGTTTATGTACACATTTTTAATCAAATCCTTCTCCCCCCCACCCCCCCAATATTTCAAAATAAACTGGCTTCTCACCCATAGAAGCAGCACCAGCCCCAGCCCCTGGTGAACGCTCCATTGTGTGTGTCACAATGCCCAATGTTCACATATGTCCAATCGGAACGGAGTCATTTACATATGCCTTTGCAGGAGCCCCAGCCCCTGGTGAACGTTCCATCGTGTGATGTCACAATGCCCAATGCTCAAAGACATTGTTGCCATAGAGGGAGTACAGAGAAGGTTCACCAGACTGATTCCTGGGATGTCAGGACTTTCATATGAAGAAAGACTGGATAGACTCGGCTTGTACACGCTAGAATTTAGAAGATTGAGGGCGGATCTTATAGAAACGTACAAAATTCTTAAGGGGTTGGACAGGCTAAATGCAGGAAGATTGTTCCAGATGTTGGGGAAGTACAGAACAAGGGGTCACAGTTTAAAGATAAGGGGGAAATCCTTTAGGACAGAGATGAGAAAAACATTTTTCACACAGAGAGTGGTGAATCTCTGGAATTCTCTGCCACAGAAGGTAGTTGAGGCCAGTTCATTGGCTATATTTAAGAGGGAGTTAGATGTGGCCCGTGTGGCTAAAGGGATCAGGGGGTATGGAGAGAAGGCAGGTACAGGATACTGAGTTGGATGATCAGCCATGATCATATTGAATGGTGGTGCAGGCTCGAAGGGCCGAATGGCCTACTCCTGCACTTAATTTCTATGGTTCTATGTTTCCCTCTCCTCACCCCTCTCCCACCCATCCCTCGCTACCGCACCCCCTTCCCTCTCTCCACCCTTCCTCCTTCCCCTCTGTCCCTCTTCCAGCACTCCCCCTACCCCTCTCCTCCTCCCTCCCCACTTTTCCACCTCTCCCCCTTCCCCCTCCACTCTCCCTCCCCACTCTTTCCCCTCTCCCCCCACCCGTCCCCCCCGCCCCCTTCCCCCCTGTCCCTCTTCCATCACTCCCCTTACCCCTCTCCTCCTCCCTCCCCACTCTTCCACTTCTCTCCCACCTTCCCCCACCCCTCCCTCCCCATCCCCCCTCCCCCACATCTCTCACCCCCTACCCCGCTCTCCTTTCCCTCCCAAATCTGTCCCGTTTCCTCCTCCTCCTCCCCTCCCCTCTTCTCACCCCCCCTCCCCCACCTGTGTGTTTGGGGGGTGGTTAATGCGAGTGTCATGATGCAGCCCCCCCCCGCCCGCAAATGCCGTTGGGGAAACAGTCCCAACAGGTCTGCACTTGGTCTAGTTATTATATAAAAGTCTGTGGCTGCCGCCTGCCGTCCGTCCGGCTGCCTTTCTTCCTTTTGATTCGTTCCATCGTGTGATGTCACAATGCCCAATGTTCACATATGTCCAATCGGAATGGATCCATTTACAAATGCCTTTGCAGGAGCCCCAGCCCATGGTGAACGTTCCATTGTGTGATGTCACAATGCCCAATGCTCAAAGACATTCTTGCCATAGAGGGAGTACAGAGAAGGTTCACCAGACTGATTCCTGAGATGTCAGGACTTTCATATAATAATAAATAATAATAACTTTATTTATAAAGCACTTTAAACAACTACAGTTGCCACAAAGTGCTGTACATGAGAAATCATGAACAAAAAGCTATTACAAACAATTAAAAACCATTAAAAACCGTAAAACGAAGGACTATAAAAAACACACTAAAAATTAAAAGACATTAAAAGCACTAAAAACAGGAGCAATGCCTCAGCCAGTGTCGAAAGCCAAAGAATAAAATATGTTTTTAGGCAGGATTTGAAGATGGAAAGTGAGGGGGCCTGTCTGATGTGCAACGGCAAGGTGTTCCAGAGTGCCGGAGCAGCAACAGAAAAGGCTCTATCCCCTCTGAGCTTCCGCTTAGACCTTGGTACCTCAAGGAGCAGCTGATCAGCTGACCTGAGGCACCGGGCAGGAGCATATAGGTGGAGCAGCTCAGAGAGGTAAGGCGGGGCGAGCCCATTCAACGATTTAAAAACAAATAAAATAATTTTGAAATGAACTCGAAAGTGCACTGGGAGCCAGTGTAGGGAGGCCAAAATTGGCGTAATGTGCTCCCTCTTTCGAGTTCCAGTCAAAAGGCGAGCGGCAGCATTTTGAACAAGCTGGAGACGAGCCAATGAAGCTCGTGCGACTCCAGAGTAGAGTGCGTTACAGTAATCCAGCCTAGATGTAATAAAGGCATGGATTACTGTTTCAAAATGCTCCCGCTCGAGAATGGGCTTCACCTTTGCCAGCTTCCTTAGGTGAAAGAAGCTGGACTTAACCACCGCGCCTATTTGTTTGTCTAGTTTAAAATCACCGTCCATCCTAAAACCCAGGTTCAAGACGGTTGGCTTTACAGACAATGCCAGTGGACCCAAGTCAACAAAGGGAGGTTCACGGCAGCCATTGGGGCCAAACAAAATCACCTCTGTCTTCTCTTCATTAAGTCCCAGAAAGTTTAAGGCCATCCAGGACTTAATGTCCTCAAGACAAGACAGAAGTGATTTTAAAGAATAGTCTTCCTCTTTCCTGAGTGGCATATATAACTGGCTATCATCTGCATAAAAGTGAAAGGAGATGCCATGCCTTCTCAAAATTGAGCCCAGAGGAAGTAGGTATAAGGAGAAGAGCAGGGGCCCTAAAATTGAGCCCTGTGGAACCCCATATACCAAGGGAGTGGAGGAGGATTCAAAGCCAGCAAGGCTTACCCGCATGGTTCTGTCTGCCAGATAGGACCTGAACCATCCCAGGGCACTGCCACAAATGCCCACTTGGTGCTGTAGTCTGGAAATTAAAATTCCATGGTCCACTGTATCGAAGGCGGCAGATAGGTCCAGCAAGACAAGAACCACATAATTACCTGAGTCGTTTGCCAGGAGGATGTCGTTGAAGACCCTTAGCAGAGCCGACTCTGTGCTATGCATAGCCTTGAATCCAGACTGGAAAACCTCCCGAATATTGTGCTCATCCAGGAAGAGTTTCAGCTGCGCATAAACTACCTTCTCCATGATCTTGGAGATAAAAGGCAACTTGGAGATCGGCCTAAAATTGGACAGATCAGTTTGATCCAGGCCTGGTTTTTTAAGTAGTGGTTGCACTACAGCATGTTTAAAATTTATGGGGACAACCCCAGAACACAAGCTACTGTTTATAATGGCGAGAACCGACTGCCCTATACTCGGGAAAACCTCTTTAAAAAGAAGAGGAGGGACAGCATCACAGGGGGAACCCGACGGCTTAATATGCCTAACCACATCCTCTAGACCCGACAATGTCAGAGGCACAAACTTTTCAAATGCCACCAGGCATGGGGCCGGAACAGAGGGGTCAGAGGCAGGGGCTGAAATGAGAGCCCTTATAGAAACGACCTTTTTGATAAAGAAGTGCAGGAAGTCATTGCACAATTCGGACGATGCTTCCAAGCAAACAGGCTGTGGGGCATTTAAAACAGAATCAATAGTTTTGAATAATACGCGTGGGTCGTGACGCTTAGCCACTATTATATTAGACAGGTAATATCTTTTGGCCTCTTTAACAGTATTTTGATAATTTCGCCAGCTGTCCTTTAGGATTTGCGATGAAACCTGCAGCCTGTCCTTCTTCCACTTTCGTTCAGCTCTGCGACAATCCCGTCGAGCTGTACGAGTTGCGTCACTAAACCAGGGCTCGGGTTTAGCTCTGGGCTGCAAAGTTTTTAAAGGAGCCACAGAGTCCAGTATAGTTGTGCAGGAGGAGTGGAACCAAGAACTAATCTCCTCCGCACCAAGGGGAGTGGACGCAGAGGGGGCACAGAGCTGATCGAATGCAGCAGAGAATTGGCCAGCAGCAGAAGGGTTAAAGGACCGACAGCGCCGAGCAGACGATACAGGTCTAACTGCAGCACTGGAAAAACCAACATCAAACAGTACAGGCATGTGATCAGAAAACAAACTATCACAGACCTCCAAGTTTAATACAGGCAAGCCATAGGAGAGAACAAGGTCCAATGTATGTCCATGTTCGTGTGTGGGACCAGACACACACTGCACAAAATTAAAAGAATCAATAAGACTTAAAAAGTCCTTCGCCAACGGCTTATCAGGACAGCACACGTGTATGTTAAAATCCCCAACCATAAGGACACGGTCATAGTTGGGCATAATCCCAGCCAGAAACTCAGAAAAGTCAGACACAAAGTCCTTGTGGTATTTGGGGGGTCGGTAGATGACAGCACAAAGCACCGTGTCGGAGCGACCCACCTCAAATAAAGTTGCCTCAAAGCTGGAGAACGTTGATAATGCAGTGCACTGTTTGCATTTAAAAGTGCTTTTATAAATGACTGCAATTCCACCTCCACGGCCCGACATCCGTGGCGAGTTGAAATAAGAGCAGCCCGCCGGCAAAAGTTCAGTAAAAGCGCTGCACTCACCAGGACCGATCCAAGTCTCTGTCACACAGAGGAAGTCCAGGGCCCGGGAACAGAAGAAGTCCCTCAAAATAAAAGTCTTGTTTGCCAGCGATCTGGCGTTCACCAGGCCAACCCGGGAAGGGGATGGACTCTTTAGGTCTGCAGATCGGGGAGCCCGGGGCAGTGTCCGCAGGTTCCGGATATTCACCCCGCGATGGCGGGGCCGAGGAGAGCAGGGGGAGCGGAGCCGGTCCCGCTGCAGCCTCCGATCGTAAGCGGGTAGGGGGGGAGGGGGGGAGAAAGGAGCAACCTGAAGCAGCCGGCACACCCGGCGACCGCCCCCGTCCCCTCCGAGGCGGCGTGTCCGGCCAGTTTTCCGGGCCGTAGCAGGCGGACAGCCCTCTACACCTTCCGGGAGGAGTTGGTCCGGTGGCAGCTGAGAAGCACCAGGCTGGAGACCCCGGAAGAGCGGGCTCACCTTGAGGCTGCCCACCTCCCCTCCGAGGCGGCGTGTCCGGGCAGCTCTCCAGGCCGCAGCAGGCAGGCAGCGCTCTGTACCCTCTGGGAGGAGATGGTCCGGTGGCAGCTGAAAAGCACCGGGCTGGAGACCCCGAAGGCGAGGCCCACGAAGAAGTCGCTGACAAGGGAGCCCGGGCGTACCCAGTCTAAAACTCACCAGTCGACCGCCGCGCTTTCCACGGCGACGGCGACGCTTCCTTCGAGGCAAGGCCCAGTCCAGGTGAGTCGAGGTTCCGGATAAGAACGGTGGCAGGGTATTATATTCAAACGCACCGACAAACGCACCGACATTATGTCGTAGATCTTGGAGAGATTGACGGTCGTACACCAGCAGAGACTTTACCTGTATAGTGCCAAAAAACACCAAACACAGACAGAGCGACAGACGAGCAGCCACACACACCGGCGCCATCTTATGAAGAAAGACTGGATAGACTCGGCTTGTACTCGCTAGATTTAAGAAGATTGAGGGGAGATCTTATAGAAACCGATGTTGGGGAAGTCCAGAACAAGGGGTCACAGTTTAAGGATAAGGGGGAAATCTTCTAGGACCGAGATGAGAAAAACATTTTTCACACAGAGAATGGTGAATCTCTGGAATTCACTGCCACAGAAGGTAGTTGAGGCCTGTTCATTGGCTATATTTAAGAGGGAGTTAGATGTTGTCCTTGTGGCTAAAGGGATCAGGGGGTGTGTAGAGAAGGCAGGTACAGGATACTGAGTTGGATGATCAGCCATGATCATATTGACTGGAGGTGCAGGCTCGAAGGGCCGAATGGCCTACTCCTGCACCTAATTTCTATGTTTCTAAGTTTCCCTCTTGTCACCCCTCTCCCTCTCCAACCCATCCCTCTCTCCCCCACCCCTTCACTCTCTACCCTATCCCCTTCCGTCCCCGCCCCCTGCCCCTCTTCCACCACTCCCCCTACCCCTTCGTCCCCACTTCTCTCCCTCACCCCACCCCTTTCCCTCCCCCACCCCTCTCTCTCCCCCTCCCTCCCCTACCCCTCTGACCCTCCCCACTCTTCCACCTCTCCCCCTCCCACTATCCCTCCCCACTCTTTCCCCCCCTCTCCCCCCACCTCTCTACCCCTCCCTCCTCCTCTCCGTCCCCATCCCTCCCCCCCACATCTCTCTCCCCCCTCTCTTCCACTTCACTTCTCTCCCCCCTTCCCCCTCCACTCTCCCTCCCCTCTTTCCCCTCTCTCCACCCACCCCTCTCCCCTTCCCTCCCTCCTCCCCTCCCTCCCCATCCCCCCCCCCCTCACCCACATCTCTCTCCCCATCCCCCTCTCTCATCCCCTACCCCGCTCTCCATTCCCCCCCAAATCTGTCCCGTTTCCTCCTCCTCCTCTCCCCTCCTCTTCTCACCCCCCCTCCCCCCACCTGTGTGTTTGGGGGGTGGTTAATGTGAGTGTGATGCCTCAAACCCCCCCCCCCGCCCCCCGCTAACGCCGTTGGGGAAACGGGTCTGCACTTGGTCTAGTATATTACTAAAAGTCTGATCTTGACCGCTTTTGTCCGAGAGAACGCCACCACCTACGGCCGTCATTTTTGGCCACCTGGCTCAGAGCCCACGTCTGCCTTCCTAAACCGGAGTATTTTTCCCAACGATGAAAAATCAGAGAGATATTAATGTTTTTTAAAAAATCACCATTCTCTCTGCTGCCCCTGCTGGAGGGAGGGGGAGGGACTATAACACCAGGAAGTGGTGTGCCACATTCAGTCTCTGCAAGATGGAGGTCACTCTGAGCTCTGAATAACACTGAACACATGTGTACTCAACTGTGAGTACCTTTAATGTGGTTTGAAAATGAAAATATGGTTAGTTTGAAGTAAAAAAAAGCACTGCCTGCAAATGGTTGTTTGGGAGGTTTGGGTTGAAGTAAAAAGGCACTCTCTCTCTCTCCCCATCTCCCCCTCTCCTCCCCTCTTTTTCTTCCCCTCCTCCCCTCCCCCACGGTCCCTCCCCTAAACCCCCCTCCCCTCCACACCCCTACCCTTCCCTACCCTTCCCTCCACCCTCCCTCCACCCTCCCTGCTCCCAACCTCTCCCCCCTCTCAGCACACCCTCTCTCAGCACCCTCTCTCTCTCCTCCCCCCCTCTCTCCTCCCCTCCCCCCCTCTCACTCTCTCCCCCTTGCCCCTTTCTCCGTGTCTCTGTCGCTGCCCCTTCTCTCTCTGCCCTCACTCTCTACCTCCACCCCCCTAGATCCCTATCAAGGGGGGTAATTAGCGTGAGTGCGGGGGGGGGGATAGTTAGTGTGTGTGACGCTGCATGCTGCCTCCCCCCCCCACAACCGCACGTTGGGGGGGAACAGACCCGTTACATGGTCTAGTATTCTTTATATTCCTCAATCACCTCATTTACTCCATGCTGCCTATATTTATTGTAGATCTCTCTCTTTTTCCGAACCAAGTGTCCAATTTCCCTTGAAAACCATGGCTCTTTCCAATTATTACTCTTTCCTTTCAACCGAACAAGGAAATAAAGATTCTGGACTCTTACACCCCTGTCTCATGGTGTGAGTTGGCCCACGAGGTACCCCGAGTTTAAAACAAATTTAACTTGTGGTAACTACATACAATTAACGTAGCGGGAACGTCGGAATTCGTAGACACAACTTAGTGACTCGTGGCGCTAACGGCAGGTACCCGTGAAACTTGTTAACTCTTGGAAAAATTCAAACATGTTTAAAGTTTTCCACGAGTAAAATGTACTGCTGAAGTTAAAAATTGAAACATTTAAACTCGTTGTAAGAACGTAGTGGCCCGTGCGTTTACCTTAGTGTCTCGTGAGTCTACCATGGGCACTCTTTAACTCAGCGGGCAGGCAGCATCTCTGGAGAGAAGGAATGGGTGACGGGATAACGTTTCTATTGAACCTCGCAATGAAAGGACAATGGATTTCATATAATGGAGTTACCCTTGTACTTCAGCGTACTTGCTCAAAAGTTTACGGCCGAACTGAACTCAAAATATGGTTTGTATATCAAACATGCATGTTACAAGCACTAACCAACCATTGACAGATGAAAGATACATGCAGCTCCTGGAAAGCGAGCGTTAATTAGTTCCATGTTAGAGTGAAATCCTTACCGATAGTAATAATTTTATTCGGAATAGTTTAAATCTACCGAGTAGCATTTTAGTTTACACCCACCGCCTCCATACTAATACACGTGTATCCACATGTTGTTTCCTCCATATACCACCGGTGGTATCGTTATTTAGGTGTTTTGGCCACCCTGAGTCTGAACGGCACTGTAATACAGAGCAAGTCTTTATTTCTATTTCCCTTTGTGAGAATTTTTTCCCCCTGATCATCTTCAGTAAATAGCTTTCCAAATATTGGAACGTGAAATTATATTTTATCTACCGTGCAAAGCTTCATTTCAGATCTTCACAATGCCAACCGCATTGAAGCCTTTCGCTGCTTGGACGCGGGCGGTTCACTGCAGAAAATGACTATTTGTTTCCCAGATAAGGACGAAATGCAGAATGAGTTAGGATACACAGTGGAATATTGCTTAAAGTTGTATATGTGTGTTGGTGGAGCGAGATCTGGGTCCCCCAGAAACTGCACTGGTTTGTTCCGCGACAAGCCGATTGTACCGCATTCACCGTTTGTAACACCTTTTCCCACGGACACCTTTCAGAACAAGCTCAGAAACGGCTTCTCTTTTGTCCGTTTTCAGGTGAGCCGACAGTGTGGAGAGGTGGGGGTACGCGACTTTTGGCTGTAATGGATATTTGTCACCGAACCAGCCGAATTCCTGGAGACCAAACACCACTTATATAGCTCGTTCTACCTGTTTAGCTAAAAAATGACCCCCCTCCCCCCCCTCGGGGAGAACAGCGAGGGTTCTTTGTTCTTGTTCCGAATTGTGTCAGAGTTGAAGAAAAGTGCCGGTTTCCACGCGCGACTCAAGCGGTGACCTGATCTCTCTGGGAAAAGGAGAAGTTCAAAATGCAATATATGTGGCCGCACTGAATTCTATCTTTAATAAGTCTCATAATCAGGCAACCATGAACTAGACAGACAAAATGCTGGAGTGACAATGGGTCAGGCAGCATCTCTGAGGAATACGTAATATTTCGGGTCAAGACCATTCTTCAGACGGGTCTCGACACGAAACGTCACCAATTCCTTTACTCCAGTCCCGCCGAGTTTCTCCAGCTTTTTGTACACTTGTTCAGACTTTCGGTTATTGATCTGCAAAGTTTCTGTGGAATTTGCCTGACAATCCACAAATTGCTCTGCTTGCTATCTCTCTTCATTTCTTTTGATTTTTCTGATGCCCTATTCACACCCTGTTCCAATCCGATTCATTCTGGATCTGATCTCGCACACTGTTCATACCTCCAAGTTTATGCCATATCAATCACCACAAATTTAGGACTGGTTCATCTTTCTTCGCAATCTTTTTAAACAGCAAACGGGCAACTGATTGAATGATTACTGCATTGAAAAGCTATTTTAAAGAATCTGCACAGTGTCTCAATTGTGCAGCAGCTCCACAAATAATAACACAATCATATATTTTTATCACAGTTAACAGTACACGCATATGATTTACAGTTTAGCTACTCAATGCCGCAGGATGGAGATGTCTTCTTTAACACTGTTGCTTATTAAAACAGACCTTCATCCACGGTGGCTCAAGAGTATCTTGGGAGAGGAACTTGGAACATCGCAGAAATGACAAGTAAACGACAAACATTATCATACCGGTGGGAACTTAGTTAAACTCTTGATCATATACTTGGAATCTCGTACACAACCACGAGTTGTGATTATTACCAACCACTTTCTGTTATTTGCACTATCAGTTTATTTATTCATGTGTGTATATATTTATATCATGGTATATGGACACATTTATCTGTTTTGTAGTAAATGCCTACTATTTTCTGTGTGCTTAAGCAAAGCAAGAATTTCATTGTCCTATACAGGGACACATGACAATAAACTAACTTGAACTTGAACTTGAGTCTTTCACTCAGGGTACCTCGTGGGTCAGCTCGCACAGTGAGACAGGGCTATTAAAATTTCACCTTTAAATGTCCTCCATTTCTCTACTACATCCTTCCCATAAAACAAAAAGTCCCAATGCACTCCTTTTAAATCCTTTCGCATCTCCTCAAAGTTAGTCTTTCTCCAATCAAAAATCTCAACCCTTGGTTCAGTTCTGACCTTCTCCATAATTATATTGAAACTAATGGCATTGTGATCACTGGACCCAAAGTGCTCCCTGTTAACAAGAGGTCCAGCATTGCCCCTTCTCTAGTAGATAGCTCTATGTATTGCTGCAAAAAAACTATCCTGCACACATTTTACAAACTCCAAACCATCCAGCCCTTTTACAGAATGTGTTTCCCTTGAGTGGAAAATTGAAATCTCCCACAATCACTACCTTGTGCTTACTACTAATATATGCTATCTCCTTACATATTTGCTCTTCCAATTCTCGCTCCCCATTAGTCGGTCTATAGTACACCCTTATAAATGTTGCTACATCTTTCCCATTTCTCAGTTCCACCCAAATAGGCTTCCATTGATTACCCTAAACTATCGTATTATTTTTATTTGGGTTTTCCTCTGTTTTAGGTACTTATCTATTGTCAGGACTTTATTTCTCTCCCCTATTCCAATTTCTTAAGATCTCTCACTACTTTCTATATTCAATTTGCAGACTTTGATTTATACAATTGTCACTGGATTCTTTTTCTCCTCTTATAACTTTAGTTATCTTCCCATTGAGTGAAATATATATACACAATTTTTAAATGAGTTATATTTTGAAGGTTCATGTTGTTGGATTACTATTGTGACTATCAACTATTGATTGCAATCTATCAATATAATAGCCAGTTTCCACGCTGTATCTCTAAACAAAACTAAAACTAAATATTCACAATATACAAGGAACAGGTCAGACTGATTATTTTTCAGCCATCTAACTCTTGACTCCCAGAACAGTACAATAATTTCCAAGAGTCAAAAATTAAGTTTCTACCGGGAACTGAAACATAACTGAAAACTTTGTACTGATACCCAATGAGACATGACAAGAACAACTTCAACCGCATACATACACTTACCAGCTATAATGAATGATGCAAGGGTGTGTGGTGGCCACTGGGGGGAAGGGAGGAAGTTTGAGGACAGCATAAAATATTTTAGAAAACAAACAGGGAAGAAAGGCAAACCAATGAGGGCAAGAAGAAACTGAAAACATTTATTTTTGGCCTGATGTCCATTTATCACCTGTACATTTTTGGAAAAGTCTTGGGACCTTTCTTCTACATTAAAGGCAGTTTATTGCAGAGAGACGCAGATGAAACCACAAGTAGATCGGAGCTTTTCCAATCATAGGTGCCCAAACAATGAACTGTCCTTGATATATTGCTATTGTTATAATATGGGAAAGAACGGTTGCTGAAATTTACTTTAATTTCTAATCACTAGGCATGTATATCTATAATTATTCTTTTCCACATCTTACCTGGCGCTGGAGGGTTTGTTGTCATTTCTGTTGAACACCCAAAATCTATATAAAAAATAAAAAAGATAATTATAATTATAAATTTGGTAACAATTAGGAGGTTAAGCTTGAATAGTAATGAACGCTTATCTTTTACAAACATCGTAGAAACTGTTATTGGCTTTATCGTGTATCTGTACACTGTAGTCATCTTGTTTGTAATCATGTATAGTCTTTCCACTGACTGGATAGCACACAACAAAAAAACTTTTCACTGCACCTTGGTCAAGTGACAATAAACTAAACTAAAAAAAACTCAACTAAATGTAGAGAATTTCAGTAATGTGGAGAATCTATATTTCTCCAGCAGCAAATTATTTAAAGATTTTGGACCAATGATTTGAGGCCCAGGCAACAGACAGGCCTGGCAGTATAATCGTTTATGCAGCTTCAGGTTGTGTTTTCAAGGTTGGTTACAGAATTTGAAGTATAGTTGGAAAGCCTAAGATCAAACAAATCTTGTATTACTACATCCCAACCATTTTTGCAGATGATTTCCAGCAATCATGTATCTCCTCAGTTGGTTAGTCTTATCCAGTTGAGGGGTTGAACCAGCTCTAAAATGACTGTTATCCCAGTCTATCAAAGCAAGTTGCAGAATCTGCAGAGCAAGCTTTATGAAACAGTTACTGGCAATATCAATTGGCGTTTGTCTCATATATAGCACTAAGAAGATGTCAGGTTGCCACAAGGATATCTTTAATATAGAGTGACAACATAGTTTGCCACTCTAAGGAAAGTACTAATTTCAAAGCCAATATGTCACATGAATGCAAACTGAAAGTTAAATAGTGAATTCATGAACATGTTGGAAGTTGAGCAAATCAAAACATGAATCGCAGGGGACGGGGGACGGGATAAAACTTTCATCTGTACTCAACCTAAATTAACGCCAGGAGATCGTAACACCTTAAGACTGGTTCCTGAATTCCCTGGCCAGTTTTGTAGATGAGCAACTTGTATTATGCAGCTCGCACAGAATGGTGTAAATCTATCTCCATAATTATTACATGAATGTACAACTTGCACATCTATACTTTTCCCCAATACATCGTAGCACCACAGAGTACAGCTTTTAAATGATATAACTAGTAAACATAACCTGCAGGACATCATTAAAAAGTGATGTTACATGCAAATTGTAGGAACAACACTTCATATTCCACGGGTAATAGGTAAAGGAACCACTAGGAGGTAGTGACCATAATATGATAAGTTTTTAATCTGCAATTTGAGAGGGAGAAGGTTAAATCAGAAGTGTCAAATGTGGGTCCCTTGAAAGCAGTAACAGGTGAAATTATTATGGGGAACAAGGAAATGGCAGAAGGGTTGAACAGGTACTTTGATTCGGACTTTACTAAGGAAGACACCAACAATCTCCCAGATGTACGAGAGGACAGAGGAACTGAAATAAATTTGCATTAGGCAAGAAATAGTATAGGGTGGACTGATGGGACTGAAGACTGATAAATCCACAGGACCTGAAGGTCTGCATCCCAGGGTATGCAAGGAGGTGGCTCTAGAAATCGTGGACGCATTGGTGATCATGTTCCAATGTTCAATAGATTCAGGATCAGTTCTTGTGGATTGGAGGGTAGCTAATGTTATCCCACTTTTCAAGAAAGGAGGGAGAGAAAACAGAGAATTATAGACCAGTTAGCCTGACATCGGTGGTGGGGAAGATGCTGGAGTCAATTATTAAAGAAGTAATAACGACACATTTGGATAGCAGTAAAAGGATTGGTCCAAATCAGCATGGATTTATGATGGGGAAATCCTGCTTGACTAATCTGGATTTTTTTGAGGATGTGACAAGTAAAATGGATGAAGGAGAGCCATTGGATGTAGTGTATCTGGACTTTCAGAAAGCCTTTGATAAGGTCCCACACAGGAGATTAGTGGGCAAAACTAGAGCACATGGTATTGGGGGTAGGGTATTGACATGGATAGAGAATTGGTTAGCAGACAGGAAACAAATAATAGGAATAAACGGGTCCCTGTCAGAATGGCAGGCAGCGGCGAATGGAGTGCTGCAAGGCTCGGTGCTGGGGCCGTAACTATTTACAATATACATTCATGATTTAGATGATGGGATTAAAAGTAACACTTGCAAATTTGCAGATGACACAAAGCTGGATGGCAGTGTGAACTGTGAACCTCATGTGAGGTTCAAATGACAAATAAAAGGTATTGTATATTGTATTGTATTGAAGAGGATGCTAGGAGGTTGCAGGGTGACTTGAACAGGTTGAGTGGGCAGATGCATGACTGATGCAGTATAATATAGATAAATGTGAGGTTATCCAGTTTGGCGGCAAGGACAAGGAGGCAGATTATTATCTCAATGGTGTCAGATTAGAAAAAAAGGAAGTGCACGAGACCTGGGTGTCCTTGTACACTAGTCACTGAAAGTAAACATGCAGGTACAGCAGGCAGTGAAGAAAGCTAATGGCATGTTGGCGTTCATAAAAAGAGGATGCGAGTATTGGAGTAAAGAGGTACTTCTGCAGTTGTACAGGGCCCTGGTGAGACCACATATGGAGTATTGTGTGCAGTTTTGGTCTCCTAATTTGAGGAAGGACATCCTTGCTATTGGGGCAGTGCAGCATAGGTTCACAAAGTTAATCCCCGGGATGGCGGGACTGTCATTTTAGGAAAGATTGAGCTTGTATTCACTGGAATTTAGAAGGATGAGAGGGCATCTTATAGAAAACATAAAAGGCTGGACAAGCTAGATGCAGAAAAAATGGGGAGGCCATTTAAAACTGAGATGAGAAAACCTTTTTCATCCAGAGTTGTGAATTTGTGGAATTCTCTGCCACAGAAGGCATTCACTGGATGAATTTAAAAGAGAGCTAGATAGAGCTCTAGGGCCTAGCGGAATCAGGGGATATGGGGAGAAGGCGGGCACTGGTTACTGATTGTGGATGATTAGCCATTATCACAATGAATGGCTGTGCTGGCTCGAAGTGCCAAATGGCCTCCTCCTGCACCTATTTTCTATGTTTCTCTGAATACTGCAATTTTTAATACTTAATCTACAAACTAGCCCCCCCCCCTTTATTATTTTTTTTCCTATCCCTCCCCCCTCCCTGTGCCTCACACGTTTCTCCACAATCCGCAAGAAATGCAACACCTGTCCCTTCACCTCCCCCCTCGACTCCATTCAAGGACCCAAGCAGTAGTTCCAGGTGCGACAAAGGTTCACCTGTATCTCCTCCAACCTCATCTACTGCATCCGCTGCTCTAGATGTCAGCTGATTTACATCGGGGAGACTAAGCGGAGGTTGGGCGATCGTTTCGCCGAACACCTCCGCTCAGTCCGCAATAACCTACCTGAACTCCCGGTGGCTCAGCACTTCAACTCCCCCTCCCATTCCCAATCCGACCTCTCTGTCCTGAGTCTCCTCCATTGCCAGAGTGAGCAACACCGGAAATTGGAGGAACAGCACCTCATATTCCGCCTGGATTGCTTGCGTCTGGTTGGCATGAACATTGAATTCTCCCAATTTTGCTAGCCCTTGCTGTCTCCTCCCCTTCCTTAACCCTCGAGCTGTCTCCTCCCATCCCCCCGCCCTCGGGCTCCTCCTCCTCCCTTTTTCCTTCCTTCTCCCCCCCATCAGTCTGAAGAAGGGTTTCGGCCCGAAACGTCGCCTATTTCCTTCGCACCATAGATGCTGCTGCATCCGCTGAGTTTCTCCAGCATTTTTGTGTACCTTCGATCTTCCAGCATCTGCAGTTCCTTCTTGAACACTTTCTCCACAATCTGCCTGGATTCCTTCCTCCAGCTTCATAATTCACATCTCTTCCATCCTTAACTCACACCTTTTGCCTTTTCATCTGTTCAATCAACTGCCTATCAAACTCACCCTCACCTATATCCACCTATCACTCACCAGGCTTTGTCCTGCCTCTCCTCTCTTCCAGCTCTCCTCATCCCCACCACAATCAGTTTGAAGGGCCCCAACCTGAAACGACACTTCCATGTTTTCCAGAGATGCACCTGACCCGCTAGTTACTCCAGCTCTTTGTGTATATTTTGTAAGTCATCATCTGCAGTTCCTTCTGTACATTAGAGTTGAGTATAGGAGCAAAGAGGTCTTTCTGCAGTTGTACAGGGCCTAGTGAGACCACACCTGGAGTAATGTGTGCAGTTTTGGTCTCCAAATTTGAGGAAGGACATTCTTGCTATTGAGAGAGTGCAATGTAGGTTCACAAAGTTAATTCCCAGGATGGCGGGACTGTCATATGATGATAGAATGGAGCGGCTGGGCTTGTGTACTCTGGAATTATATGCACAAAAAGCTGGAGTAACTCAGCGGGACAGGCAGCATCTCTGGAGAGAAGGAATGGGTGACGTTTCTGGTCGAGAGATACTGCCTGTCCCGCTGTTACTCCAGCATTTTGTGTCTATCTTCGGTGTAAACTAGCATCTGCAGTTCCTTCCCCACACAAAGATACTTGCTCAGGACTGACCCATGGTGCGGCAGGCCGACCTGAAAAAGGATCTCGACCCGAATCGTCATCTATTCCCGTTTTCTCCAGAGATGCTGCCTAAATCCGCTGTTACTCCGGCATTTTATGTGTGTATCTTCTATGTTTATCAGCATCTGCGGTGCGGTTCCTTTCCCCTTCCCTGCACAAAGCTAATAGCTCGGGGACTGACCCACGGCTCGGACAGGTCGCTCCACTCTCCAGTGGAGGGAGCGCGCGCCGCTTCCGCTGCCGCTGCCGCTGCCGTCACACAATGGGGGACGGAACGCGCGCCGGTGTCGTCACAATAGGGAGTGTGCGCGCCGCAGCCGCAGCCGCTGATGTCACAATGGGGGGCTGCGATGGCGGTTGAATCGTCGCTCGGCTCCGGGCCTGCGACGCAGCAATGAAGGGGCGGTGGCGGCCGTGTGGGGAGAGAGAATATTATTCATTCATTCACTGTCTGTCTGCCTTTCCTCTTGACATTTGTTTCCCCCACCCCGTGCACCTACCGAGCGCCTCTTCCTCCTCCACCTCGCCCGTCTCCGTTACTGATCGCCTCGCACTCGGCGAGACACAACTTAAAGACGAAGCGGCGCGGCCGCGGCCGGGCGATGGCGCATGCGCGCACTCTGCCGCTCCGGAGTGCGCACAGGCCGGCGCGCATGCGCGAGTGCAGGTTCTAAACATTGCCCAGGAAGGAACTGCAAGTCGAAACACAAAGCTGGAGTCATTCAGCGGGACGGGCGGCATCTCTGCAGAGAAGGAATAGGTGACGTTTCGGATCAAGACCCTTCGGCTTTTTTATTTACCTTTCGGCTTTTGTTTTAAAAAACGTCTTGATTTTTTTGAGAAATCAATCGATCGAAGAAAGCTGATCCTAAATCGTTATCTGAGTGCGTGAAAAGCAAAGATCTTATATAGCTATAAGATCTTTGGTGAAAAGTGTTGCAATAATCTCTGAATTGTACAAACGGGTCACAATCTCGACTGAGGCGCGCATCTGCCATGGCACCAATGCGCAGGCGTTTTATCGCCGCAGAGGCAAGTTTGGGGTCGAAATCGGACAGAGAGCTCTTAAATTGGGTGCAATCATTGCTTGTAAGAAAAAAAAACATAGGTGGATTGCAAATGAATGTGCCTTGTTTTCCTATTGAATTCATGTACACACACTGACGGTGGATTCCCTCCAACTCAATGGATTGTTCATGAAACTCGGGATAAGTCCATCCGAGGACGATATAAAGATTGTTCCTCAACATCAGTCACTCCTCTTGTTCCCTTAGCTACCATTTAAAGGGCAGGGGAATGGGAATTAGAAAGTTACAAATAACTTTGTGTGACACTCCTAAGCCAACTGGAATAAAGAACAGTACAGCACAACAATAGGCCCTTTGGCCCACAATGTCTGCCGAATATGATACTAAGACCAACTCTTATCTGCCTGCACATATCCATATTCTCCCATTCCCTGTGTATCCATATGTCCATCCAAAAGTCTCTTAAATGATGTGGAGAGAATGTTTCCACTTGTGAGGAGAACCTAGGACCAGAGGTCATAGCCTCAGAATTAAAGGACATTCTTTTGTGTAAGAGATGAGGAGGAATTTCTTTAGTCAGAGGGTGGTGAATTTGTGGAATTTATGACCTTAGATGCCATTATCGTATCTGCCTCAACCACAGCCCAGGCAACGCTTTCCAGGCACTCACTATTCATATCTCCTTTAAACTTTGTCTTTCTAACCTTAAAGCTGTGCTCTCTAGTATTTAAATTCTCCCATCCTGGAAAAAAGGTTCTGACTTATCTATACCTCTCATAACATTATATACTTCCAACAGGTCTCCCCATGCCTTCAGCCTTGCAGAGAGAGAAAAAAAACTAATTTTGCCCAACCTGTCCTTCCCACTAATTCTCACCAATCCAGGCAGACTGAGTAAATCTCTTCTGCTCACTCGACAGCCTTAGCATCCTTCCCGTAATGGAGTGGCTAGAACTGCACCGAATACTCAAAATGTGGTCTAACCAAAGGCCTGACTTGACTTTCTAACCCTTATAGTCAATGTCCCATCAGATAAAAGGAAGCAAACCATAATAATTCTTTACTACTCTATCTACTTGTGTTGCCACTTTCATGGAGTTCTGGACTTGGACCCCAAGATCCCTCTACATCAATGGTGTTAAAGGCCATGCTGTTAATTGTATATTTTCCCCATACCTTTGACCACCCAAAGTGCAAAACCTGGGCTAAACTCCATCTGCCATTTTTTTGCACATTTCTGTAACTGATCTATATTCCTCTGTATGCTTTGACAGCCTTCCGTACAGTCCACGACCCCAGCAATCTGCAAACTTACTAAACAAACCGTCTACGTTTCTGTCCAAGTCATTTACATGTATTTACACTCCACAGGGTATGTGCTACTGTTTCAACACCAAAACATCTTCAAGTCAAGTCCAGTTGAGTTTATTTTCAAATGCACAACTACGGTGAGGAAGAGGTATGAAAAGGTATGCTCTCAGAAGCATTACTGACATATAGATTGAGACAACACACAAAACAAATTGTACAATGACTGCATTTCGTTGTCTCTGTACTGTACACTGACAATGACAATGACAATTAAAGTTGAATCTGAATCTGACAAGACAGTAAAAAGAAAAAGGCTGTGCAAAAACAAGACAATAGAGCAAAACAGAATTAGAAAACATGTTAGTGCAAGAGATGGTCTGTAATGTTTCATTGGTGAGGTAGGATTAGGGTTGTGCATGTTTGGTTAATAACCTTTTGGTTGTAAGAAAGTAGCTGTTTCTGAACCTGGTGGTGTTGGTACCTCCTGCCCAATGGTAGCAACGAGAAGAGGAGATGGCTCAGATAGTGGAAACTTTTGATGATAGATGTCTTTTTGAGGCAGCAACTCATGTAAATGCCTTTGATCATGGGGAGGGCTGTGCCCATGATGGAGCAGACTGACTCCATCGCTCTCTGTAACTCTTATGTTTCTATGCAATGGAATTACCGTACCGATGCAGTTACTCAAGATACCCTCTACAATACATCTGTTAGACTATTAGGTGAATTCAAATTCTCCTTAAAAATTATAGGAAAGTAGAGATACTGGCATGCCATCATCATGATTACATCTATATCTGGATCCAGGAGAGGTCATCCGAGATGTTAACCCCCAGGAATTTGAAGTTGCTCTCTATCCACCACCAGCCCACCAATGAAAACCCACATGTGGTCTCCTGACCTCTTTTCCCGAAGTCAATTAGTTCCCCGGTTTTGTTGACATTTACCTCAAAATTGCCAACAAAATAATTGTGCTAATGTATTGACTTCAAACATTCTCAATTGAAGCATATAGAATGGTACAGTCAAAAGGGAAGGTTGTAGTTAATCAAATTATCAATGGAGTGATATTAGGATTAGAATAACTAGAGTGCTTAGAAAGAGAAGCAGCCCCAGTTAAGTGTTAAAGCATTAGACGGAAAATTTGCAAGAAGATAGAATAAACTGCAAGAGTTTTATCTGAAATCATAGTCATACAACATGGAAACAGCCCATTCACTGCATATTGTCCCAACTGACCAGTGGGCATCCATCTGCATTAATCTCATCTTTCAGCATTTGAAGTAGCTTCATTGCCTAGGCAAATCAAGTGTTCGCCTGGATTCCTCCTATTTTACTTCCACTACTCTCTCCAGCAGTCTATTCCAGATATTCACCACTCTCTGGTTGAGAGGTCACATTCAAATCCACCCGAAATCCCTCACACTTTACCCCTTACATTGATATCTCTTCTTCATTAACAACTGTTGTATGCATCTAGGGTTAGAAAATAAGTTATACATCTCTCACCCGTATCCCCTCTGTGACCCGCAGTTCTGCTCCCCCTCACCCCAGATGGAACTATGATAGAGTTCCATGATCCTCTCAGTTCAACCCACTAACCTTTGCGTCCAACACATCATCCTCCGATATTAACGTCACCTCCGAAGTGATCCCACCAACAATCTTCTCATTTCCACCCCTTTCCACTTTCTGCAGAGACCGCTCCCTCCACAATTCCGTGATTTACTCATCAGTATCAGTATCAGTATATCTTTATTGTCATTTTCCTGAGTACTCACATACCCAGAGGAAACAAAAAAACGTTGCTCAACCAGTGTCCATTCAGTGTGCAGTACAAATAACAACAAATAACTAGAAATAAAAAACATATATCATGAACAAATTAAATTAAACACTCTACTCTCTACTAAACATCAACAGGCGTTCCGATCGACAGCTGCTGCAGTGTGTCCAGGTTGATGGTTGGTGCGCGATACTTTGGCAGGGGGCTATGTCCGTTTATCAGTCTTATAGCCTGCGGGAAGAAGCTGAGGAGCCTGCTGGTTTTGCAGCTAATGCTCCTGTACCTCTTCCCAGATGGCAGGATGGAGAATATGTGATGCGATAGGTGGTATGGGTCTTTGATGATGGAGATGGCTCTGTTGATACATCTCTTCCTGTATATGTCCAGCAAGAAAGGGAGTGGAGCACCAATAATCCTGCTGGCGGTCTTCACAATCCTGTCAAGTTGGTGCCGTTCGTACGCCTTGCAGCTCCCGAACCAGGAAGTGATGCCGTTGGTTAATGTGCTCTCGATTGTCCCCCTATAAAAAGTTCGTAGATGTGTAGTGGGGAGACCTGCTTTACGTAGTCTTCGGAGAGGGTGTAGTCGCTGCTGGGCTCTCTTGACCAGTGCTGTGGTGTTGGTTGTGGACATCAGGTCATCTGACAGGTGGAGTCCTAGGAACTTCACGCTGCTGACCCTTTCCACATCAGCTCCATCGATGTGCAGAGGTGTATGGTGTTGTTTTCCCGCCCTCCTGAAGTCAACCACCATCTCCTTAGTTTTTCCCACGTTGAGAATGAGGTTGTGGGATTTGCACCATCCTGTGAGCAGCTCCACCTCCATCCTGTACGCCGACTCATCATTGTCACTGATGAGACCCACCACTGTTGTGTCATCAGCGAACTTGTTGATGAAGTTGTTATTGAGTCTAGCAGTACAGTCGTGTGTAAGCAGACTAAACAGCAGGGGGCTTAGGACACAGCCTTGGGGCGAGCCAGTGCTCACGGCTATGGTTTTTGATGTCCTACTGCCCACCCTGACTGTCTGCTGCCGTTGTGATAGAAAGTTCAGGACCCAGTTACATGTGCCAGCATCAACCCCCAATAGCTCCAACTTCTCCACCAGCTGCTGCGGAATGATTGTGTTAAACGCAGAGCTGAAGTCTATGAAGAGGATCCTGGCATAAGTATTTTTCCGATCAAGGTGTGACAGTACGAGGTTCAGTGTTGTTGAGACTGCGTCCTCTGTGGATCGGTTGGCTCTGTAGGCGAACTGCAGTGGGTCTAGGTCGGCAGGTAGACTCTTTTTGATGTGCTGCATAACCAGTCGCTCAAAACACTTCATTGCTATGGGTGTTAGAGCCACTGGTCGAAAGTCATTATGGCAGGCTGGGTTTGGTTTCTTCGGGACAGGGACGATGGTGGCACTCTTAAGACAGTTGGGCACTACTGCCTGGCTGAGTGAGATGTTAAAAATGTCTGTGAAGACATCTTTCAGTTGCTCGGCGCAGATTCTTAAAACGCATCCCTTCCCACCCAAAGCACCCTCTCCATAGGTACTGCAATGTACTCTAACTGCAAGAGATGTAGCACCTGTCCCTATACTTCCTCCCTCACCTCCTTCCAGGGACCTCGACAGTCTTTCCAGGTGAAACGGAGGTTCATGTGCACCTCCTGTACATTGGTGAGACCAAGTGCAGACACAGCGACTATTTTGATGAACACTTGCGCTTGGCCCGCCAAGGCCTCAGGGATTTCCCGGTTTCTAACCACTTTTCTTCCTAATTCCTCTTCCCATTCTCATGCTGACCTTTCAATCTGGGCCTCCTCCATTGCCAGAGTGAGGCCACATACAATCTAGAGGAACAGCACCTCATATTTCCGCTTGGATAGCTTACAATCCAACGATATGAACATTGAACTCTCTAATGTAACTAGGAAAATGGACAAGGGAGAGCCAGTGGATGTAGTGTACCTGGACTTTCAGAAATCATTTGATAAGGTCCCACATAGGAGATTAGTATATATATATTAATGATTTAGATGAAGGGATTACAAGTAACATTAGCAAATTTGCAGATGACACAAAGTTGGGTGAACTGTGAGGAGGATGCTATGAGAATGCAGGGTGACTTGGACAGGTTGGGCGAGTGGGCAGATGCCGTTTAATGTGGATAAATGTGAGGTTATGAATGAATTAATGAATAATTTTATTGGCCAAGTATTCACATACAAGGAATTTGCCTTGGTGCTCTGCCCGCAAGTGACAACATGACATACAATGACAGTTAGGAATGACGCATTAAACATTAATAATAAAACATTATTAATTAAACATGTGAATTAAATAAAATACCAGAGCAAAAGGAGGCTACAGATGAGTGGTTATTGAGTAGTGCTACTACTCATGGAAACAAAGCTGTTTTATTGTCTGGCTGTGGCAGCTTTGACAGTCCGGAGTCGCCTTCCAGAGGGAAGTGATTCAAAGAGTTTGTGGCCAGGGTGAGAAGGGTCAGAGATAATCTTACCCGCTCGCTTCCCTGCCCTTGCAGTATACAGTTCATCAATGAATGGAAGGTTGCAGCCAATAACCTCAGCTGATTCGCTGCAGCCACTTTGGTAGCAAAAGCGGGAATGAAGATTATTATCTAAATGGTGTCAAGTTGGGAAAAGGGGAAGTACAAAAGGATCTGGGGGCTTTGTTCATCAGTCAATGAAAGTAAGCATGCAGGTACAGCAGGCAGTGAAGAAAGTGAATAGCATGTTGGCCTTCATAACAAGAGTTGAGTATAGGAGCAAAGAGGTCCTTCTGCAGTTGTACACAACCCTAGTGAGACCACACCTGGAGTATTGTGTGTAGTTTTGGTCTCCAAATTTGAGGAAGGACATTATTGCTATTGAGGGAATGCAATGCAAGTTCACAAGGTTAATTCCCGGGATGGCGGTACTGTCATATGCTGAGAAAATGGAGCGGCTGGGCTTGTATACTCTGGAATTTAGAAGGATGAGAGGATATCTTATTGAAACGTATAAGATTATTAAGGGTTTGGACGCGCTAGAGGCAGGAAACATGTTCCCGATGTTGGGGGACCAGAACCAGAGGCCATAGTTTAAGAATAAGGGGTAGGCCATTTAGAACAGAGATGAGGAAACACTTTTTCACACAGAAAGTTGAGAGTCTGTGGAATTCTCTGCCTCAGAGGGCGGTGGAAGCCGGTTCTCCAGATACTTTCAAGAGAGAGCTAGATAGAACTCTTAAAGATAGTGGAGTCAGGGGATATGGGGAGAAGGCAGGAATTGTGGATGATCAGCCATGATCACATTGAATGGCGATGCTGGCTCAAAGGGCCGAATGGCCTACTCCTGCACCTATTATCTATTGTCTAATTTTAGGTTACTTTCCAAACCCACTCCCTCTTCCTCTTTTCTCCCCCCCCCCCCCCCCCCCCTCCCACTGCTGTTTCCACTCTCTTCCCAGTGTCCCACCCATCTAGACTCACACACATTTCTCTTTTCATCTCAGGTCTTTGTCCAACCATTTGCCTATCCAAAATTCTTGCTTTGTTTTTGATTCCCAGAGCTTAACGTATGATTTTGATTTCCAGAGCTTAACGTATGCAGGGGTATTGGCTGTTGGTTCTACTCAATTTCTGCCATTATGCTTCATTGAAGTCAATGAATGTGTGAGAATCAATGTAGGTGACAGCTGATATTCTACCGGATGTTTAATGCCAAAGACGAAGGCCAAATTCCCCCCCTCAGAAAGTGTAATTTTACACAAATTAAAAAGCAGGTTTTTAGGTTTTTCAAATAAAATGATATGATCTCAGTTAACCAGTATAATGCCAAATGACTGACAGCCATCTTCGTTGGTTGTTTTTAAATACCTAAAACAGCTTATCAAAGTGAAGAATATTCTTATAGCAATTGATTTTCTTGGCTACAGGCTACAGAGCCAGAACAACCATTTCTTAAATTCACACCGAGACTTTAGAATCCATAGAAAGCTGCAATATGCCACCCTTTCCAGTCTGTGTCAGCCCTCAATTAATTTTGCTAACAGCAAGGTTATGAGAAATGCTATCAAGAATTTGTGAGATCTAGGATTCTTTTGTGAATAATTCAAAAACGTAAAACAGGATTACCAGCAACTGCAGCAGTCTTGTTTTTTAATTTTCAATGTTATATTGTTAATCTATTGCATGTGCCTGGCATCCTGTCATCAACCCATCTTTTTCTTATCACAATCCCAACCCACAGGAAGCTCACAGGTAGCTGGGGGCGCCATCTTGGGGCACGGCTGCTAGCTAGCAGCTGTCCGTCTTTTTAGTGAGTTTCAGTGTTTGTTTTTAGGAGGTCTAGATTTTTTTCTGTGGGGGGAGGGGGGGGGGGGAAGGGGGAAACTACTTTCTAGGTCCCTACCTGGTCGGAGAGGCAGCTTTTCTCCGGGCTGCACCGTCGACCCGTCCTCGCGGTCTACCAGCGGGCCTGGAGCGGCGTTTTCCCGAGGGGACCACCCAGCACCTCGGCTTCGGTACAGCGCTGGAGCGCTATCGCGGACCGGAGCGGGCAATGCCTTGCCTGGGTCGCCGCGCTGGAGCTCCGGTGAGCTGAAGACCGCCGATAAAAACATCGCAGAGCTGTGGGTTTGCGGAGCGGGCAGCTGCGGGCGACGGCGCTGACTTCAACACCTGGAGCCTGGGATCTCTCGATGAGATCACTAGTGGTGGAGCTCCAACCGTCGCGGCCTTGTCGGAAGCCGCGGTCTCCGGTAAGGAAGCGGCCGTTCCAGGTGTCCCTAGCCGCTGAGAGGACTCTCCCGACTCCGGAGCACCATCTCCCGGTGAGAACGGCCTGGAACATCGGGCCTCCGTAGAGGCAACTGTGGAGGCCTCAATTGGCCCGACTATGGGTGAACTGGGGATGGGGACTGGACATTGTGCCTTCCCCCATAATGGTAACCATTGTGGGGGGATGTTTCTATGTTAAAGATCCTTATTGTTCCGTTTCCAAGATGGCTGCCGGAAGGGAGAGTGAACGCTAGCGCGATTAGCTGCCGCCGCTCTCTCTTTGAATTGTGTCTTTAAATTGTGTCTTTGAATTGTGTATTGTTGATGTCTTTACTATTTTTTTTTTTTATTTTGTTGTCGTTATTTTTTGTTTTGTTTCATTCTGCTTACATGTTTTGTATTCTGTCTACTAAATTTTGTAAGGTGTCCTTGAGAGTCTTGAAAGGCGCCCATAAATAAAATTTATTATTATTATTATTATTATCAACCTTTGCAACATTTTCTATGCTTGCATTCACCTCTGTTAATATTCTGTAACTATCCACCCTTTTTTTTGGCTTCATTATATCTTTGCTTGTTCCATTACTACCATCTTACATCATCATTCCTTATGTGGGGTCAAAGCAAGAGCGTTCACGTTGCGGCCGTGTTTCCACCAATCTTTCCATCACTATGCACAAGAAGCTCAAGCCGACATGGTCTGCAGATGCTGAGAAGTTTGTTCAGTTCTGGCTGAACAATTTCTAATCTTGTGATGTGGACTCGATAAGAAGATTCCTTATGTCATATTGGGAACACCTTGAGAACAAGTTTCCAGGAACAGTTAGGAAGCACATTAAAATACGAAGGTAAATGTTATGCGATTATATTTTGTCTTAATCATACAGATAAAAGTTGGTAAAATGGTGTTAGATCACAGTGCAGGCATGATTGCATTGAAAGAGACAAATTCAATGGGTTGAATGGCGAACTCGAATCGTAACCATATTCCTAAACTTTCCTGCGCTCCATCCTGGATTTATTGTTCCTCGTCGAAAATGGGACTGAATCGTTAGTTAAAGAAAAAGACCTGGATTTTCCCAGAGGTTTGAGCAGTTGCAGAGAATTTAGCAGTTTTTAATGCATTTGTTCTCTTTTCACTTACATTACCATGGATTGAGAATTAGAAATCAAAGAAAATTAAATGATTGTGCAGAGTCACTTTGATTAATAAAGTGAAATCATGTTTAATTAAACTTTTGGAAATTATTTGAATGTATTTAATTAGATGAAGAGGCACCATATTTGGATTTTCATAGTCTTTCATAAGGTCCCAGACAGGTGGTTGAATTGAGGGTAAGGTAGCACTGTGAATTGACTAATAGATGAAAAAGAAAGAACATAGAACAGTACAGCACAGGAATGGGCTCTTCAGCCCTCTGTGTTGGTACGAATATGATGCCAAATAGAATTTGGGGTCATGGTCATGCAATTAGAGTTAGGCCAGTTAGAATATAATACAGTATAGAGACATTTCTTCATTCTGATGATTATGAAATTGCAGAGAATTATGGTCGCAGTGCAGACCATCACACAAACTAACCTCCCTTCCATTAACTCTATCTACACTTAGAAACATAGAAAATAGGTGCAGGAGGAGGCCATTCGGCCCTTCGAGCCAGCACTGCCATTCATTGTGATCATGGCTGATCGTCCCCAATCAATAACCCGTGCCTGCCTTCTCCCCATATCCCTTGATTCCACTAGCCCCTAGAGCTCTATCTAACTCTCTCTTAAATCCATCCAGTGACTTGGCCTCCACTGCCCTCTGTGGCAGGGAATTCCCCAAATTCACAACTCTCTGGATGAAAGAGGTTTTTCTCACATCAGTCTTAAATGGCTTCCCCTTTATTCTAAGACTGTGGCCCCTGGTTCTGGACTTGCCCAACATTGGGAACATTTTTCCTGCATCTAGCTTGTCCAGTCCTTTTATCATTTTATATGTTTCTATAAGATGCCCCCTCATCCTTCTAAACTCCACTTCATGCTGCCTTAGCAAGGCCACCAGCATAATCAAAGACGATTCTCACCCCAGTCACGCCCTCTTCTCCCCTCTCCCATCAAGCAAGAGGTAAAGAGATGTGAAAACGCATACCTCCTGACTCATGTTTCGTCCCAGCTGTTATCAGTTCCTACACAATCCTATCAACAATTAGAACGGTCCTGAGCAACTATCCACCTCATTGGAGATCCTTGGACGATCGTTAATCGGACTTCACTGAACTTTATCTTGCGCTAAACGTTATTCCCTTTATCTGCACTGTGAATGGCTCGATTGTAATCATGTATAGTCTGTCCGCTGACTTAGCACACAATAAAAAGCTTTTCACTGAACCTCGGTACAGGTGACAATAAACTAAATTAAACTAAACTACTGTCTCTTATGGTATTTTGTCCTGTCGTATTGCTAGCAACATTGACCCCTCTGGCCTTCTCAGTTTTGATGTTTTCTGATAGAATTATATACAGTGATGAGAGGCATAGATTAGGTAGACAGTCATAACCTTTTCCCCAGGGTGAAAATGTTAAAGGGGGCATGGATTTATGGTGAAAGGGGCAAAGTTGAAAGGAGATATGAGAAAGGAGAAAGGAGATATAGCTATTAATGACTATGATATAGTTGGGATCACGGAGACATGGCTCCAGGGTGACCAAGGCTGGGAGCTGAACATCCAGGGATATTCAATATTCAGGAGGGATAGAGAGAAAGGAAAAGGAGGTGGGGTAGCGTTGCTGATTAGAGAGGAGATTAACGCAATGGAAAGGAAGGACATTAGTTTGCAGGATGTGGAATCGGTATGGGTAGAGCTGCGAAACACTAAGGGGCAGAAAACGCTGGTGGGTGTTGTGTACAGGCCACCTAACAGTAGTAGTGAAGTTGGAGATGGTATCAAACAGGAAATTAGAAATTCGTGCGACAAAGGCAAAACCGTTATAATGGGTGACTTCAATCTACATATAGATTGGGTGAATCAAATTGGCAGGGGTGCTGAGGAAGAGGATTTTTTGGAATGTATGCGGGATAGTTATCTAAATCAACATGTAGAGGAACCAACGAGAGAGCAGGCTATTTTAGACTGGGTATTGAGTAATGAGGAAGGGTTAGTTAGCAGTCTTGTTGTACGTGCCCCCTTGGGCAAGAGTGACCATAATATGGTTGAGTTCTTCATTAGGATGGAGAGTGACATTGTTAATTCAGAAACAATGGTTCTGAACTTAAAGAAAGGTAACTTTGAGGGTATGAGACGTGAATTGGCCAAGATTGACTGGCAATTATTTCTAAAAGGGTTGACGGTGGATATGCAATGGAAGACATTTAAAGACTGCATGGATGAACTACAAAAATTGTTCATCCCAGTTTGGCAAAAGAATAAATTAGGGAAGGTAGTGCATCCGTGGATAACAAGGGAAATCAGGGATAGTATCAAAGCGAAGGATGATGCGTACAAATTAGCCAGAAAAAGCAGCATACCGGAGGACTGGGAGAAATTCAGAGACCAGCAGAGGAGGACAAAGGGCTTAATTAGGAAAGGAAAAATAGATTATGAAAGAAAACTGGCAGGGAACATAAAAACTGACTGCAAAAGTTTTTATAGATATGTGAAAAGAAAGAGATTAGTTAAAACAAATGTAGGTCCCTTGCAGTCAGAAACGGGTGAGTTGATCATGGGGAACAAGGATATGGCGGACCAATTGAATAACTACTTTGGTTCCGTCTTCACTAAGGAAGACATAAATAATCTGCCGAAAATAGCAGGGGACCGCGGGTCAAAGGAGTTGGAGGAATTGAGTGAAATCCAGGTTAGCCGGGAAGTGGTGTTGGGTAAATTAAATGGATTAAAGGCCGATAAATCCCCAGGGCCAGATAGGCTGCATCCCAGAGTACTTAAGGAAGTAGCTCCAGAAATAGTGGATGCATTAGTAATAATCTTTCAAAACTCTTTAGATTCTGGAGTAGTTCCTGAGGATTGGCGGGTAGCAAACGTAACCCCACTTTTTAAGAAGGGAGGGAGAGAGAAAACGGGGAATTACAGACCAGTTAGTCTAACATCGGTAGTGGGGAAACTGCTAGAGTCAGTTATTAAAGATGGGATAGCAGCACATTTGGAAAGTGGTGAAATCATTGGACAAAGTCAGCATGGATTTACAAAAGGTAAATCATGTCTGACGAATCTTATAGAATTTTTCGAGGATGTAACTAGTAGCGTGGATAGGGGAGAACCAGTGGATGTGGTGTATCTGGACTTCCAGAAGGCTTTCGACAAGGTCCCACATAAGAGATTAGTTTACAAACTTAAAGCACACGGCATTGGGGGTTCAGTATTGATGTGGATAGAGAACTGGCTGGCAAACAGGAAGCAAAGAGTAGGAGTAAACGGGTCCTTTTCACAATGGCATGCAGTGACTAGTGGGGTACCGCAAGGCTCAGTGCTGGGACCCCAGCTATTTACAATATATATTAATGATCTGGATGAGGGAATTGAAGGCAATATCTCCAAGTTTGCGGATGACACTAAGCTGGGGGGCAGTGTTAGCTGTGAGGAGGATGCTAGGAGACTGCAAGGTGACTTGGATAGGCTGGGTGAGTGGGCAAATGTTTGGCAGATGCAGTATAATGTGGATAAATGTGAGGTTATCTATTTTGGTGGCAAAAACAGGAAAGCAGACTATTATCTAAATGGTGGCCGACTAGGAGATGCAGCGAGACCTGGGTGTCATGGTACACCAGTCATTGAAAGTGGGCATGCAGGTGCAGCAGGCAGTGAAGAAAGCGAATGGTATGTTAGCTTTCATAGCAAAAGGATTTGAGTATAGGAGCAGGGAGGTTCTACTGCAGTTGTACAGGGTCTTGGTGAGACCACACCTGGAGTATTGCGTACAGTTTTGGTCTCCAAATCTGAGGAAGGACATTATTGCCATAGAGGGAGTGCAGAGAAGGTTCACCGGACTGATTCCTGGGATGTCAGGACTGTCTTATGAAGAAAGACTGGATAGACTTGGTTTATACTCTCTAGAATTTAGGAGATTGAGAGGGGATCTTATAGAAACTTACAAAATTCTTAAGGGGTTGGACAGGCTAGATGCAGGAAGATTGCTCCCGATGTTGGGGAAGTCCAGGACAAGGGGTCACAACTTAAGGATAAGGGGGAAATCCTTTAAAACCGAGATGAGAAGAACTTTTTTCACACAGAGAGTGGTGAATCTCTGGAACTCCCTGCCACAGAGGGTAGTCGAGGCCAGTTCATTGGCTATATTTAAGAGGGAGTTAGATGTGGCCCTTGTGGCTAAGGGGATCAGAGGGTATGGAGAGAAGGCAGGTACGGGATACTGAGTTGGATGATCAGCCATGATCATATTGAATGGCGGTGCAGGCTCGAAGGGCCGAATGGCCTACTCCTGCACCTAATTTCTATGTTTCTATGTTCTATGTTTCTATGTGCAAGGCATTTTTTTTAAGGATAATGGGTGCCTTGAACCCGCTGGCAGGGGAGTTGGTGGATACAAATATGCGACTGGTGTTTAAGAGGCTTTTGGATATGTACATGGATATGCTGGGAAGAGGAATATAGATCATATATAGGCTGATGAGATTAGTCTAATTTCGCATCATGTTCGGCACAGACATTGTGGGCCGAAGGGCCTGTTCCTGTTCTGTATTTTTCTTTGAAGATAGACACAAAATGTTGGAGCAACAGCGGGATAGGCAACATCTCTGGAGAGAAGGAATGGATGACGTTTCGGGCCGAGATCATTTGTTTTAATCATGAACCTGAACGACTATATTTCTCGCCTCAGACATTGCCTGGAGTTCTGCAATTTTGCAACATGTTCTGCTTTGATATCATGCACAAGAATATTGAGTCGACTGACTAATTCTTGCCGACTTGTAATGCATTAAAACGGCACCCATTCCTTCTCTCCAGAGATGCTGCCAGTCCCGCTGAGTTAATCCAGCATTTTGTGTCATTTTGACAGCGCTGGAGGTGGAGAGTGTCACATCGATGGTGCATTGGCAGACGCTGGCGATGGTGCATTGGCAGACGCTGGCGATGGTGCATTGGCAGACGCTGATTGTCTCAGTGGGACAAAGGTCAAGTGCTGGCGACCGGCAGACGACAATGCGGACGCAGTCGATGCAACCGCCGGCGGCAGCGCCCTCTGTCGGCGGGGAGGAGACAGGCAGCGGGAGGGGTGAGTCCTGTCATGCGCAGTGGCGGCGCGGGTTGGCGGGGGGAGGGTCTGGGCTGGTGTTTTTTTTAAATGGAGGCAGCGGCAGAAGAAGCAGAAGCTTCGGCAGCTCGGGCAGAGGACGGGGCGACCATGAGCGCGGTGTGTAAAGCGTTGCCCTCCTCCGGCCCCATGTCCATCTGCGACGTCTCGCACCCGTTGTCGGCCGAGGAGCTCCTGTCGCCCGGAGCCGACGCGACCACGGCCGATGGAGACAGGGTGAGCGGGGGAGAATGGGTCGGGAAGTAGGGGGGAGGGGGAGTGGGGAGCAGGGGGGAGATGGAGTGGGAAAGGAGAGGGCGTGGGAGTGGAGGAGGGTGGAGGAGAGGGGGTGGGGAAGGAGGGTGAGAGGAGGGGGGAGAGGGAACAGGAGGGGGGAGAGGGAACAGGAGGGGGGAGAGGGAACAGGAGGAGGGTGGGGAACAGGAGGAGGGTGGGGAACAGGAGGGGGAGATGAGACGAGGGGGAGATGAGAGGAGGGAGTGGAGGAGGGTGGAGGAGAGGGTGGAGTGGAGAGAGTGGACGGGATCGAGTGGAGAGGAGGGTGGAAAGGGAGTTGAGAGCAGAGCATGGGGGAGAGCGAGTGCAGGTGAGGGGGAGGGAGTGGTGAGGAGGGGATGGTGAGGCTGGGGAGGAGGGGGGAGTGGCGAGGAGGAGGGGGGGAGTGACGAGGAGGAGGGGGGGAGTGACGAGGAGGAGGGGGGAGTGGCGAGGAGGGGGGGGGAGTGGTGAGGGGGCCGGGGCGGAGGGGGGGTGGGGAGAGTGGTGAGGAGGGGATGGTGAGGCCGGGGAGGAGGGGGGAATGACGAGGAGGAGGGGGGGAGTGGCGAGGAGGGGGGGGAAGTGGTGAGGAGGGGATGGTGAGGCCGGGGAGGAGGGGGGAGGGGCGAGGAGGGGATGGTGAGGCTGGGGAGGAGGGGGGGAGTGGCGAGGAGGAGGGGGGGGAGTGGCGAGAGAGTGGGGGGGAGTGGCGAGAGAGTGGGGGGAGTGGCGAGAGAGTGGGGGGGAGGGGGAGGAGTAGGAGGGGGGGAATGGCGAGGAGGGGTAGAATTGTGAGGTATGGTGGAGAAGGGCCGTGCGTGGGGTGGTGGGAGAGATGGGTGGGGAGGGGGTCGGGGGTGGGGAAATGGGTGGTGTGGGATGCAGGTAAATGAGAGGGTGGATGAGGCTGGTGAGCAGGTGGGGACGGGGTAGATGAATTCGGAAAGGGGAGAGGGTTTCAACATCTCGGATTGCTGTGCAGCTGGTGAATTTCTATGGTATGGGTGTTTTTGCAAAGAAATTAGTGTGTATTCTGGAGGTTTTTTTTTACATATCTTTGAATGTCGTAGAATGTTTTCAGCAAATGAGCTGCTCTTGAAATGTTTTGGACAGGGCACACAAATGGCAGCTGATTGTTACCAGACACTGGGCTTTTTGTGATTTTAAATGAGGGGTAGATATTGACCAGATTATTTGCTTTGAAATAGTGCTGCAGGTGCTTTAGCCACCACATGGGAAGATTGGCAAAGGCAACTCTGACAGTATTTTGGTAGGGACCGTCAGTCCATATTTTTGACCTTGTTTCTGTGGAGCACAACCTAAACCTGGAAGTTGTAACTCTGAGGTGAATGTGGTTCCAACTGAGGTGTGCATTATCCTTGCGTACAATTTCTACACAGCAAGCTCCTGCAAATAAATGTGGAAATCTGAAACATCAGAAAATTGTGGAAACCTTCAGCAGGCCCATTCTCAGCCTATCTGATACCCACATCCTCTCTGGTGTAGAGAGGAACAGTTAATGTTTTTCAGTTTTTGCTTCAGCTTCTATTTGTGAAGTTGTTAATGAATAAAGTTTGACCCAGAATATTGGGAGTAGAGCAGAATAGGAGAAGCTAGAACTGTCTTGTTTTTTATGTTTGCTGGAGAGGGCAATATCAATGCTGAGGCCTCTGACAGTTCAGTAGTGCACTGGGAGCATCAGACTAAATTGTGGTTAGATTCTTGGAATGGGCCACAAACTTGAATAATAATAATAATAATAAATTTTATTTATGGGCGCCTTTCAAGAGTCTCAAGGACACCTTACAAAAATTTAGCAGGTAGAGGAAAAACATGTAAGGGGAATGAAATAAATTGTAGAGACATGACTAGTACACAAAGTAAAGACAGAATTCAATTCAAAACACAATATGAGGCAATTAATGCACAGATGAAAAGGGAGGGGGACGTGGGGCTAAGGATAGGCAGAGGTGAAGAGATGGGTCTTGAGGCGGGACTGGAAGATGGTGAGGGACACGGAATAGCGGATCAGTTGGGGGAGGGAGTTCCAGAGCCTGGGAGCTGCCCTGGAGAAGGCTCTGTCCCCAAAACTGCGGAGGTTGGACTTGTGGATGGAGAGGAGACCGGCTGATGTGGATCTGAGGGACCGTGAGGGTTGGTAGGGGGAGAGGAGGTCAGTGAGATATGGGGGGGGGGGCCAGATGGTGGAGGGCTTTGTAGGTGAGCATCAGGATTTTGTAGGTGATCTGGTGGGAGATGGGAAGCCAGTGAAGTTGTTTGAGGACTGGAGTGATGTGATGCCAGGATTTGGTGTGGGTGATGAGTCGGGCGGCTGTGTTCTGGACCAGTTGGAGTCGGTTGATGTAGGTGGAGCTGATGCCAAGGAGAAGTGAGTTGCAATAGTCCAGTCGGGAGGAGATGAAGGCATGGATGAGTCTTTCAGCAGCGGGAGGTGTGAGAGAGGGTCTGAGTTTGGCGATGTTGTGGAGATGAAAGAAGGAGGTTTTAATGACATTTAATGAATATTATGTTTTTGCTTGATCACATCTATACTAATAGAATAGTAAATGTGCAGTGTTTCCTTCTTGCCCACCTCGTGTATAGTTTGTGAATAGGTAAGCAGTGTAATGCCATTTGTTGGTTATATCTTGCATCTGAAAAGACATTTCTAATTAACAGCAAGCTTGCAGTATGATGTGCTAGGTAGACAAATTGCTGGAGAAACTCAGCGGGTGCGGCAGCATCTATAGAGCGAAGGAAATAGGCAACGTTTCGGGCCGAACCCCTTCTTCAGAATAGTATGATGTGCTATTGGTGCTTTTATCGGGAAGTCTATTTTCACAATATTTGCAGTTAGTGCTTTATTGAATAATTATACAAATTATACTGATAGCCACTGAATTTCTGTTTAGTTTAGAGATACAGCGGGAAAACGGGCTCTTTGGCCCACCGAGTCTGCGTTGACCAACGATCCCCGCACAAGAACACAGGATCGAACCTGGGTCTCTGACGCTGCCACTATGCCACCCATTCTATTTTCTTTTGGGGGGGAAAAAAATTGAAGTTTTCATTTGGTTATTCTCAGAATATTTATTCCTGATCTCAACATTGGGTATTGTATTCAGTGCTCCTGATGAGACCACCTCTACATTGGCGAAACCAAGCGTGAACTAGGCAACTGTTTTGCAGAGCGTGTACACCTGGTCCTCACTGGCCATCCCAAGCTCCCAGTTGTAGGCTATTCCAGCACCCCTTCCCATGCATATATTGACCTACCTATCCTCTGCATGCTCCACTGCTAGGTTGATGCCAAACAAGAAGAACAACTCGTATTTCTGCCCGTGTACTGTGGGTCCTGCCTGAGGAAGGAATGGCCTTGGTTTCATTCCCTTCCTTGGTCTCTCATCAGCCTTTTTCATCTGCCTTCCTCCTCTTATATATATATATATATATAATATATATATATTTTTTTTCCCCCCCGCCCCTTTATGGTTCCATCTATCTTTGTTTTTCCAACCCCAATCCTGGTTCCATCTGTCCATCTCTTCCTTGAATGGTTCCTGTTGGCACCTTTGTGTCCCCTGCTCATCACCTTCCAGCCAACTATCCAATTTCACGCTCCTCGCCTCCCCACCTTGCTGTATTTGCCCATCTCTCTTTTCTCTTCCTTGGTCTGCTTCTGCCTATCACCCATCTACTTTGTCTTCTGACTCCACCCCTCCCCTTGCCCCACAAGGGTTTATATGCCCATCATTCCACATCCCTCCTTGGTTCACCTATCACCTTCCAGCCACTTGTTCACTTCCCTCTCTATACCAGCTATTTTCCCCTTCCACTTACGCAGTTATGTAGCTGGTAGAGCCACTGCATCACAGTGCCAGAGCCCTGGGTTCATTTTGACCTCGGATGCTCTCAGTGTGGAGTTTACACATTCTCCTTGTGATTGGGTGGGTTTCCTCCCCCAGGTGTGTGGGTCTGTAGGTCAATTAGCCTTTGTCAGTTGCCCCTAGTGGATGTGAAAGTGGGCATGGTGGGCTAAAGGGCCTGTTTGCACACTAATTCCTGGTGTAGGGTCTCAGCATGAAACACTAATATTTCCTTTTCTTCTATGGATGTTCCTCGACTTGCCGAGTTCCTCCAGCCTTCCCTTGGCCCACCGAGTTTTTCATTCCAGATCAAGACATCTGCAGTCTCTTGTATTTCTGTTCCTGAGCCTGGACTTGATCTCACACAAAATAACGTGTCACGAAATTGGTTCATGGCCAGAAGCTGAATCAATGCATTTTAGAAAACCTTCAAAGTGATGAACTAGAAAGATTTGGAGAGAAGTATCCTAGAGCCTTGACAGATAAGACAGCAATGATGGAGTAGATAAATTTGGAGATAGTAATAAGTGCAAGTAATGATGTTTGTGTCTGGAAAGATTGTAGGATTACAATCTTAGAGTGGAAAGATTGAGACCATGTAGGAATTTGAAAACTAGATGATACTTTTAAGTGTAACAACTATGCCAGTCACCAATCACTATTAATTGATAATAACCAACCAATTGAAGAGGCTGACACATTGCAAATCTGGGTAAGTCCAACTTATCCAGTTCCACTTTTTTCATTTCTGATTTGTAACATAATTTGCCTGTAATTATGAATTAATTTTATTAATTGATGTGGCGACAGTGGAATGATATTGCACAACTTGGCATACCTGCAGATTTTGCTGTTCTCCATATGTATTGGTGCAAGCGTGGTGAGTAGGTGTGCAATGAAAACAGTTATGCTATAACCTTTTGGAATTTAAATTTGTCTTTGTCTTCCTAATCTCAGGAGACAGGGAAGCACACAATTCTTTTTGCCATAATTTTTCTCAGTAATCTTTTCTGCTTAGCTGGTTTGCATTAGAACAGCCCAATTATGATTTTTGATTAGCTTATTGTCTCTTACACTAGGGTGTAATGAAATTCCTTATTCACACGAAGCTTAAGCATACAGTATTGACATAAAATATTCAATTATGAGAGCAAACCTGCAGAATGTTGCAAGATTGTAATGCCAAATCTAAGTAGTGCAAAATAATATTAAAATATAGTAGTAGAATAGCCAAACGAGGTAGCATTAAGAGACAGCATTTCATGCAATGTGGTCTGAAAGGGGTGATTGGTTCAGGAGTCTGACAATGTGGAAGAAGCTGGTAAGTCTGGTTATCTGAACTTTCCAGTTCCTGTATTGACTACCATAAGGTAGAAGAGAGGGTGATGGGCATCCTTGTCAATACTCCCAGCCTTCCTGTTTGCAATATTGGGCACCTCCATATGTGGCTGCACAAAGCTGCGCATAGCACTAAAGTGCGTAAAAAACCATATGTTACTGAGGTTTACTTATTCCTCGTGTTGTGGAAGATAGGCCTGGCCTTTTTTTTTTTTACACAGCACCCCATTCTGTTAAACCTTGCTGCACTACCTATCTTTCATAGTAAATTTTTGTGAGAAAAGCATACTCTGGCCACAAGTCATCAGGCAGTGGTCAGCGTGAAATATACGATGGAGAAGAAACAATCGGTGGGATAATTTCTGAGCAGAATGTTAAAGCCACTTGCCAACATAATCTCATCACTAGAGCCAGGATTTTGCCATAAGTGCCTTTTCATGCCTTTTTTGATGATTTCACCAAAGGCATGAAAGGCATGCCTTTTTCACGACCGTGCCTAAATCAGCCTTTTTACACCGTTTTGCGAAAAGGTCGTGATATTTTCTCTAATTATACGGTGATTACAATGACATTTTCTATGTTAACACGTTAATATTAATGTTATTATTAATGTGTTAACATAGTATAACTTACAATAAAATTTCCACCATCGGGGGCGCCACCATTGGTCATTCATTCGTTCGTGCCTTCTCCATGATCTACTTAAGAAAGAACTGCAGATGCTGGAAATATCGAAGGTAGACAAAAAATGCTGGAGAAACTCAGCGGGTGAGGCAGCATCTATAGAGAGAAGGAATAGGTGACGTTTCGGGTCGAGACCCTTCTTCAGACTGATGTGGGGGGGGGGGGAAGAAAGGAAGAGGCGGCGACAGTAGGACTAGGAGTGCTGGGAAGGGTGAGGAGGGAAAAGACAAGGGCTATCTAAAATTAGAGGTCAATGTTGATACCGCTGAGGTCTAGACTACCCAAGTGAAATACCCAAGCTTGTTTCCTCACTACATTTACTGCTGGCTCCAGTCGCCAATCTGTGTTTTTGAGTGATCTGTGCAAGGCATTCATTGATGCTGGAATTCCACTGTGGAAATTGGAAAACAAATCTCTCAGAGGTTTTTTAGAGAAATACACAGAGGAACATATACCAAGCGAGTCATCATTACGGAAAAATTATGTTGACAGCAACTTCAACATTGTAGTGAAGAAAATTAGAGCATGCAACACAATATGGATCTCAATAGACGAGACAACCGATGCTGTGGGGAGATATGTTGCCAATGTGGTCTTCTGTACACTGGAGGCAGGTTAACCATCAAAGGAGTATTTGTTGACATCGCAAGTATTGGAGAAGTCAAACAGCTCAACTATTGCTCAGTTGTTTACATCTTCACTTGCTGTACTTTGGCCAGAAGGTATAAAACACAAGAATGTTCTTCTGTTTGTGACTTCGTTTTATTCCCCTAAATGTTGCATTTGACATGCTTAGCTCAAGGACTTCATGGAATTGTCAAGCACATATGTAGCTTGTTTCCAAATGTCGATCGCCTAGTTTCCAATGTCAAGAAAATCTTCCTCAAAGCACCGTCACATGTGCAGTTGTTCAAGGAAATGGCACTGGAAATTCCGCTTCCTCCTCAGCCCATTTTTTACTAGTTGGGGTACATGGCTCTATGCTGTACTCTACTATGCTGCAAATTTTGAAAAGATAAAATAAATCATCAACTGTTTTGAAGAAGAAGAATCTGCTGCAGTCAGGATCGTCAGTGTAATCGTGCAGAAAAAGGCCCTCCACCGCGATCTTGTGTTTATTGCTTCCAATTTTGCAAACTTTCCACAAGCTATCACTTCCCTTGAGAAACGTGGTGAAACATTAGTGAATAACTTTCAGGTTTCAACAAAGTAACTGACGATATCCATAAAACTCCTGGCGATGTAGGTAAAGATATACAAGGAAATGTGAGAGTGATTTTATCTAACTAAGATCTTGATAGAATACAAAATATAGCTAAAATTCTCAGTTGTAATTCACAAGATATGAATATAGAGTATGTAGCTTGTTTTGGGTATGCACCAGTGACCTCAGCTGAGCGTAGAAATAAGTTTTTCACAACTGAAGCATATTCTGTCTGACAGACGGCATAGTTTAGCACCAGATAATTTGAAAAAAATGCTAGTAATTATGTGCAACCAGGCAACTGGTCATTTAATGTAGAATACCCTTATATTATTTTTTACCATATTTTGTGGTGGAAATACATGCCTTTTTATGCATTTTTGTTGTCAATAAATGCCTTTTTTGTAATTTTAATTATGCCTTCTTGCCTGCCTATTTCAGTTTTTTAACGCCTAAACATCCTGGCTCTACTCATCACCATCACCGTTGCTTGGCTGGCAGTGAGAGGGGTTCTCCCTGTTAAATCCTTCCCGCATAGTCAGTGTGTTGCACCCATCACGATAGCTGCAATGCTGAGAGATGATTATCTACTTTTGTGGACTATGCGTTTGCCAAGATGGTCTGGTAAAAGATGCAAAAGTTCTTGTTCATCCTGCTGCAATTGCAAGTGTTTCTAATATATGGGCTCTTCCCAGTGATAAAAATCGAGTGTTGCTGGGAGATCATCAACATTGATACACGATGCAGTTTGATCTGCGTAGAATTTGTCCTTCCAATGTAACAAGATGTCTTGAGTGAATGTTGCCAACTCCCAACAGGAGTACATGTTAAGGGATAGCCTGAAGCTTTGTGTAGACAATGCCAATATTTTTTTGAGGAAAGACTGCAGTCTTAAGGTCCAGTTGCTTGACTTTGAGGGATTGATTTTAGCCTGAAACGCACAATGTGTGGATTTATTGCTCAAGGAGCCACGTGAGTGGTATTGATGCTGTCTAAAGGATTTGGTTTAAAGAAACAATGAATGTATTGACTTGATGACACTATGAATTAAAGAAAGACATTGTATTTCTTGCATACATTTTGATAAATTGTATTTTTATTTAAAAAATAAAGCATTCTGGAGGACTTGTCAGGTTGCCTTCTGAAGGGAAAGTCTGGTTGGTCTTCATGATTTCAATGTTTTGTTGCTTTCAAAGCCTGCATGTTTGGTGTAAGTGTATATTATTGGATTGTTCCTTTTTGGTTTTGTATTCTAAGTTAATTGAATCTAACTGTCTGGGGAAAGTGGAAGCGGGCACAAGGCAGCTGATGTCTTTCATCAGGCCAAGGTGCATTTTAATTTCAGTGAAAATAGTAGTATGTTAATTGATATGACATCATTGTTTAACCTATGGCATGTAGAGGCCAGCTTGCAAGTGGTTTTGTTTGCAAGGCAAAGTCTGTGTTTATATGGCTAAATCTTTTTCTTGTATTGTAGTGACAGAAGTGTTGATTCCAATTTAGATATGTTAAACATAAACTAAACCTTTATAGTGCCAGTTGTGAGTGGATTAACTTCAATCTATTTTCCAAAGATAAATTCAAAATGTCTGTTATATTGTGCCTCTCAGTCCTACCAGCTGTGTGTCCTATTGTCCTGTATTCAGGACTTGCCTGAATGTTCTTACCACGTCACTTGGATATTCACCAGGATGCTGCTGGGAATGGAGTGTTTTAGTTGTAAATAGTAGTTGTAAAGACTAGGGAGGCTATGTCTGCTTTCCCTGGAGCAGAGGAAGTTAATAGAAACCATGATTGAGGTGTATGAAATGGAGGCAAAAAGTTTCCTACAATCTATATTCTACCTTATCATAGAAACATAGAAAATAGGTGCAGGAGTAGGCCATTTGGCCCTTCGAGCCTGCACCGCCATTCAATATGATCATGGCTGATCATCCAACTCGGTATCCCATACATGCCTTCTCTCCATATCCCCTGATCCCTTTAACCACAAGGGCCACATCTAACTCCCTCTTAAATATAACCAATGAACTGGCCTCAACTACCTTCTGTGGCAGAGAATTCCACAGATTCACCACTCTCTGTGTAAAAAATGATTTTCTCATCTCGGTCCTAAAAGACTTCCCTCTTATCCTTAAACTGTGACCCCTTGTTCTGGAGTTCCCCAACATCGGGAATAATCTTCCTGCATCTAGCCTGTCCAACCGCTTAAGAATTTTGTAAGTTTCTATAAGATCCCCCCTCAATCTTCTAAATTCTAGCGAGTACAAGCCAAGTCTATCCAGTCTTTCATCATATGAAAGTCCTGCCATCCCAGGAATCAGTCTGGTGAACCTTCTCTGTACTCCCTCTATGGCAAGAATGTCTTTCCTCAGGAGACCAAAACTGTACGCAATACACCAGGTGTGGTCTCTCCAAGACCCTGTACAACTGCAGTAGAACCTCCCTGCTCTTATACTCAAATTCTTTTGCTATGAATGCTAACATACCATTCGCTTTCTTCACTGCCTGCTGCACCTGCATGCCTACTTTCAATAACTGGTGCACCATGACACCCAGTTCTCGTTGCATCTCCCCTTTTCCTGATCGGCCACCATTCAGATAATAGTCTACTTTCCTGTTTTTGCCACCAAAGTGGATAACCTCACATTTATCCACATTATACTGCATCTGCCATTCATTTGCCCACTCATCCAACCTATCCAAGTCACCTTGCAGCCTCCTAGCATCCTCCTCACAGCTAACACTGCCTCCCAGCTTCGTGTCATCCGCAAACTTGGAGATGTTGCATTCAATTCCCTCGTCCAAATCATCAGACGTGAATAAAATCAAGGAAATAGATTTTGGGTAAGAGGTTTTAAAATTTGAGGGGATTTTGATCCAGAGTGTTGGGTATCTAGAATGCACTATTGGAGAGCGTGATGGCGGCAGAGATGCGAACATTTAAGAGGTGCTTGGATGAGCACGTGAATCCTGAAGGCTATCGGCCAAGTGCTGGATGATGGGATTAATATGGATGGTTGCCCCCTTATCAGTGTGAACATTATGGGTCAAATTATTTTGTTTCCCTGCTGTATGATTCGGTGTTAAAAGTGTTGACGTTGGTCTTTGAATCTGCTATTTCTTCAGAAGAGTTGGTTATTCATAGCATTTTGTCAGCTGCATGTAACAAGTAGCTAAGCTCCAATGAAATATTTAACAGTTTAACTGACAGAATTTCCGTAGAAAGATGTTGACTATGTGCTGAAACAGTTTAGTGGAAATTGCAGGTAATGTTTGGCTCTGCATTCAACATTCAACTTGAGCTCTTGTTGTATTGTTACAAGTAAAACAGTGTGAATTCTAGTTTAAGATTAGAAAGATTAGAAATTCGCCAATGAACTTTAAAGAATCGGGTTACCAAATTCTGGAATTTGTACTTCACCTCCCATTTCTAAGGCACTTAGAACTTCAATTTGTTTTTGTTGGTCACTTATCTTAAAATTTCCTTTTGAAGGACCATGAGTAGATGTCATAGTCCCCTCCCCTTCCCAGTTCTCCCACCAGTCTTACTGTCTCTGACTACATTCTATCTATGTCCGGCCCACTCCCCTGACATCAGTCTGAAGAAGGGTCTCAACCTGAAACGTCATCCATTCCTTCTCTCTCTGGACGCTGCCTGTCCTGAGTTACTCCAGCATTTTGTGTCTACCTATGACGAGATGACGTTTTGGGTTGGGACCCTTCTAGCTTGATTCGTGCTGTTGGCGGATGATGGCTATGAAATGCCGTGTTTTTAATATTTGAAACGTGCAATAATAAAGCAAGTGTTAAAGTTAAACTACTTCATTTGCGCAGTTAAATTATTTGCTGTCAACTGTTTACAATTTAAGTGAAGTGCACTTAAGTGCAATAGAGCAGCACAATAACACTGCAGATACTGCAACTGCCTCATGGCTCAAGTGAACCAGCTTCAATCCTGATTTGTTGTGATGCTTATGGAATTTGTACATTTTCTGTGTGAATCATCCCTGGGTGCTCTGATTTTATCCATATATCAGAGTGCTAGTTGGAAGATTAATTGGTGACTATAACTTTCCCCCGATGTCAATGTTTGGATGAATCATTTTATTGGCCATGTGTCACAAGAACACAAGTGGGGGAATGTGAATATCCTCCGGTGTTGTAATGATATTTGGAGTTTTAAAACTATCCTTGTTGCCACTGGTGCATTAAATTTTAATTTCAAAGCAATGTGCACCAATCTCCAAAAATGATTCATGAGTGGCCAATTGCATTTATTTTACAGAGATTATGGATTAAATTGTCTTCACTTGTGACTGGGTTTCTTGAATAGTTAATGGAAAGTAAATAAATGCAAAGTAGAATTCAACTGCAATACTGACAATACTGATATTAACCACTCTCTCAAATTGCAGATTAAAACATACATAGAAACCATAGAAATTAGGTGCAGGAGTAGGCCATTCGGCCCCTCGAGCCTGCACCGCCATTCAATATGATCATGGCTGATCATCCAACTCAGTATCCGTACCTGCCTTCTCTCCATACCCTCTGATCCCCTTAGCCACAAGGGCCACATCTAACTCCCTCTTAAATATAGCTAATGAAACTGGCCTCGACTACCCTCTGTGGCAGGGAGTTCCAGAGATTCACCACCTCTCTGTGTGAAAAAAAGTTCTTCTCATCTGGTTTTAAAGGATTTTCCCCTTATCCTTAAGCTGTGACCCCTTGTCTGGACTTCCCCAACATCGGGAGCAATCCTTCCTGCATCTAGCCTGTCCAAACCCTTAAGAATTTTGTACGTTTCTATAAGATCCCCTCTCACTCTCCTAAATTCTAGAGAGTATAAAACCAAGTCTATCCAGTCTTCTTCATAAGGACAGTCCTGACATCCCAGGAATCAGTCTGGTGAACCTTCTCTGCACTCCCTCTATGGCATAATGTCCTTCCTCAGATTTGGAGACCAAAACTGACGCAATACTCCAGGTGTGGTCTCACCAAGACCCTGTACAACTGCAGTAGAACCTCCCTGCTCCATACTCAAATCCTTTTGCTATGAAAGCTAACATACCATTCGCTTTCTTCACTGCCTGCTGCACCTGCATGCCCACTTTCAATGACTGGTTGTACCATGACCACCCAGGTCTCGCTGCATCTCCCTTTTCCTAGTCGGCCACCATTTAGATAATAGTCTGCTTTCCTGTTTTGCTATAAAACTTATCATATTATGGTCACTATTCCTAATGGTTCCTTTACCTGAGTTCCCTTATCAAATCCGGTTCATTACATTATTCTTGAAAACTGTGTATAGTTTTAAAATTGTCTGTACTCTGCTTGTTCTGTTCTGCCTGAAGTGTTCGAGTATACTATGCTTAGATGTGAGAAGTCTGCATTAAGGTAGTTTATGTCTAGATCTGACCTCGTCTTGGCATGTAACTGGAGCACAGGAAGAGTTGTGCCGATTTAACATTGGGACATTCTATCCAATTTTATGATGAAGGAAAATTTGGTTCCCTGTTGTTTTAAAAATAAAATGTTAACAATGGCCTTCTGTTTGCCAACTGAGTTCATTTGATTGGATATTTATGCGTTGATGGGTTTCATAAGAATATGGCTTGCTGTGGAACTTGATTTTGGGTGATACTGCAAAACTATGTATTGGGCTTTAAATTACATACTGCCACAGAAATATAAACAAACACAATATTGGAAGGCAAGCTGAGGCGCAGGTTAGGCAGATCATCTATGGAAAGAGAAAGCAATTAATTGAAGTTGTTCTGGAAGGCTGAAACCGGGCCTAGACTGAAGGTGGTGTGCTATCCTTGACCTTGCTTTGGGCCACATAATGAGGCAGGAGATACAAAAGGTTCTTCTACAGCTGAATTGGGATGAAGTGATCAGCTCAAGTCGACAATGCCCAGACCTGATGACATTCTCTATACATCCAAGGGAGGATAATAGCAAGACTGTCAAAGCAATATAAGGGTGTTATGGAATGGTGTGTGCATGCGGCCCATTGAGTCACAATGCCAACATCATGGCTGATCTCTGCCTTCTAATCCATTTCCTGCTTCTCCCATAACCCTTGACACCTGTTTCTAATCAAGAATTTGTCTATCTCTGCCTTAAAAATATCTACTGACTGCCTCGACAGTCCTCTGTGGCAAAGAGTTCCACAGATTAACTAGCCTCTGACTAAAGAAATTCCTCCTCTGCCCCTAATTATGAGGCTAAGACCTCTGGTCCTAGACTCTCCCATCAGTGGAAACATCCTTTCCACATCACCTATCGATGCCTTTTATTCTGTAGGTTTCAATGAGGAGGATCCCCTCAACTTCTAACTCCAGCGAGTAGAGGCCCAGTACTGTCAAGCGGGTCATGTATGCTAAGCCACTTATTCCGGAATCATTTGTGGTAAACCTCCTCTGGACCCTCTCCAGACCCAGCACATCTTCCTTGGATATGGGGGCCCAATTTACATTCAATTATTTGCCTTTATTTGCTTTTTTTAACTTTCTTTTTAAATCTCGGTGGTTAATTCGTTAACATGATAAAAGAAAGACTTGGATTTTATTTATGCCTTTCATGTCCCTGGACCATCACACATTATGCTAGGTGTAAAATTGATCTATGTAAGTCTGCAAACTCCACACAGTAATGTGTTAATGGTAGACACAATGCTGGAGTAAATCAGAGGACAGGCAGCATCTCTGGGGTGAGTTTCGCGGTCGAGACCCTTCAGTCTGAAAAAGGGGTTCAATCCAAAATGTCGATCAGTCTGAAGAGAAGGGTCACCACCCGAAAAGTCACCATTTCTTCTCTGTAGAGATGCTGCCTTCCTGAGAGTTAGCTCCAGAATTTGTGTCTACCTTCGATTAAACCAGCATCATGGCAGTTCTTTCTGACAAACGTGTTAATGGTGATTGTTTGACGAAGAATCATGATCATTTGACCTGATACTGGGAATATTCTTTTGAAAGAGTTCCATTGGATCTAGATTTATTCAGTTTATGAGTAGAGTGTTCGAGTTAGTTTATGTTGCGCATACAACTTAATGCAAAGGCATTTTTAGTTCAAATGAAGCTTAAATTTAATAATAATCCAATAAGTACATGGCAATACAAATGGCTGCATGGTGCAAAGATTATATAGTGCAATCTGAAGTAATGCAAAAATTAATTAAGTGTAATAATGGAATACAATTGAGGTAGAGTTAAGAAGTGCACACAATATGAATGTCCTCCAATGAAAATGTATGGAGATGTTTGGTTCAGGTGTGAGGAAGAAGCGATTAAATCTGAAGTGCACATCAAGTCCTGTGCATTTTCCAGAGGTTGAAGGGGAGAAATATGGGGTGGCAGCATCCTGATGCTTCAGATTCCTGATACAATGCACGTGAAGATGACTGGATGGAAGGATTGGTTAGCCGTCTGACATGAACTAGGCAATGTTCACCCCTCTGTGAGGTCCGGGTAGTCATGAGCAAAGCAGGTGCCGTACCAGTTGAGAGGAATATCGTCAAAATACTTTTGTAGGGTATGTGAAGTCAGGAGAAGACCTGTGGACATGTCAATCTTTTCGGATGCTTAAAGTAAAGGTGTAGGTGTGCTTTTTTTTGATCGTCGAGCCAGTTGAAGAGAAATAGAAGTAGGAAGATGTTTCATCTCTGCACTTCAATATCCACGTCCATTCTATTATTCGTGTCTTGTGAAGATAGTTATTGTCTGGTGTGTAAGATGGGATCTGATGATGCATTCGATACAATTACCTTCCATCTGGAAGCCTGTGCTGCCATTTGAGCTGTTAGTTCGCCCCTGGCAGTGTTCACTGGTTTTCAGAGACCTGAGAAATTGCTGCATTTACTTTAAACCTAGCTTTGTCTGAAGGCTGTGGGGAAACTCTTTTAAATCAGGGGCATGCCATTAAGCATAACTGCAGAAAAATCTGGATTCATGTTTAATTGGGTCCCAAAATAAACATGTTTTCTGACATGCTAATTCATTTCGTTTTTGAACACAAAATTGGCTGAATTTGTGATTCAAAATAAGGAAAAATAACTATGGTAAGGACTGAATTGGGAAGAGTTGTATTTTAAATCCCAGTACTCTGTCACTAGCTAACACAAAGATCATGAAATGGAATGTAAATGTGTTTTAATTCCTAACTCTTTAGTATGTCAGGTTATGGGAAATTTATTTTTCTTGTTGTTTTAAGGCAGAGGGTTACATGCTTCTAAGAAGTAAGGAAGAATGTGGATGCTGCCGGGACTAGAGGGTCGGAGCTATAGGGTGAGGTTGAGGGGCTGTGACTATTCCTTGAAGCGCAGGGGGATGTAGGGTGATTTTATAGAGGGTATAAAATCA